>NC_069784.1:17080937-17386250 GCF_027406575.1 Nycticebus coucang | reverse complement strand
AGCTCTTAAAGCTGTGATTAGTGTCCTTATACAAGATACCCAAGAGCGCCAGCTCACGGGCTCTACCATGTGAGGGCACAGCTGGCAGGTACCATCCGTGAAGCAGAAAGTGGGTCCTCTCCAGACACCAAATCTGCCAGCACTTTGATCTTAGACTTCCCAGCCTTTGGAAAAATAAGAAATCCATTGCTGTTGTTTATAAGCTATCAATCTATGGTATTTTGTTACAGCAGCCTGAACCAATTAAGAAAATGTCCTTCAATGAGTAAATGGATGAACCATGGTACACCTATACCATGGAATATTATTCACAATAAAAATGAAGTATCAAGCCATAAAAATGTATAGAGGAACTTTAAATGCATATGACTAACTTGAAGAAGCCAGGCTGAAAAAGCTATATGGTGTATGATTCCACCTACATGGCATTCTGGAAAAGGCAAAACTGTAGAGACGGTGGAAAAGATCATATATGTACTCCTTAAAATATCTTTTTGTCATATATTTGCTAAAATATTAAGTAGATGTATGACTATATTATACCCATCAAGTAAGATAACTTGTGAAAGCACTTAGCACAATATATGATACTTCCTGGGTGCTTGATAAATATTTGTTGAATGAATGAGTGAATTAGGGAATGGAAGAATGTCCCGACCCGCGGGACAGCAACGTGGGGGGCGCAGGAACCACCTAAAGGAGAAAAACAAACAAGGGGCGCGAGAAAGGGAGACAAGACAGTTTTCTGATCAAGTCTCAAATTTTATTGAAAAAACTTGTACCTTGTAAGCATTACGGGGAAGGTGGGTGGGTCTTGTTGGGAGGTTCAGAGGAGTTGTTAACTGGGGATTGGCTAGAGTAAGTAAGATGGGGCATAAGGTGATTGTTGGCTAGTTGCCAGGTAAAGTTACCGGGAAAAGGTAAAACTGTTTTTTACTTAAAAAGGAAGTAAGGCCGAGCTGTACCTTATATGGCTTCCGACAGAAGAATGAATGGTACGTCTTTATTTCCTTTTGAATCCATGCAAAGCTTGATACTATGCACAAACAGACACAGATGAATCAACTAAAGGCATAATTTTGTTTACACATATAGCATAATACAATAATAAATATATTATATAATATATGTCATATTATAAATTCTACAACTAGTTGCAATGTTCATTAAAATAAGGTAAACTTTGATTCTCATCTCTTAAATTCTGTTTTAACATAGGGACCCCGAGGCCTACAAGGTGAAGCTGGACCTCCTGGAGAAATGGGTATTGAGGTAAATTATTATGGCTCTTTCTTATACATCAATACTGAATGCTTTTTGTAAGATCTAAGGTAAAGTTAGTATTATATATGTTATGAAGAATAATTTTACAGTGTTTTATTTCAAATTCAGGAAATGAAGCCTAAAATTTGATTAAAAGTAGGGATAATTATTTTATAAACCTAATTTTATACTTACAAAGTTGTCCTCCAGCAATTAGGTCATTGAAAAAGCAGAACAAAAAGTAAATAAAACTCCCCCTCATTGATTTAGAGTGGACTTGATAGTCTTTCATTCTAAGATGTTGTATGTCCTTTATAAAAGAATATTCAAGGTTAAGCGATATAGAAAGACCCCATCTATACAAAAAAAAAAAAAAGAAAGAAAGAAAAATTAGGGGACTGTGTTGGTATATGGCCGTAGTCCCAGCTTCTCAGGAGGCTCAAGCAGGAAAATCACTTGAACCCAAGAATTTGAGATTGTAGTGAGCTATGATGACACTGCTGCAGTCATATAAATTATTATATATACATATATATATACACATTGTATATATATAATATCATTGAATGATATTATAATGAATATATATATGATGAATGTATCATAATATATATGAGAGAGAGGGAGAAGGAACCCTATTTATAATGTATTTATATATTTTGAAATAGTAAGCCACATTTGTTATTATGAAAATATACTTATTTTTATTGTTTGTTAACTTTAGCACTAAACAAATTCTCTCCTCCCTTGGCTTCTGTGCAACTTCTCTCTCTTGATTCTCTACCTTGTCCCTAGCCTTTCTTAGTTTTGACATGAAGTTGCCTTTTTACTTCCTCAGCTCAGCAATTATATTATCACAGTGACTTTAAGTGTCAGTATTCCTCTAATAGCTCTCAGCTTACTAGTGCTAATTCATGTCTCTCTCCTCAGATCCAGTTATTGATTTCCTATTGTCTTTTAACATATCCACATAGATATCCCATGAACATCTCAAATTCAAAATATCTAAACCAAGCCTATCACCTTTCCACTTTTCTTGCTCTTTTTATTCCCATCTCAATGAAAGATATCACTCACACCTGATAATCCCAAACTAAGAATCATCCTAGGCCAATAACCCAAAATTGGGATACCCCCTTTTACCTCACCCTCTCCAATCAGCCATCATTTCCCGTTGACTAAGCCTCCCTCTCTCATTCTCTCTTGCAATCTATCCTTCCCTTTCCAACCCTATTGCCAGTGCTCTGGTCCTCCGCTCTTATTCCATGTCTCCTCCAGTCCAATCATTTCTTTCTTTTTTTTGACTTGGCTACCATGGTCTGGGATTCATTGAGGGTACAAAGAATTATGTTACACTTATTGGTTGTAAGGTAAAGCCTCTCTTACAATTGTGTCCCACCCCCCCAATCCTATCATTTCATCTTCCAGTTATTTTCAGTTTATCTTTCTTACATGGTTCATCTCTTTAGAACTTTTTAAGAGCTCTCAAAGCTTTTTTACATAAAATGCCAATGTCTTAATATGATAAATAATGTTCAATTTGATCTAACATCTTCAAACCTGTTAGCCACATCCCTGGTAAAACTCTTCTTTCCCACATGAAAATTTTTTGCTGTATTTTTATTCCTTGATTATTCCATGCTTTCTTACTTTGCACTGTGTGTCTGCTGGGGGACACGATGATGACTAAGATATATGGTCCCCAACTCCTTGAGGAATTTATAATCTGTTCCAGATGACAGTCATATAAAAAGTCATTATATTGTGATGTATTGGGCTCAAGGATGGAGCTATTGACCAGGCAATATACGAACACTGCAGTGGGCACTCAACCCCACCCACAGAAGGGGAGAAATAAGACGAATGAACTTGTGTGGAGGAAGAAGGGATGAGAAGATGAGTTTTAGCAAAGAGCAGGCATTAGCTATATGAAAATGGAATAAGGATTAGGGAAGTGCAGAAAAAAGGCTAGTATAAGCAAGAACATGCAAATATGAAGTAGCTATGGATTCTTTGATGTAAAATCAAAGCAAGGAGTGATAATAGATGAAGTTGTAGGAAAACAATTAGATCATGAAAAGTCTGATGTCTTCTGTTCAGAAACTTAAAATTGTTTTAAAGGCTATAGAAAGTCATCACTGAGTATAGGAAAAAAAAAAAAGGTTTCCAGAATTTTAGGTATTACAGGCTATACAGCAGTACCTCTTCCTGAGGCCAGAAAAGACGACTATTAGAGAGGTCAGTGAAGGTCATGTCTGCTAACCTGCCCAAGGTAATTGGCTAACAAGTAACAGAGAAGGGCTTTGATCTTACTCCAAAGTTATTTCTTATAACCTACAATATGCTGTATGGTCTGTACCTAAAGATATCTGAGAGAGATCATAGCTTGAAATTATTTAAGAGAGTAGGATAAAAATTCTCATGTGGTAAGGAGCAGGGGTTAAATAGGTGATTTGATGAAAAGAGGGTGGTTTAAAATAGTGGTTGAAGAGAGAATTGCCCCCAAACAAGTAAAAGAACAGGCATACCTCACTCAAAGTCCAACTGAAGCAGGAGATGGTGAGTTTGCCTTGTATTCCGAATCATAATGATAATTATAGCTGATGGAGCACTTTCTATGTGCCTGGCACTTTTTGCGTGCTCTACTGAATTAACGGGTTCTCACCATAACTCTGTGAGGTAGGTGTAGCTGCTACTTTGCAGATGAGAAAATTAAAGTGTACAGTGGGTTAGTGATTTACCCAAGAGTAAAAGCTAGTAGTAATGATGGAGCCTAGATTTAAATTTGGGCAATCTGCCTCCAGAACCTATCCAGGGTGCCTCTCAACATGTAATGATGCCACTTTGTACAAAGGTATCATTTTTCCCAGCAATATTCATCTGAAAATAGAAACGGTAAAGGCAAGTTAAAGCTCCTATCAAGGACTGACGTAACAAAATATGTACCAGAGAGATCAGCTACTGGATTTAGCCTAAGAAAGAAATGAGTCCCAAGAGGGACTGACAAATTGGGGGGGGGGAGAGGAATGAGGACTAGAGAAGGTCTATGAGATTAAAAGCAGTGTTTGTTTTTAATTTTTACTTTTTTTAAGTTGACAGCTATATTGCAGGTATTTATCATGTATAACATGATGTTTTGAAGTATATATACATCGTGGGATGGTTAAATCTAGCTAATTCAATACATTGGCTCACAGTTACCATTTCTGTAGTGAAAGCTCTTAATATCCACTCTTTTTTATTTTTAAAAAGTAATTTTGATAGGGATTTAGCTGAATCTATAGATTGCTGTGCAATAGATGTCTTGAATTGATTCTTTCTAACTATAATTATGTATCCCCTGACCATCATCGTGCCGTTCCCTCTCCCTCACTACCTACCTCATCCTCCAGGAACCACCATTCTACTCTCTACCTTTACAAGCTCAAATGTTTAAAGTCCATGGAAGAGTAAGGTCATTTGTCTTTCTATACCTGGTTTATTTCCCTTAACATCATGTCCTCTATGTTTCTTTGTGTTTTCTTAAATGACAAGATTTCCTTCTGTTTTATGGGCTGAATGGTATTCTATTGTGTATTTATACCACATGTTCTTTATCACTTCATTTATTGAGTGCCACCTAGGTTGATTCTGTATCTTGGCTTTGGGAATAATGCTGCAATAACCTAGAAGTGCAGACAGCTCTTTGATATACCAATTTCATTTTCTTTGGATTATTTTTATTTATTTATTTGTTTGTTTGAATTTAGCAGTGTCTGAGATCTCTACCCTGCGTTCAGCCTTGTAGGGAGCAGCCCAAATGGTATTTTTCAACAGAGTCAGTTCCCACTTAGAACAAACATGGGTTAAGCTTGTGGTCTCTTTGTTGGAGGAAGTCACTTTTTAGCAGGGGCAAATTAGGTTTTTTTTTTTTTTTTTTTAATGAGACAGAGTGTCACTATGTCACACTCGGTAGAATGCCTTGGCATCACAGCTCACAGCAACCTCAAACTCTTGGGCTTAAGCGAGTCTCTTGCCTCGGCCTCCCAAGTAGCTGGGACTACAGGTGCTCACCACAACACCTGGCTATTTTTGTTGTCGTTGTTGTCATTGTTGTTTCAGTTGTCATTGTTTTTTAGCAAGCCCAGGCCATTTCAAAGCTGCCAGCCCCAGGGTATGTGGCCGGCACCCTAACTACTGAGCTACAAGTGCCGAGCCACTTTAGATTTTTTTTTTTTTTACAACAAAGTCTCACTCTCTTGCCCTGGGTAGAGTGCCATGACATCATCATAGTTCAAAGCAACCTCAAACTCTTGGGCTTGAGGAATCTTCTTGCCTCAGCCTCCCCAGTAGCTGGGATTATAAGCATCCACCAAAATGGCTGGCTAGTTTTTCTATTTTTAGTAGAGAGCACCTCTCACTCTCACTCAGGCTGGTCTTGAACTCCTGAGCTCAAGCAATCCACCCATCTCTGCCTCCCAGAGTTCTAGGATTACAGTATAAGGCACTGCCCTGGCTTTCTTTGGATGTTGTTAAAATGTGCATACTACGCAAAGCAATCTACAGATTCAATACAATCCTCATCAAAATACCAATAATGTTCTTCACAGAATTGGAAAAAAATGCTAAAAATTTCTATAGAACTAAAAAGACCCCAAATAACTAAAGCAATCCTGGGGGTGGTGGTGCATAAGACTACCTCACTTTAAAGTATACTATAAAGCTATTAGAACAACATGGTTATTGGCTTAAAAATAGACACAAAGAACCATAGGGCGCCAGCCCCATATGCCAAAGGTGGTGGGTTCAAACCCAGGCCCAGGCCAAAAACTGCAAAAAGAAAAAAAAAAAAAAAAAAGAACTGAGTGAGCCTAGAAATAACTCCACACCTAGAAATAAAATAGCTGACTGACTTTTGATGAAGGTGCATAGCCCACAAGGGGAAAAGAACGATCTCTTCAATAAATGATGCTGGGAAATTTTTATATCTGCATGCAGAAGAATGAAATTAGATCCTTATATCTCACTGTGTACAAAAATCAACTCAAAATGGATTAAACACAGAAGGGTAAAAACTGAAACTATAAAACTGCTAAAACAAAACATAAGGGGAAAGTGCCACACCATTGGTCCAGGCAATGATTTGGGGAATAAGACTTCAAAAGCACCAGAGGCAAAAACAAAAATAGACAAATGAGACTGTGTTGAGCTAAAATGCTTCTGCACAGCAAAGAAAAAAATCAAAAGAGTAAAGAGACAATCTACAGAATGGAAGAAAATATTTTCAAACTATATTATCTGACATGAAGTTAATATCCAAAATACTGAAGAACTCAACACAAGAGTGAGAAAATTAATAACTTGATTTAAAAATGGGCAAAAGACCTAAACAGACATTTCTCAAATTAAGACATATAAATGACAAACAGGTATGTAAAAAAATGCTCATCACTAGTCATCCCGGAAATGGAAACCATAATCACAGTAAGATATCACCTCATCCCAGTTAGAATGGATGTTATAAAAAGATAAAAAAAAGAAAAATAAATATTGGCAAGGATGTGAAGTATAGGGAATCTTTACATTTTATGTAAAACAGTATGGGGGTTGGTCATCAAATTAAAAACAGAGAGCAATTTTGATATGGAAGAAGTCCTGGCAGAGTTATAATTCTCGTAAGAGAAAATTTTAACTTTAGAGTGACATATTAAGGTAAATAATTTCTAGGCCAGGTATGGTGACTCATGCCTGTAATCTTAGCCCTCTGGGAGGTGGATTGCTTTGAACTCAGGTGTTCAAGACCAGCCTGAGCAAGTCTCCATCTCTACTAAAAATAGAAAAAAAATAGCTAGGCATTGTGGCAGGTGCCTGGAGTCTCAGTTTATTCATGTGGCTGAGGCAAGAGGATCTCTTGAACCTGAGAATTTTAGGCTGCTGTGAGCTATGATGCCACAGCACTCTACTGAGGGTGACAAAATGAGACTCTGGCTGCAAAAAAAGAAAAAAAAGTCTATAATTTCTGGGGAAGAGCAGAACCCAGGTAGCTCTGTCTCAACAACAATAAAAAAAGTCTATAATTTCTGGGATAGAGCAGAACCCAGGCAGTCTGGCTTTGGAGTCCTTTCACTTAAGTAATGCTCTACACTGCCTTTTGTAACAGTGAAAGAGTTACAAAGGGGACCAATGGAGGAATTAAAATAGTATAACAACTATTTAAAAATTTGAGGAAATGATAAAAATGAAGTGATATAAGGGAACTAAACTTTCAGCAAAGCGATACATAAAAATGTCATGGTATACTTATTGAGGTATAGTAGTCACTAGGAAAACTAAAACAAAAAATATTTCAGAATACAATGGCCTTTGAAGAATAAGACTGAGGCTTTTCATTCTAAGCCCATTTACTCTTTGTGCATGCGTAGCTTTTATTTGGGTGGGGGGGGGAATGAATATAGATTCCAGAAGCTGAGTCAAAACAGAAAACTGAACTTTCTCCCATCTAAAATACTATAGACGATATAAAAGAACTTTTAGTATCTCATAATTATAAGGAAGTTTGTCATGGATCAGAAACCTTGAGGAATCCCCAAAAGAAAGTCAATGGGAAAGAGAAGGAAGGAGAGAGTAAGAGAGAGGGGAAAAGAAGAGAGAAGGGTGAGGAAAGGAGAAAGGAAAGAGGTGTGAGTAAACGAAGGAAGGAAGGGAAAGGGAGGGACACACACAGTGTGCTCAGAGACAAGGTCAGTGTCTCTAGCAGACAAAAACAATACATCTACAATTGTTAGAGCTTCAGACCGGGAATAGCCGGGCCGGAAGATGCAACAAGGTGTATGTCAAAGTCCTAAGAACCAAAAGATTGTCAACAAAACTGGACCCACTCACGATGGAAGGCTGGAAAAGAAGCTCCATCTATGTGCGTGTGTGTGTGTGTGTGTGCGCCTTTGTGTGTGTCTTTTATAATGTGAGTAAATTCATCTCTATTTGTGTGGTATTTTCTATAAAATCAATAAGGAAAAATGAATTTTTGTAAGGAAGTGCCCAGAGTATGCTCCACAACACAAAGGGATGGGGAAAGCGAAGGTGAGAAAACACAGAGAAAAGCAAGAGCCTGAGGGTGGAAAATTACATGAGGGAATCATTTGTTTTTATTGTTTGTATTATTGTATTTTGTTTGTATTGTTTGTTCGTTTGTAGTTTTGTTCTACCAAGGTTTAAAGCAGGGGTCCTCAAACTACGGCCCGTAGGCCACATGAGGTGGTGTGATTGTATTTGTTCTCGTTTTGTTTTTTTACTTCAAAATAAGATATGTGCAGTCTGCTTAGGAATTTGTTCATAGTTTTGTTTTTTTTTTAACTATAGTCTGGCCCTCCAACAGTCTGAGGGACAGTGAACTGGCCCCCTGTTTAAAAAGTTTGAGAACCCCTGGAAGGATGAAGGGAAAGATCAGAAGAAACTGGTCTTAAAAGTCCTGATTTTAGGTGGACTTGTTTTGACATTTGAACTGTTAAAGGGTCCAGAAAGTACCTAATTTCATGCCATGAAGTATCTAAGGGACCACAAAGACCCTCTTTTGGACACACCTATCTTACCCATGAGCTTAAAATTACCACCATCTTCTTAGGAGGTTGTTACTGCCTTTATAACGTGTCAAATCATTCTTGTAGGGACCTCCAGGCCTTGAGGGAGAATCTGGTCTGCAAGGCGAGCCAGGTCCAAAGGTAACCTCCCTAAAAAGTAAAGAAGGGTCTGTAAACTTTCGCCATTGAATCTCCTACGTTGGCCACATTTTGGCAAATAGCTACTATCTTGCAAGCAGGTGAATGCACCAAATAAAACTAGGAAGTGTTTTGCAACTCCTGTTCTTCACGACACACCTTCTGTAATTAGAACACGGTTCTAATACAAAAAAAAAAGAGTTCAATCTTTCCCTTTGTTTCTTCAGGGAGATGTTGGACCTCTAGGCAGTGTTGGAGGAACTGGGGAGCCAGGGTTAAGGGTAAGAGCCTACTGAAACCCTTTTGAATGTACTGACTCACTTATTTCAGAAATTCACAACTTAGCCTAAGTACTTTGAAAACAGCATGATAAACCTTTCTGATAACATTATAGAAACCTTTCTGATAACATTATAGAGAATGTCTTTATTGAATTATTTTCAGAACTGCATGCCAAACCCTGTTTTCATCCTAATTTAGTAGCATTTATAGTTTAAACCTCATACATCCTTCTCTCAAAATCAGGTGCACCCTGGAGAACCCTTGCCAAAAATGTGGAGTGACTGTGATTGTCACTAATTTAGCATTAAGAAGAATTCACAAATGCCAGTTATCTACTCTCAGACTGTTTCCTGATCTAACAAGACAGATTTAAAAAATGAATCTAATTTATGCTGTCAAAGAAAATCAGACCTATAATCATGCCAAATTGACAAGATGCAAGGAAATAGTAATAAATAGTTGTAATTAGATAGCGTAGAGAAATTATACTAACACAGACAGCTTTATTTTGAGCTGTTGCAAGGAAATTTTTCCCAAGATGATGGTGCCCAAACTAAGTTTAGACTTGTGTTCACTTAAAAGCAAAGTAGGGAGATTTGTTTTATATCTGGCTTCATTCTTTTCATATTCCCTTCTTTAGGGGAGTGGGGCGAATGGAAGGTGAGGGTCATGGAAGTGTTAGTGATAGGAAAGATGAAGAAACAATAAGCGCAAATTAATTTACTTTTAAATAATTTAGGCATCAAGAGAGCTAATGCTACTTTAATAGCTCTATAAAATGTGGCTCTACATTTCTGCAAATTTCATATCTAAAAGACAGCTTTTTAATGTACTATGGTCTTAATCTTTGCCTCTTTTATGTAAGGGAGAAAATGTAGAAAGTAAAATTCTGATAGAGTGATTCTAACTGAATCAGGTTGTATTAACCCAGATAAATTCAGTGTCGCAAGGTGCTATAATTTTGTGAGGTGCCATATTTACATTCCTTGAACTCAGAAATACAGATCTAGCTATATAAATGGATATATATAACATTTAATTATCTAAAACTTATGGATATTCTTGAACCATCTCATATTTGAATTTACTCCACTGATTCTTTAGATCACCTGCAGAGATATTCAAGGAAAACTAAATCGTGCTTATTATACTGTTAAATCCCCTTTGGAAATAAAGTAGAAATAGAAATAAATGAACATAACATGCTACTTTCTATATGTGCTGGGGGCAAAAGACTAAAATAAGATAAATGATATAGCAAAAAATTAATCTTACTGTTTCTGCTACAAAATAGGGTGAACCAGGAGCTCCTGGAGAAGATGGTCTCCAAGGAAAAGATGGATTAAAGGTAAATTGTACTTTTAATATTATATATTAAACAGGTGTTTTGTGCAATATTTAAAACATTAGATACAATCATGTTTGTGCGCCGTACAAAAACTTGCCTATTGAGTGGCATAATTATTTCACTGCATTTCTTTTTTTAAAAGTTTTTATTGGGTTACAGGGAACCCTAGGAGGAAGGGGACTGCCTGGAGAGGATGGAGAAAAAGGAGAGATGGGCTTATCAGGAACTGTAGGGCCTGTGGGAAGAATGGGTCAAATGGGCCTTCCGGTGAGTACAACTGTGTCCATTTTCAAATTCTTAGTGAATTCTGTACCCACACGTGGCACCGACCTACATACTCTAACTCCCTTATAGATCCAGTGAGGAATTAGAGATGTAGAACTATGGCTTGAAAGAGGGACAAATAAAGGATGTATTATCAGCCCTCCTAAGACCCAAAGAGGAAAGGTTCTATTTCCATGTGTCTTAGGGATAGATACTCTGTTCATAAGCCACAGAACCTCTGCTGTAAAACATTCATAAGGGAATACTTTGTGTTGTCTCAAAGCTAGTTTGATGGAGTATTTTGGATTTTTCTTCATAGAGCTGATATTGTATAATAATAACTCTAGAGTGAAATAAGAAATTCTTGCAAGCATAACATAAGCTATCAATATCTGATTTTAAATTGTATTATTTCAAGGGAAATTCTAAATGTCAGATTGTACAAATTCTCTCACCTTTAGGCAAATGGAAGATGTAAATAAATAATGAGAACAGCATCTCCCTGGCTTAAACATGTAATTTATTCTATTAGTTACAGATCTTCTTCCAGATACAGCCTCTGAGACCATTTAACAGTTTCACTTTGCTGTTCTCTCTTCCTTTCTCATACGTCTCATCCTGAATTCTCCCCAGGATTCTTCTGTCTTTATTGCTCTGCCTTGTCTTACCTTTGAAGATGTTTCCCTGTCTCAGGAGGCAATCCTTTGGACCCTATCAGAAAATGAGTTATCTTTTCTCTGAACTATGGTGGTCTGACTTAGCCTTTTAAAGATTGTACTTTTTAAGCATATGGGTCGCTTCCCCTAGAGACATCCTAGCTCTTAAAAACCAGACAGATGCTCCGTCTTGACTCCTTCCCATAAACCACAGGGCTTCTGTGTTTCGTGATTCCACATGGGGGCTTGGTAAAGACCAAGGAACTGAGCGTGAGTAAACTGATCATGCCAGCAGGCTGGTAAACAGAAAAGTAATTTATAGTTTGTCATCTTCATGCTTTTTTCCTGTACTTCTCTTCGTCAAGCTTACAACTTCCAGATCATTGAACGTCCTGTGAGAGCTCCTGGTCCCAGTGGGCTCAATTAGGTTTGTAGAACTAAGAAGAACGTTTTATCTGGAAGACTACAACAAGTATCATAAATGAAACATTAACTGGGCATCCCACCATTCCTGTTTACCAACAACTATAATTCCTTTAGCACCAATTAAAATAATGTTCTAACACACCTTTCTCCAAATAATGCTTATACCAGCATTATTTTAAAATGACATTCGAAGAGTGAAGATGCATCAGAAGTGTCACACATTTCTGAGCACCGACAAATCGAATCTTTTTTTCCTTCAGCTTTGCAATAATGATGAAGTGCCCATTTCCCCTCTGGCCTGTCCTCTCAGGCCTCGAAAACCGTGATGGGTGAGTGTTCCACCCCAGCAAATACAAAGTGTTAGGGAACATTTTCCAAAACAATCTTAAACATCATTGGTCCAGACACAAAACATTAGTCATATATTCTCGTATAACCCTCTCAAAAACCTATAGATGTTATTATTTCCCATTTGCAACTGAAAAAAAACTCAGATTCAGTGAAAGCTGAGACCTAGACAAGATAATATAGCAGATGGCAGGCTGGCGCTAGTTCTTTTCCTTTCCGACTTACGTGTCTCTAAGCCTCCCTTCTCCAGGAGTAACCAGCTTTAGTCCTTTTAGGGTTCTTAGTAGCTTTCATCTTTTTAGAGGACTCATCCCTCTACTGTTAGCATGGACCCACAGAGCAGCCAAGTAACAAATGCCAAGAAAGTGGCATTCTTCCTGAGAATTTTTGCCAAATTTATGTTTGGATGACACTACAAGTATTCATACTTTAGCATGGATTTTTTTAAATTGACTAGCCTACTTCCCCTACCAGAATCCTAAGAGTTGATGGGGATGACCCAAACATATTTCATGGGATAACACAGCAGGAAATCCCAGAAAGGGATGAGGTAGCATGACGGCTGGTGATGGGCAGAGCAGAGATGAAAAAGGGGCTCAAAACAAGGCATGGAAAAATGATAAACACAGATTTCATCTGCTTCATAATTTTTCCCAGGAACAATCCTGCCTAGAACACATCTTTGGTGCCTTTTTTTAGTAACAACACATGTGTGTTTCTTTTTTATTCTTTTTGTTGTTCTCCTTGGAATTTTAAATGCCTTTCAGCTTATAAACGCAGTAAAAATACCATGGCATATTTTTTCAAAAGGATTTTATGATCCAAGGAACTATTGCTTAATCAGACAGCGTGCTGCTGGATTTAATTTTGCACTTTTAAAATTCTTCCTTAGGCAGCGTTACAAAGATGCTACCTTGAATTCTTACAAAATAAACAAGAATTAGAGTAGGAAAAAGAAATAAAAAAAAAATTATCAAGAAAAGAGAAGTTCTACTTAACTACCTACAATAGGCATCCTCAAACTTTTTAAACAGGGGGCCAGTTCACTGTCCCTCAGACCGTTGGAGGGCCAGACTATAGTTTAAAAAAAAAAACAAACTATGAACAAATTCCTATGTGCACTACACATATCTTATTTTGAAGTAAAAAACAAAACAGGAACAAATACAATTCACACCACTTCATGTGGCCCGTGGGCCGCAGTTTGAGAATGCCTGACCTAGAAGATTGAAAAATAAGGCAGGGGAGGCATCAGGAACAAATTCCAAATCAAGATACAGACTTGTTCGACCATGTTAAAAATTGTATATTTTATGCTTTGCTTCTATGCTAAAATGTTCGGTTACCTAAATGCATAACTCTCTTTTCTTTCTTGAGAAAAGAGCTGGGAAGCATCTGAAATGAAACATCTGCTTGACTTATGGTCTGTCGTCTATTGCTAAAAATTCTACCACTGTGGTATCCAAGATCTAAACAGATTTGGCTAAAACTCCAAAGTTGAATGTATTAAAATGAAATTGTCTGGTTTTATTCCTTTGGGACAAAATTCAGTTGGATTTATTGAAATGTGTTTTATCTGATCGGTTTAGGGTAGTATATTAGATAGAGGGGAATGTCTTAAAAGAAGATGGAATAAAGCACCCTTCTCAAGCCTTTGTAACAAGATCTGAACAATAAAGTAATAAAGATCAGAGGAATAGCAATAGTTAGGGGGGAAATGATAAAATATGCATAGCTCTTGTTTCTGAGACAGTTTCCTGGGAAACCCTGAAAAACAATCAGTTGGGAATTTGGGGTTAGTGGCATTACAGCATTAAAGAGAAAGGATTATCTAAATCTTTATCATCTGAATGGTGTTAGGCTTGTTTGTTGTGAACTATTTCATCATACAGCAACACAAAAATAGAAAGCCCTAATTGACCACTATGCCACCATTGTTCAAACCCCTGCTGTCCCATTAAAGAGTCATATCACCTATTGGACAAATAAGTCATTCTTTGCTTTCTCAGTTCATAATAAAGGGGTTGGAGCTAGGCAGAACCTCCTCCCCCCCAAGATAGTTATGTCAAAAGGAACAGTGAATTAGCATGTCAGTCATAAAAGATCCTTTTACATCTGTTTAACATACTAGCTTCTATATAGGTTTTCTTTGAAAGAAAAGATTCTTTAAAAAAGCATTACTTTAGATTTTCTAAATTTTTATTCAGCCTTACAGACTATGATTCTATAAAATGTACTGAATTTTATGCAGCAAAATGTAATTTGGTCCATTCATTAATTTAATAAAGTTTTTGAGTAGCTTCTATGAACCAAGAACTCTGCTAAGCTTTGGGGTCCAGTGGGGAACAAGAATACCAAGGTTCCTGATCTTATACTTTCTAATCTAGTGGAGAATATTGACAGATTAAAGATCAGTGCAGATTGTGATAATGTGATGATGGAAATAAACAGGATGATGGAAAAGAATTCAAATTAAGGGTAAGAAGTCAACTTTTTAATAGTAGAAAACATATGTCAGCTAGAGAAGCTTCTCTGATTACAAGATGATTAAGTTGAGACCTGAGGAATAAAAAGGAACCTATTGTGCAAAGAACTGTGGGAAGATCCTTTAAAGTATAATAGGATGGAACAGCAAAGGCCAAGATGTAGAGGTAAGAAAAAACTAAGGACTTAAAGAAAACTAAAAGGAAGCTATTGTAGCTGCAGCATGATGAAGAATGAAAAGATGTTTGATATGAACTTGAAAAAATAAGTAGGAAGCAGATAATGAAAGGACTTTAAGCCATAGTAAGACGTCTGAGTTTTATTCAATGTGTGGTGAGAAGCTAGAGAAAGGTTTCAGGCAGAAGAGGATCATAGTCTTTGATGGGAATCACTCTGTAATTTCACAATTTTGTTTAACAATATTTAGTGTTATTGGCTGTCTCAAGGGTTGAAATAAATTTCAGGAAAATAACTAAATATAATAAATTGAATTATAAAAGTATGTCATGTGCTAAAGTCAATTCAATGAGAGAAAGAATGGTCTTTTCAACAAATGGTACTAGCAATTAGATAACCACATGCAAAAAAATAAAGTTGGACCTTTCCTTCTACTACACACAAAAATTAGCTCATAAACCTAAATGTAAGAGCTGAAAGTATAAAAGCCTTAGAAAAAACATAGGAGCAAATCTTCAATCCCTTGGGGTAGGCATAACCTTCTTAGATAACACCAAAAGCACAAGTGACAAAAAAAGATAAATTGCACTACATTAAAATAAAGCTTTTGCTTCAAATGACATCATCAAGAAAGTGAAAAGACAACTCAACTTGCAAAATGGGAGAAAATATTTGAAAATCATATATGATTACGGATTTGTATCTAGAATATATTAATAATTTAGCAATAAAAGACAATTAAAAATGGGCAAAAGACTTGATTTTCTCCAGAGAAAATATACTAGTGGCCAGTAAGCACATGAAAATCTGGCTTAACATCATCAGTCACCAGGACAATGTGAATCAAATTCACAATGAGATACATGAGGGTGGTTATAACCCAAAAGACAGAAGATGACAAGTGTTAATGAGGATTTAAAGAAATTGAAACTCTCGTACATTGCTGATGAGATATAAAAGGGCACAGTGTCTTTGTAAACTAGTTTGGCAATTCCTCAAGATGTCAAACCTGGACTTACCATATGAACCAGCAATTCCACTCCTAGGTATATACCCAAGATTATTAAAACAGATATTCAGACAAAAACTTATACATGAGTGTTCACAGCAGGAAGTGACTGCTTACAGATATGAGATGTTTTTAGGGAATGATGAAAATGCTCTAAAATTGTGGTGATGATTGCACAATTTTGTGAATACACTAAAAACTATCGAAGTGGACACTTAAAATGGATACATGATTCCACACACATGGTATGTGAATATCATCTATAAATGTGTGTATCATGTGGATATCACATGTATGTATCATGTGGGTATCACATGTGCACCTGTGAATTATTTCTCAACAAATCTGTTTTAAAAAATAGATGTGATGCAGCGCTTCCAAGATGAACAGCTACTCTCACGAAGTTGAAAGTAATTGGTAGGAAACCCCAACTTGTTTCTCTATTTTATTAGCAGGCAACAGCAAGTTGACTGTTCCTTATCAACATGACATATATATGAAATATTTATATATGACATATGTAAATAAATAAATAGCATTCTTTTTTCTACAGTTATAGAAGAAATGTATTTTTTTAATTAATTAATTTATTTAATTATTGGGGATTCATTGAGGGTACAATAAGCCAGGTTACACTGATTGCAACTGTTAGGCAAAGTCCCTCTTGCAATCATGTCTTGCCCCCATAAAGTGTGACACACACCAAGGCCTCACCCCCCTCCCTCCGTCCCTCTTTCTGTTTTTCCTCCCCCACCATAACCTTAATTGTCATTAATTGTCCTCATATCAAAATTGAGTACATAGGATTCATGCTTCTCCATTCTTGTGATGCTTTACTAAGAATAATGTCTTCCACTTCCATTCAGGTTAATACGAAGGATGTAAAGTCTCCATTTTTTTTAATGGCTGAATAGTATTCCATGGTATACATATACCACAGCTTGTTAATCCATTCCTGGATTGGTGGGCATTTAGGCTGTTTCCACATTTTGGCGATTGTAAATTGAGCTGCAATAAACAGTCTAGTACAAGTGTCCTTATGATAAAAGGATTTTTTTCCTTCTGGGTAGATGCCCAGTAATGGGATTGCAGGTTCAAATGGGAGCACTTTTACCCTGCTGGTGGGACTGCAAACTAGTACAACCTTTCTGGAAGGAAGTATGGAGAAACCTCAAAGCACTCAAGAAGAAATGTATTTTAATATTCATATTGTAGAAAATGTTGCTATTTTTCCTGTAGGTCTTGGAAGAACTTGAATACACAAATGGATTGCAGTGGGCAATGTTAACTTTTAAGAGCCAACATTTTGGACCAAAATATTACTTATGCATTTTGGGGCAAACACTAAAAAAATTACCCTAATACGAGTAGAAATTTAAGACACCCCCCCCCCGAAAAAGATAACAACAGCAATATATTTTTTGTAAAGAATAAACAATGAACAAAAGAACCAAGGGAGAACTTTCTGGTTATTATGACAGAAAAAAAATACAATATAGAATAAAGTCACTCCTTTCTCATACATGATGGGTTCTTCAAATATGTATAAAAGTTTACTGTGTGAACAATTCCTAAGGGATCTCCTAGAATCTAAAAAATGTCATGAAAATCTCCCACAGCACTTTGCTTTTTATTCATAAAATTTGGTTTTACTTCCAATATTTAGTATATGTTCTTTAAAATGCTATTTCCCTGCAGACAGATACCTAGGAGACTAGCTTGGTGTCTGCTTAAGGCTAATTATCTTCACCTTTGGGCATGCATGCTGGCATTCATTTATTCATTCATTAAATATTTGTTAAGCATCAACTGTATGCCAGACACAGTTCTGGATACTAATGATATAGCACTGAACAAAACAGACAAGGTTCCTGATGTCGTGGAATTTATATTCTAGTGTAGGAAGACCATGTGAACAAGAATAATAATTTCGGAAAGTGACAAGTGCTGTGAAGAAAGTAAGACATGGTATTGGGATACAGAATGGCTAGGTATATGGGGCTACCTTGGGGTAGTCACGGAAGCGCTGCCTGAGTTTACACTGAGCCAGACACCAAAAACATGGAGTGAGCTGTGCGAATATCTGAGAAAAAGAGCATTGGAGGAAGAGGGAATATATAATGCAAAGGCCCTAGAACAGAGAGAGGCCCTCAGTCTGTTTTTAAAAAAACAAACCAAACAAGACAGGAAGAAGGCCCATGTGGCTGGAGTGTAGAGAAATAGTAGCCAGATGATGTAGGGTGGTACAGACCATGCCAAGAGGGGTGGAGACTATTCTACTTGCAATGGACAGCCATTTGGAAGGTTTTGAACAGGGAGAGGTATGTGCTTTATATGGTTAGCATGTTGTAAAAAAAAAAAAAAAAAAAAAAAAGGACCATGGGGTGAAACCTCTTGGGAGGCTGTGGCAGTAGTTAGATGAAAAATGATGGCGTGATGGGGGACTGGGATGCAAAAGAGCGATAGAGACGGTGAAGGGTGGGCAGACGGACGGCTGGAGGGCTAGCTGACTGGGTTTGCTGCTGCTTTAGATTTTAAGAAAGTGGGAAAAAATACAAAAGAATAAATCCACTTAGCAGCTGAGTGGATGGTCATATTAAATGTATAACCGGGCTGCAGATTTGTGCTTAAAGATGTACAATATGTCATTTCTTTATTTCTGGCTCATCTAGTTTTCCTCACTGATTGGTGAGATGAGGAGGGGGTCGTGCAGGAGGCAAAGAGAAAGTTTAAAATCCCATTCAGTTGATAATGTAGCTGTCTCTGCGGGGAATGCTCATACTATCAAGACGCTCAGCCTCTTAGATTTCTCATTCGTTGTCCTCCCTCTTTTACTGCTTTCCCACACTCAGCCTGTGTCTTACGATGTCCAGGATGACAAAGCCTCGGATTCTGATGCAGGTAATGTCCCTTAGAAATTCGCTCACTTCCTGTCCTGCTAGCTGCTGGCGATGTCTGCAGCTGGTAATTTGAGGGGTTTTTTTCTTTGGGGGGAAAATGCATGGGTTCCTTTCTGAACTGGCTTCATGTCAGTTACCACTAATTTCTATAGATCTGAGGTCTGCTGTGATTTTTCATTCAGTCCCAGCCGTAGCAATCTACTCTTCAGCCCTTATTACAGAACTCCATCTTCCTATAGGAGTGACCACCCCTGCCCTCCACAAGCTCCCCAGCTGTTTCTGAGTCCCCATGATCATCATGTAGTAATCAAAGAGGAGCTCAGGAAAGCCTCACCACGTGGTCTTCTTCATCTTGCTGAGCAACCACATGACAGGGGTACAGACTAAGTGATGGCTAGGGAAGATAACTTTTCAAATTCTGGATGCCTAGAAAGGAACAGGGTCTCTGACAAAACTCAGAAAGAGGAAAATCTGAAGACCTATGTCTCTCCCTCCCTCTTTGTCTTCCACATTCTCTTAGAGCCAAAAAAAAAAAAAAAAGTTTAGGCCTCTCTTTACCTCCCTGTGTCATGTCCTCATCCTTCTGCCCCCAAGGAAAATCCTGCCCAGGACAGACGTCGGCTCTCAGATGTGGGGCAGGCGTATGTTCTGGGCATTCCAGACTCAAGTTGGGAAATGTTGAAAGAAAATAGCAAAATCTTCTCTTAAGACCTTCATCCCTTGGGCATACAGACCCCTCGGGGTAAATAGGGCAGAGTTCTTAATTCAAAGATTCCAAAAGGGAAAACATTTTGATAATTTTCAGGATGTTTCCCCATTACAATGGAGATGGGGAAGACTAAGAGGGAAGCAGTTCAGTGGTGGGAGGAGGGATGGGGGACAAATTTAAGACACCTTTAGAAAATCAAAAAGAGGTGCACGCGGTGGCACAAACCTGTGATTGCAGCTACTTGGAAAGCCAAGGCAGAAGAATCTCTTGAGTTGAAGATGTCAAGGTGAGTCTGGGCAACAGAGCAACATAGAGAGACCCCCCACCCCCACCCCATCTCTAAAAATCGAACACACAAAGAAATTTTTAAAAAGATGTCATAAAGTTGGTATTAGAAGGCCAGCAGTACAATCAGAACAAGCAATATAATTTAGGAATCAAGAATACACGTATATTTAAAGCCATGGGGACAGAAAGACACCACCGAAAAAGATAAAAAAGGTTGAGCAGAGGATGAGCCTGCATATAAGATGTTGGTAGAAAACCAGGGGAGCATGTTGGTTTAGTTAATTAATTAATTGGGGGCTTAAATGAGTTCTAAGACTTGGGGGAAAAACATTTCAAGTAAAGTGAGCCAGACACCTGACCACTGGCTTTGGCTATGTGGAGAGCAGTTGGTGAATGGAAAAGAACAGTTTTAGAAGGCGGAGTGAGAACAAAAGCCCAAATGAAAACAGAATGAGAAGGAATTCGTGACAAGGAGCATAAACAAGTCTTTCAAGAAGTTTTGTTTTGAGTGGGAAACAGAACGTGGAACTAGAAAAGTACATAAGTAATGGAGGAAGACCCATGAGGTCAAGGACTTGAGTGATGTTGGAAATGATCCAGATCCAGAGAAAAAACTGATAGCGCAAGTCGGAGAGGGGATTCTTTCAGAAGCGGGGCCCTTGCAGAGGTGAGAGGGCATGGGCCTCAGAGCACAGGTGAGGAGCTGGCCTCCCCCAGAGAAGGGCGCTTCATCCTCTGTAAGAGAAGGGAGGTAGAACACGTGGGTACGTGAGCAAGGATGTTGGCCGGTTAGGAGTTAGGAAGAGGAGCTGGCTCTTTCTTGTTTGATTGCTACTATAGCTCCATGAAGGATGAGGCAAGGTTATGAACTTGAAATGAGGCAGGAATGGAGGTAGAAGATAGAGCTAAGTGTATAACAATAATGTATATGATTTCAGAATAATAGCCCATGCCTAAATTATATACATTTATGAGATGAATGCTTGTTACTAGTATCAGCACTTTGTTTTTATTTTGATTGTGCAGTGCAATGGAGCAAACTTTTATTAATATTTAAATACTTATATAAACACAGTGATGCTTAAATTGAACCGTTCATTGGAAGATAGCATCAGCATGTTTCAGCTGATACATGAATACGTGGATTTAATACAGTTGTGGAGTACTAATGTAATTAAGGGGTTTGTGAATTCCCTTGTATACCAGTATTAGAACAAAAGCTTAACGTTTTAATATTAAAGAAATAGTCTGTATAATCATCTCAACACATGAACCAAAATAAATTAGTAAAATTTAATATTCTTGCATTAACTATTATGCTCTTTGAAAAATTTAGCTTCACGCTAAATTTACACGTCATCCTTATGTTGGGCCCATGCTAATCTTCTCTCTCATTCATTCCAATTTTAGTATATGGGCTGCTGAAGCAAGCGTGAAGTTAACTATTATACTTAATGGTGAAACTTCAAAAGAAATGAGCTAAGATTACCACTATCATTTCTACCTAACATTCATTTATGTAGAAGTAGAGCCAGTGTGGCAAAACAGAAGAAATCATCTATAAAACTGTAAGAATTAATGAAAGCTCAACAAGGTGCTGAATATAAAATTAATATAAAAACTAAGCTGAGCATGGTGGCTGGCACGTCTCTGTAATGTTACCTTGGGAGGCTAAGGTAAAATCACTTGAGCCCAAGAGTTCAAGTCCAGCATAGGCAACATAGCAAGACCACATCTCTAAATAAAGAAACAAACAAACAAAAATAGAATACATGCATACAGTGCATTCTTAAACAGCAAAATGGGAAGTTTTCACCCCACGATTATTACACACACTGAATGAATATGATACAAGTGGTCACTTTGGTCAACATTGCTCAAGCAGTAATTCACCATAATCAGAAGCGTCTGGATGCTGATGGTGACCCCTTTGAGCACCTTTTGTAATTGCAGAAATCAAACATAACTTGTATTCATCTTTTGTTATCGATATATATCGAATATTTCCATTTTACAGTTTTTTCCTTTTTTAAAATGTGTATGCATTTTTTGGCACCCTCTGTATTTAAATGTTGTGTAATGCCCTTTCTAAAAAACAGAAGTTAGTGAGAATTCATTTATTGAGCTCTTCAATTATGTGTAGTCCTTTCTAAACTTCACATGCATTATGTTATTTCATCTTAGTAAGCCTTTGAAGAGGTATTATTATACCCCTTTTATTTAACAGGAAACTGAGACCTTTAGAAGTTAAACATTCTACTTTGGCCATGGAGGTATTATAGGTGCCAGAGCCAGGGTGTGAAACTGGAGCAGTCTGACTTTTAAAAGTTCAGATCCTTAATCTCTATGAATGTTAATCAACCTGTCTTTAAAGGGGCTCATTGACTGCACAGAAGTCCTCAGGATGGTGCAACTATTATTTCGACCTCTGGATGCAGCTATAGCTACAGCAATCAGGCAGAACAGCTTTGGCCTCTGAATTCAGTAACTTTCTGAGGGCAGAAGAGCATTTGCTCAGGAACATAAGGCATGAGTCATTTCCTTAGGTATCTGTTTATTCGTTCAACAAATATTTATTGAGAGCCTACATAGCACAGCGGTAAACCACAATTTATTTCTTGTCTACATCATTTTTCAGTTTGCCAGGCACTGAGGACACAAATTTGATATTTGCATTTTCATTTCCAACTAATACAAGGAATATTGTGATTAAATTTTAGAACTTACAACCTGGGGATCTCATTTAAGCCTAACTGTTATCAATCTTAAAATTCATATAGTGTCCCCATTTTTACTTTAAAAGTGTATATTGGGGCGGCGCCTGTGGCTCAGCGGGTAGGGTGCCGGTCCCATATGCCGGAGGTGGCGGGTTCAAACCCAGCCCCGGCCAAATTAAAAAAAAAAAAAAATAAAAAAAAAAAATAAAAGTGTATATTGAAAACTTTTAGCTGAAAAAGATACAGATTGAAATATTATTTTAAACAGTTTAACATGGTTACCTTCTTTTTCTGCCTGTAATTCCTTCTCTTTTTCTCCCGCAGATCAAAGGATACCTCTTTAACCCTCTCTACTCCAATAAAATTTTGAGATTTTCCTTGAACTTGTATTAGATATACACTATTTTATTATCTTATGCTTTCCTTAGGATACTGAGTTCACAATAGCTAATAGAAGTGCTGAAATAGATGCATTTGGGTCTCCTTTGCTTTATTATTTTTTTTTTTTATCACCTGGGCTATACAAGGCGTGAGTTCACTTTAATTATTCTTACTAATTCGAATGAGTATGCTGAAAACAAGTATTGTTCTTCCTAGAGTAACAAACAGTGTAATTTTATCTATCTTGGCTGGTTTATGTTTATGAACTTTCTATCTAGTAACAGCTATACCCCTAAATCATTATGATCTCTTTTTAAGTAAGTATAGAAAAATATTCTTGGAAATGAACTCTCATTTTTGCCTAGTTTTCGATTCAGTGATTGTTGATGTAAGGATTTAAACACTCCATCCATCTCATCTTTTCTTTAACCATTTATTTCCTTCTTTATATCAAATATTTCAGGGACCTGAAGGAATTGTGGGAATTCCAGGACAAAGAGGCCGTCCAGGGAAAAAGGTAATTTATTTTATTTTTAACATCTTTTTATTCTGATTCTTTTTTTGTTCTGATGTGTCCAGAGCTCTATAGAAATGCAAGTACAAATTTATTTGTACTAGATATAAAATAAGAAAGGATTATAAGTTTGGCTTTAAAAAGTACGTTTATATGAATTAACACAATTCCAGTGACGAGTACTTATCACCTTGATTATTTGAAGGCAAGTTTTCCACCTTGTAGTTTGTAAAAATATCTTGGCTTTCCCCCCTTCTCCTGTTTGCCAAAAATTCTTTTAGTAAACCATGGGCAAGAAAAGAGATAAAAGAAAATACTCTATCATTTGTGCTATTCAATAACAACTTTAGTAAAATATTTGAGGGAAATGAATATGATTATAACTGTTTGGCATTTTTCAAAGTTGAAAAGGTAATGGTTGATTTTATTTTTCCCATATATTAAGAGCCACAAATTAAGAATATTTTTGCTTACGTTGTATTTCACTGAAAAAAAGATACATTAGTAAAATTCTGGTACATTAGATTCTAGAAATTTTAAATTCCAGTATAATGTAGAGTTCAGGTTTATATGGAATCAATAATTTGTTCACATATATTGGTGACACATGGGACTGGCTTTCCCTTTGCACTGTGAGAGTTCAAAACATATTTATTATAATTAACTTTAAATCACATCATATTCTGGTTCTCAAAGTCCAGTTCTAGCATTTCTACAGATATACACCTAGCCCATCTTTCCCAGAACTTTTGAAAAGCAGAAAAGATGATTAACAATAAAGAAAAATGAATGAGATAACTTTTAGTTGCTATTCTTGCCTGTAAAAAAAAAAAAAATAACCAACATTGAAGTTTCTTCCATCATACCTAGTGTCATATCTAAAATAAACACTAGTAAAGATATAATGACTGTCTTTACAACAACTGGCAACCCCATGAAAGAAAAATAAACTGTTATGAATACCAAAAATTTCCTGACTATTTCCCAGTTTAGTTTTTCTTTGTATCTTCTTGATTGTCAGGTCGATTGCCACTTCCAGAAAATGAATAGCACAATGATGTTTAAGAGCAGGGTATTTTGGTGCTAAAGAAAGGTCAGTCAGTCTGATGGAAAACAGAGTGTAACCAGTTTTCAGAAAAGGTAAAATGATATTAAAATGTTACATATTTTGGAAGGAGCACTCTAAGCCAGTCAGTGAATACTAAATATGCAGAACTAAGAATTGGAGCCATTTTGCATCAAACAAATTTGTGCGGCCCTGAAGTGCTCTGTAGAAACATACTCATCATAGGGTCTATGTTTTCTCATGGTAAAAAAAATTCAAAATAAAAATAATTGGTTATTTGGAATTCAGCATGAACAACAGCTATCCCCCGCTTGTTTGGTGAAATTTATTTTTTAATCTTCTTTTTCAAAAATTACTTTTATCTTTAAAATAAATATGTGTAGAGGTATGTTATTGTTGGCAGTAGTCTATAATACTATTAACTTAAAGCAAAGTGGCTCTTTATAGAATTTTGCTCACTAAGTAAATATCTTCTGGAGTCATTCAGGTATATGAATAGTTAATTGATCTAAGAATAAATTTGGTTTTTTCTTTCTTTTCTTTCTCACTAATGTCATCTACAGGGTGATAAAGGACAAATAGGACCTATAGGAGAAGTTGGAAGCAGAGGTTCTCCTGGACAAATTGGGAAAAGCGGTCCTAAAGGTGTCAGAGGGACCAGAGGTGCTGTGGTCAGTATTTGATTTTCTTCCAAAACTGAGTCACTGTGGAGGGGAAAGAAATGTATCCATGCCCTTAAAGCTTCATCCCTTGATTAACTTTACAGAGGAGGCAATAATTCCATTGAAAATAATCTACCTCTGTGGGATGTGGAGCATTGTAAGCATTCCACAGTATTTAAATGGCTTAGTGGTTTCTGGACATGAGAGAAGAAAGGGGGGAAAAAACTGAAAATTGAAATAAAATATGAAATGAGGTTTTAAAAAATCAGATAACTTTGAACCAAAGTAGGAAAGTTTATATGCCTAGCACTTAAAATCAGGACAAAACTATGCTGTTATGGTTGACAAATTGCTTTGAAAATTGAGTTTACTCCAAATGGGTTTTCTCTCTATGCCTTGGACTCCATGTGCTTTATCTGGAGATTGTTTTTCTA
Source organism: Nycticebus coucang (assembly GCF_027406575.1). Taxonomy (NCBI): domain Eukaryota; kingdom Metazoa; phylum Chordata; class Mammalia; order Primates; family Lorisidae; genus Nycticebus; species Nycticebus coucang. Next base: position 17,360,628 of record NC_069784.1, on the reverse strand, counting down.
ACCAGCTGTAATAAATCTCCTAACATCTAATTATATCTTCCATCTTTTGCATGAACTTTGCATGATGTTGGAAACAAGCATGTCATGATATTCTTGAATCTATAATAGCAAAATCATTCTGAAAATTGTTCAGCATGAACAATTCTGAAAAATCATTCTGAAAAAGTCACAGCATGAAAGTGATGAAAAGTATTTAAAAGATTTTTCCAGCGTAATCATCTCTTTCATGAGCTTATTTACAGAATGCATGTGTTAGTTCCCTGTCTCCATTTAAATGTCACAAATGCTAGACTTTTCACCAAGGCTTCCTGGAGACCATTGCGTAATCTCTTTGTTGTCTGGGGAAAATTTGCCCTGGGCTCATTCGAAATACCCCATTCCTGCTACTCCAAACTTTTGTTACTTTCTGTTATTTAAATTACTAATATTTCTATATATTTGGCCTGTGTATTCAAAAGCATACTACAGTATGATTAATTTTAATAGACATCAGAACTAACACTTCCAAAGACTATTTCCTTCAAGGTTGGATCCTACTTTGGATGTTTGACTGTAAAAATATTTACTTTTTAAATTTTGACACATTTCCAAACTCTCTTCCCAAGAGTTTTCACTAAATTTACACTCCCACCACCACCATATTGTATTCATTCTATTGATATTTGATATCAGTCTGAAAAATAAGAAAATATATATCTCGTTTTTATTTTTCTTTCTATTTATATTTCCCATTTACAACTAGTAATTATACTTTCTTTCTTTGGAAAGTTGCTCATTCATATGTACTTTCCATATTTTTCTATTATGTTGTTGTTTTTCCCTTATTGATTTGTAGCCATGCCTTATATATTTTAAATATTAAGATCATTTTGTTAAGTATGTTATAAAATATGTTACATTTATTTTTCAATTTCATATACATCTATTGCTGCATAGAACACTTTTCTGTGCTGTATAACAGTTCAGAACATAAATGTTATTATTTCTTCAAAGATCTTAACAAAACTTGCCTTTGGATCAATCTGGGCCTGATGTTATTTTATTAACAGTAGATCTTTTGACTTTTTTTTTATTTTCAATTTTTTTTCTTCTTGCATAAATTTGAAAAGTTTTTTTCAAAAAGCTTTCTGAAATTCTGATTTCAAAAAAATCATCTCTTTTATCTAAATTTGCAAATTTAGTGGGTAAAACTTGTAATTCCTATTCTCTTATAATTAAATGTTTTCCCTGTGGTTATGTTCTTATTCTTGTTTCTAACATTGTTTTATCATGTTTATTCTTTTTCTTGATCAGATTTGCCAAAGATCTAGCTATTTTATTAGTTGAAAGAGTACTTTCCAGATGTTAAATTGTCAAATAAGCACATGAAAAGATCTTCTGCATTATTAGTCATTAGGGAAGTGGAAATTAAAACTGCCAGGAGATAGCATTACACAGCTATTAGTTAGGCTCAAATAAAAAGAACACTGATAATATCCAGCACTGAGGACGATGCAGAGCAAAAGGGACTCTTGGGCGGCGCCTGTGGCTCAAGGAGTAGGGTGCGGGTCCCATATGCCGGAGGTGGCGGGTTCAAACCCAGCCCCGGCCAAAAACCACACACACACACACAAAAAGGGACTCTCACATATTGCTAATCGGAATGCAGAACAGTACAGCTATTCTAGAAATCAGTTTGGCAGTTTCTCATAAAGCTAAGTATATACTTATAAGGCTCATGACCTGGTGATCTCACTTTTAGATATACATCTTAAAGAAAGGAAAGTTACATTCTCACCAAACCTCACACATTTACAGCAGTACTGTTAATAATCACGTAAAGCTGAAAACATCCAGAATGTTCTTCAGTGGGTGAATAAACTGTGGTAGATTTACATAATGGAAAACCATTACCAATAAAAAGGAATGAACTATTAATATACACCAGAACTTAGATGAATCTTCAAAGAATTATGCTCAGTTAAAGAACTTAAACTCAAAAGGTTATATCTTGTATGATTTTATTCTGGAAATCCCCTTCCTCTCTCCTCCACAAAGAAAGCAATGGAGAATAGATGGATCTATGCTTGCTCAAGTGAGAAGGAGGCCAATGCAAAGTGACAGTCTGAGGAACTATTTCAGGGGCTGAAACTGTTTTGCATCCTCTCTGTAGTGATAGTTAAAGAATCTATGCAGGCCAAATATAGGACTATGCACTAAAAAGTGAACTTGACCGTTTGTAAGTAAAATAAAATAGAGGGTTTTTTTGCTCAACTTTTATTTGTGGTTCTCTATTTCATTTATTTATGCTTTGATATTAATCTTTATTTGGGCTTATTCTTTTTTTTTTTTTTTTTTGTAGAGACAGAGTCTCACTTTATGGCCCTCGGTAGAGTGCCGTGGCCTCACACAGCTCACAGCAACCTCCAACTCCTGGGCTTAAGCGATTCTCCTGCCTCAGCCTCCCGAGTAGCTGGGACTACAGGCGCCCGCCACAACGCCCGGCCATTTTTTGGTTGCAGTTTGGCCGGGGCCGGGGCCGGGTTTGAACCCGCCACCCTCAGTATATGGGGCCGGCGCCTCACTGACTGAGACCCAGGCGCCGCCCTATTTGGGCTTATTCTTTAACATTAGAAATTCCTTTTATTGAAACATATACATAAAGAGCAATGAATATATTGTAGGTGTAAACTTGATGCATTTGTACAGATGGATCATACTTAGTAAATGGAATCATTTAGAGGTTTTTGTTTTTAAGATTTAGCTTTCGCAAGCCTTTCTCAGATTTACTAAATCAGAATCTCTAAGTTTGAAGCCCAGAAATTTGTATTTTAAAATTTGTGAGCTACTATATGCATAGGAGGGTTCATGACTTGGGTAAAGAGAAGACATTAGGGTAAGTCATGGAATCCTGGAGAAAGGTGGAGGAGGGAATCCCTCTGCTTTAGGAAGAGTTCCAATGGTCATTCGAGGAAGGAACACATGGCAAAAACCTTACCGTTGCCTTCCAGTGTTATCTGTTATTTAGTAATAGAATCCTGAAATTCGCTGAGACACATAGTTAACCTAGAATGAATATTAGAGCATGGCCTCCTTTGCAGCTAGATGTGGCCATGTAATTAAATTTCATCCAATGGGATATGTGTGGAAGCATCATATATGACTTCCAGAAAGTCTTATTGTTTTTCTTTATCCATTCTTCTTTTTTTTTTTTATTTAGCCTAGCTATGTCATTGAATTTTCTTTTATTTCAAAACAAATTTAGGGGGTGCGAGTTTACTTTTGTTACATAGAGGAACTGTGCCATGCAGAAGTCAGGACTTTCAGTGTACCTGTCATGAGAATAGTATACATTATACCTGCTAGGTAGATTTTTATCCCTCACTATCCTCTCTTATTAGTTTACAATTTCTGTTGACTGAGGAACACCTGTTTATGAGCATGTACATTTCTTGTTTAGCTTCACTAATAAGCGAGAACATGTAGTATTGTTTTTCCATTCCTGAGATACTTGACTTAGATCTTCAGTTCCATCCAAGCTGCTACAAAAGACATCATTTCATTCCTTTTTATGGCTGAGTAGTACTCCATTATACACACACACACATGCGTGCACAATATACACCATATTTTATTTATCCACTCATCAGTTGACAGGCACTCAAGTTGGTTACGTGTCTTTTCAGTTGTGAATTGTGGTGCCTTAAACATTCAGGTGCAGGTGTCTTTGATATAATGACTTCTTTTCCTTTGGATAGATACCCAGTAGAGGGACTGCTGGATAGAGGGGAAGTTCTACTTTTAGCTCTTTGAGAAGTCCCTGTACTGCCTTCCATAGCAAGTTGTACTAGTTTACATTCCCACCAACAATGTATAAGTGTTCCCTTTTCACTGCCTTTGTATCAGCATCTATTCGTTTTTCACTTCTTAATAATGGCAACTCTGTGTAACCTGGCTTATTGTACCCTCAATGAATCCCCAACAATAAAAAAAAAATAATAATAATAATAATAATAATGGCAACTCTGACAAGGGTACGGTTGTAGCTCATGGTGGTTTTAGTTTGCATTTACCTGGTAATTAGTGATATTGTGCCTTTTTTTCGTATGTTTGTTGGCAATTTGTATATCTTCTTTTGAGAAAAACCTGTTCACTTCTTTTGCCCACTTTTTGATGGAGTTATTTTGGTTTTTCTTGCTAATTTGTCTAAGTTTTTCGTAGATTCTTGATATCACCCTTTCTTCAATGTGTAGCTTGCAAATATTTTCTTCCATTATATAGGTTGTCTATTTACTCTGTTAATTATTTCTTTTGGTGTGCAGAAACTTTTTAATTTAAGTCCCATTTATTTATTTTTGTTGGTGGTGTGTTTGCTTGTGGGGTCTTACTCATAAATTCTCTGCTTAGGCCAATGTTGAAAATAGATTTTCCTGTGTTTTCTTCGATAATTTAGATGGTGTCAGGTCTTACATTTAAGTCTTTAATCCATCTTAATTTTTATGAGTGGTGAGAGATAGGGATTTGGTTTCATTCTGCTGCAATGGCTATCCAGTTTTCTCAGCACCGTTAATTTAATAGGGCATCATTTCCTAAATATGTGATTTTTGTCTGCTTTGTTGAAGATGAATTGATCAGTTATTTTGGAATTCTCTGTCTGTTCCATTGACCTATATGTCACTTTTATACCAGTACTATGGATGTTTTGGTTACTTTTAGTATAATTTGAAGTCAGGTAATGTGATTCCTTCAGTTTTGTTCATTTTGCTGAGAATTGCTTTGGATCTTCGGGCCCCTTTTTTGGTTCCATGTGCAGTTTATGACTATTTTTTTTAGATCTGTGAAAAATGATGTTGGTATTGTGATAAGAATTGCATTCAATTTATAAATCACTTTTTGAAGTAGGGACATTTTAACAATGTTAATTCTTCCACTCCATGAGTATGAAACTTTTTATATTTGTTAGTGTCATCTATAATTTTTTTCATTGTAGAGATCTTTCACCCTTTGGTTGAGAATATTACTCAGTATTTTATTTTCATTGTAGCCATTGTTCTTGAGTTCATGATTTAACCCTTAGCTTGACTATTACTAGTATACAGAAATTTTATAGATTTTTGTACATTAATTTTGCAACTGGAAACTTTACTGAATTCATTTATCAACTTTAGGAGTTTTTGGTGGGGTCTTTAGGGTTTCTAGGTATATTTATAAGAGCCTATCTAATTTAGCAAACAGGGATAGTTTGACCTCTACTTTCTTTATTTGGTTGCCCTTTATTTCTCCCTTTTGCCCAATTGCTCTGGTGAGGATTTCAGTACCATGATGAATAAAAGTGGTAACAGTGGGTATCCTTGTCTTATTCTGGTTTTTAGAGAAATTCTTTCTACTTTCATCCATTCAGTGTGATTTGTCACATATGAATTTCATTATTATAGATATGTTCTTTCCATATCTATTTTGTTGAGGGTTTTTATCATGAAGTGATGCTAGATTTTATAGAATGCTTTTTCTGCATCAATTGAGATGATCATATGGTCTTTGGTTCTAATTCTGTTTATGTAATGAATCATATTTATAGTTTTTTTTTTTTTTTGAGCCATCCTTGAATTCCTGGAATAAAACCACTTGATCATAGTGGATTATCTTTCTGATGTGCTGTTTAATTTGGTTTGCTAGTATTTTGTTGAGAATTTTTGCATCTGGTTTCACAAGGGATATTGGTCTGCAGTTTTCCTTTTTTTTTTTTTTTTGAGGCAGAGTCTCACTATTCCCTCAGTAGAGTGTGTTGCACCACAGCTCACAGCAACCTCAAACTCTTGGGCTTACGCAATTCTCTTGCCTCAGCCTCCCTAAGTAGCTGGGACTACAGGTGCCTGCCGCAACCCTCAGCTATTTTTGTTGTTGTTGTACTTGTCATTGTTTTAGCAGGCCCCATCTGGGTTCAAACCCTCCAGCCCAAGTGTATGTGGCCAGTACAATAACCAGTAAGCTACGGGTGCCAAGCCCAGTTTTCCTTTTTTATGTAGTTTTTCCTTTCCTGGTTTTGGTAATAGGGTGATATGATTTCATAGAATAATTTAAGAAGGATTCCCTCCTTCTCAATGATGTGAAACAGTTTCAGTAGAATAGGTGCTGTTTTTCTTTGTATTGGTGATATAAGTATATGTCATTCAGCCATCTTGATCCAATATGCACTAGCATCTTGAAGAGCTATAGCAACTTTCCTTATTTTCAAATTTAGCATTAATTAAATAGTTGTATTCCAGTCTAAATTATTCACCTAGACAATGGCTGAATTCTTACTATCTTTTTAAGACTGATTTTATACAGTTCTCTTTTTAAATAGAAACTTGATCTTAACTTGATGGGTCTAAATTTACTTATCAATGGTTAATAATTGCAACATTAACTTTTTTAGAGCTGAGATGCTAAAGTCATCAAATATAGTGAAGCAGTATGATGAGATGGAAAACACTCTACATGTGGGATCAAGAGATGTGGTTCTTGTACATCTTTAGCATAAAATTTGGCAATTCACATACCTATTCTGTGCCTATCCATTCATCTCCTATTTGTTCTGAGACTCAGATAAGAGAGTAGGTGTGTAATGTTTTTGATAATATGAAATATAACACATATTAGCATCATTAGTTTTGCTTTTTTCAATTTTCTGAGTCATCTTGTCAGTGGGTTGTTGCTATTTAATGATTAGCCTTTAATATATAGGGTTTATCTATAAAATACTGATAAGAAGAGAACTCATAGTGTGATTATTACACATAAATTTTCAGTCATTTCTGTTTTAACAACTATGATCAGGACAAAAACTATATTCATCAGTGCATTGGCAGCTCACAAGGAGTATGGACTTTTCTTGGATCCCACAGTGACAATGTCAAAACCCCTCAGACAGCATATTCTAATATTCAGTGACACGTGTCTACCACAAATTTTGACAGATATAAACTACATTTCCAATAAATTGGTATGAACCAGTAGGATTCTGACAACTGAAAGGATTTCTTCTTAATTTTTCATTTGTCTTTGTCTTTTTTCTCTGCTTCATTCATATTAAGAAGAAAGCATTTCTTGTAATATGATTAAGTATATTTATATCAGAAGTAAATCAAAAAGACATTTGTTTGTGGAACTTTTGTGGTTCAGAAGAAAAATGAAGGCAAAAGTTGGGGTGTTATTTTTTGTTTTCCCATTTCAGACTAGGTATAATTTCAACGATGAACAATCTAGAAGTAACAATTTTAATAGAAGAAGTACAAATTTAATGCTTTAAACAATTGTCTATTTTCCTTCTTACTAATATTTACTTCATTTTTCAGGGACATTTAGGATTGATGGGACCTGGAGGAGAAATAGGAATTCCAGGATATAGGGTAAGCATTTGTAATTGAAAGATATATATATATATATAGTGTATATTTGTATAAAAACATTATTTAAAAATCATATCCAAAATATGCAAATTATGATGGAATCTCTGCTAAACCTTTCTAACATATTTATTCCTCATCCTCCCATAAAGTGAATCTTATTTTTCATTTCAGAATGGTATAATATATAATAGAATAGAGCATGTACAAATGATACAGAGAATATCTACTTGTCCTCTTGTAGGGCCATCAAGGTCAGCCAGGACTTTCTGGATTGCCAGGACCCAAAGGAGAAAAGGTGTGTATATACTGCTTTTTTAATCCTAAAGTAAAACATTGACTTAATAAATTCCTGCTGAAAGAATGCATGGAAACCTTTTCAAGAATTAAAGAAGCCCTTTTCAGATTGAAAATGTTATAAATTCTAGAAGAAAAATAATAAATATCAGGTAACTAATATTTAAATAAATTATTAAAATATCTTTCATGGATTATTTGAAGATTGTGATGAAATAATATTATGTGAAAGCTATACTTTGCAACCTGGAGATCTTGGTAAAAGTAAAACTAATTATTTACTAAGGAATTGGAAGGCTCTAGATTAAGTAACTAATTATAGCACATCTATATCAAATGTTTGTTTTTAACTTTTTTTTAGAGACTAGGTCTCATGGTGTTGCCCAGGATGGACTCAAATCTCTGTGTTCATGATATCCTGCTGCCTCAGCCTCCCAAGTAATTGGGACTAAATGCATACTACCAATGTCAGCTCATTTGTGTTAAATTTTTTTGATGATTTAGAAATAGTTACAAAAGTACTCTTGATTTATAATGTCAATGAAAACCTGTTATTTTAAGAGAATCCTTAAGCTGCTTTTTATGTAATTAAAGCACACTGACGCTTCCAAGAAGAACCTTATATAAATTACAACTTTGTATAAAATATGATACACTTAGTTTCTTAAGAAAGTTTTCCACTTGAAAAAGGTAAAAATCAAAATTTGTTATTTCCTAACATGTTAAATAGTAATAGTCTGTATTTTTGAAGGTTGATTTATTAATTTAGGTTTATTTATAAATCATTATTTTCATTTTAGGGCTACCCAGGAGAAGACAGTACAGTCCTAGGACCACCTGGGCCTCGAGGTGAACCAGTAGGTCTTTTTCTAAAATTATTTTTTGAACTTTCAAGACAAAATGCAATTACTATAGTAGATTCATGCCACCAATTGCATCTTTTCAAAGAGTTTTATTTTGTTAGTTTTATCACATGGTTTGATAGGAGAACAGTATTTGTGGTCTCAAGAATCTAAATGACATGAAAGTCTTGGATGCAAGCAACATGCAGGTCAAGTTCGTTAACGTAACATGTAGGTTCAAGTTAGTGACTTCCCAAATCTAAATTTCAGTACTGAATACATGATAACAACTTTTTTAGAGTTAATAAAAAAGTATATAGATATTTTAGGGCAGATAGTTCTTTGATTATCAAATTATCAAATCTGATTTATATACTTTTCACAACACCTTACACACAGTTGCCAGATAACTCAAAGTCTTTCTAAGTAGTTATTAGAACAAATAACCTTTAAAGATCACTGATCTATAGTCTTGTAATTAAGCATTTTAAGGGTTAACTATAATCATGGTTTTTGAAAAGTAGCTGTTTAACTTTGTTTGTTTGTTTTTTGAGACAAAGTCTCACTTTGTCACCCTCGGCAGAGTACTGTGATGTCATAGTTCATAGTGGACTCAGACTCTTGAGCTTAAGCGATTCTCTTGCCTCAGCCTCCCAAGTACCTGGGACTACAGGCGCCCACTACAATGCCTGACTATTTTTAGAGACAAGGTCTCGCTCTTGTTCAGGCTGGTCTCAAACCTATGAGCTCAAGCAATCCACCGGCCTTGGCCTCCCAGAATGCTGGGATTACAGGCGTTAGCCACCACGCCTGGCCTTAACTTTGATTATTTGAATAACCGTCTCTGTGTTCATGTTTGACTATAATACCATCTAAATAATTATGTATATTAAATGGGTAAAATAAAAATTCTTGGTTCACAGAAATAAATATAATTGGTTATAGTTTCCGTGTTTTACATAGTATCATCTAGGACAAAATAATTATAAGGCACAAAGATCAGAGTATGTAGTCAATCCTGATATTTTAATTTGAATCTTTGGAGATGATTGAAAATTCCACTTTGTTTTAGAAGCAGATGCGAAAGTTTCTAAAATTTTTCCAATTAAATCAAGCCATGTCATCTAGAAGCAAACTTATTTGAATTAGTATGTAAAAATGTAAAAGGAATTGGAAAAAAAATTGGCAAAAATTGCATTGCCATGCTTGTTTCTCCCAGATTCAGGTATGCCAGGATTAAATAATGTCAGCTGAAATATAATAAACCTATTAAACCTATTAAAAAATCTCACCCAACAGTGGTAGTTTTATCCAATAGACATAGGGCAGGCATGAATTTAAACCAAGGTTAGTCTAAATAATTAAAGCAAAGTCAGAGGTTGTTGTATTTTATATTATGTCTATTAAGTTTATCCACATATGAATAAGTTAAAATTTATCAATTAATGCTCTATACTAAATTGTTTTGCTAACTAAATTCTTTTTAAGTTCCTGTTCAGACAGTAGGTCCTAATTTGCAATAACTGATATTTCGACTTCAATTTAGTATTGATAATTTCAAGTTTATCATATCAAATATTTTATATTAGAAATGTTTAGAAAAGAAATTGTAGGTCTGAGATTATTAGTTTAGTTTTTGCCTTGAAAAGTAAATAAATGCATTTTTTATTAATTTATGCCTTAAGAGTTAAAAATGCCATAGATTAAAGAATTAATAAAGAATTTCTGATGAAGAATGGTAAAGTAGGATTAACTATTAAGTACTTTTTGAAAGATCATTTAAATAAAATCTTATATAATTTGTGGACTTAAGTAAGTGGCTGAACAATCCTGCTTAAATCTTTTTCAATCATTTTAACATTATTTAAAAATACAAATTATTTTGATATCATTTATAATATACTTTACTCATCTAAAAATTTATACTTTTTAATTTTATTTCTTTAATATTTTTCCTAACAGAATCATTATGAGATTCTCTTCATATAATTTAGGGCTTAGTATAGTTTGATGATGTTCTTAGTGTCACTGAAATTCACTATTTGAAATTATTTAATGGGACTAAAAAAACTATTATACATTCAGGCTTATATTTTTCAGAGAAGAACAAACCACGATCCAGCTGTAAAACTGATAGTTTTTGTGTGTGTTCTCTGTAGGGTCCAATGGGGGAGCAAGGCGAGAGAGGAGAGCCTGGAGTGGAGGGATATAAGGTAATTGGTGGGGGCTATTTATCTTGCTTCTAAATTTGAATAGGCTTCCCGGTAGTTCTATTCAATTTCAAATGAAAAGAAGCATGATAGAGATAACTAGAAATGTCTTTTTTTTTTTTTTTTAATTCTAGAAGAATCCTAGTTCTTTCTATTTTCTGTTCCTTCTTCCTAGAATCACTGTTGACTTTTCCCACTTAGATACTTTTTCCCCATCATTCAGCTCTCAGCTGAAATGTTACTTTCTCTAACTGCCCTATCTAAAATAGATCTATAACCACCACTTTGGATCATACTACTCAATTTCCTTTACAACATTTTGCGCTATATCATCACTTTTTTTTTATATATAATTTTTTTCTTTTCTGTCTGTCTTCCTCTACCAGAATGTAAGGTCCATGAGAATAAAATCTTGTCCCTGTTTTACTGAGGGTCATACAGGGTAATGATTTTCTCTTTCATGTCGTCATGTGCTATATAAAAAGCTTTCCAAACTCGCCTTTCTCTCATGCCACAGTTCACTTTCTAAAACAGGATTCACTTCCTTTCTCAGAAAGTTGACACTAAACACCGTAAGCATTTTCCTCACAGAATGCAGATAAAGAAGGCTTGACTTGACCTTCCTGTGAGGATAAATATTGTTAGCCTATGTGTGCAATCTCTTCTTCACCTAGCCTAGGAAAGAGGATGATAACTATCTTTCCAAAGGCATTCTTTCAGTAATACCATGTATACAGAGAGGAGGAGGAGGAAAGGAATCTGAGTAAAGAGAAAGGTAGGGAAGGGGATAAAGAGATTACAGGTGGAATTCTTCCTGCATAACTCGCACCTGGCATGCTTGCTGAGTTTCTGTTTACACACTTGAAAAGAGAAATGTGGTAGGTCAGCATTCCTTCCTAGGGAAGCTAAGGTGATGACAGACTGCTGAATGTCAAAGCCATCTGATGTTTTATATAGCAATTTTCTCGCAATCTCCAGTCCAGTAAATCTGCTACCCAAACAACTGTGAAGTTAATTTGTAAAAATGGAAACCATAGTACACTCTCACAGGGGGCATAGGTTGAAAAATTAAATTTGTTCTCAAGCTCTTTATGCCTCTGGTTATTGACTGTATTACTTTTCTGAGGCTCCTATAACACACACCCATAGAATGGGTGGCTTAACATAACAAATTGATTTTCTCAGTAGTTCTAGAGACCAGAAATCCAGATTCACAGTGTCACTGGGGCCACACTCCCTCTGGAGCAGTGTTTTTCGATCTTTTTTTATCACACAGTACACCTGAACCTACAGTTAAACTTCCATGGCACACTTAATTATGTTGATTTAAAAAAAAAAAAAAGAAAGAAAAGTTAAAAAAAGAATACACTAACTATGCTTGAACTTCATTTGAAAATAATTTAATTAATGATCTTTAAAAAATTTCCTGGCACACCTAAGATCCTCTTGAGGCACACTGGTTGAAGATCACTGCTCTAGTGGCAGAACCCTTCCCTGTCTTTTTCCATTTCTGATGGCTGTCAGCTTTCCTTGTGGCTACATCATTCTGATCTCTGCCTCTGGCCTTTTCACCTGCTGTTTGTGTTCATCTCTCTTTGTGTCTCTTATGAAACCTCCTATCCTATGGGGGATATAGGGTCCACATTGATAATCTAAGATAATCTCATTTTGAGGTCCTTAACTTCATGACATTTGCAAAGGCCCCTTTCCCAAATAAAGTCACATTCACAGATTCTGGGGATTAGGACAGAGACACATCTTTTAGGAGGCCAACATTCAACTCACTACATTAACTCACATTAAAACAAAACAAAACAAAACAAAAAACTACCCTCTACAAGTTCTCAGTCATCATAATGTCCAGGGCTATTATGTTCGATCTTCTTTCTAAAAAGAATCATAGTCTGTATTATATTTAAATTATTTTGCAGCTTTGCTACCATTTAGTAGTCTTGCATTCTCTTAAATCACATGTCTCTGCTTACTCTAATCATATCTTCTTTTCCATTCCTAGGGTCATGTGGGTGTACCTGGATTAAGAGGTGCCACTGGACAACAAGGGCCGCCAGTATGTTTTGAAAGCATTCTTTGTAATTCCTGGCATTTAAAAAAAATAGTGTTAATATAATGTATTTCATCTCTGTTTCATATGTGATTTCTGTTTTGGTTCCTATAAAGGGTGAGCCAGGCGACCAGGGTGAGCAAGGACTGAAAGGAGAGAAGGGATCTGAAGTAAGTTGAAATTGTTTACAACAATTTGAAATTTATTGTTAGCTTAGAAAGTAGGGGCACAAGAAATTGCTATTTATTATAATTCAAATGCTCGTTTATCCCTCCAGAAAAGGGACCACTCTCAGCCTCTAAATAGAGTGCTTATCAATAATTGTTCTAAAACTTAATTATGGATTAATTCATACATTTTGACTGTTATTCAAATTTTCCTTTACCACCAGCCTACTCTGGATTTGTAAAAATTGTCAAAATTGGTTGTCCCAAACTCATAGTCTCTTCTCGAAATTTCAAACAAAAATACCAACAAACCTTAATGCCAGATTACAGAGTGAAAAATATATCAACTAAACCTCTACCGCTGTTGTAGAAGGTATTAAGGAAAAAAATAAAATTTATCTGATGATGCTTGTTAAAGCATGGTAATATTCGGGACAGTTGTGATAGATACAGGAGCTACTGCAATGGAATTTCATGGTGGAAGAGAGAGATTGGGCGTAATTCCAAATGCATAGTTAGCCTGGGAAAGTGGGAATTTATAGCCTAGGAGCAGGATGGTGTCAATGAATGGAAAATTGATCACAGAATACCTCAGAGGTCAGGGACATTCTGGATAAACCAACCTACCAAGATGCTTACTGAAGACAGGTCAGGGTGATCAGGGTCATGGTGAAGGTTTAGATATCGGGTACCCAGGGTGATCAGGTATCAGAGGTGGAGGTTCTTGCTAAACTGATAAAGCAGAGTTCTTTGCTAAAACTGGATTTTACAAGGAAGTACACAAATGTGTCTAGGAGAGAAAAGGTTTGGCCTTCTGACTAAAGTTTAGCCAAGCAAAGAATTTTGTCACAGACAAGGATGGAAATAGTAATTTGCCTACACAGACTTATAATTGGTTTAAAAGATATTTTTCCATAAGAAAAATTGTCTGTTATTACTGATTTATCGGTTGTAGGCTTGTCTTTTCTTATACACTGATAAACTTGACTCAACCTTATGTAGCAACTGGCTCTGTCCTTGCATGTCCACTTTATTGCTGGCTGCTTTTCACAGTGTTCTCATGTCATGTCCTATTGATTTTCAATGACACTCTTACAAAAATTACTGTGGTTTAATAATAAATTGGATGAGGGTGGATAGAAAGTGATGACTTTGAGATCATGTTTCCCCTAATTTGTTAATTAGTCTCCAACTATGCTTGTGATTCCCACTTATGGGAGGAAGTAATAAAATGAGGTTGAACCAGATATATTATTACCAACCAGACATTCACTCACCTAGAAGCCATTTTGAATACTCTTCACATCTACTCAGTAACTTCCTGTCAGGTGCATTAAAAGCAGGCCCAAGCAAGAAAACGTGCAGATAAATGAAATAGTTGCTTCACTCACTTAGAATTTTTAATACCTAAATTAGAAAACATTATGGGAAAAAACAGCGAACCTAGGATGCTGCTATGGCTGTCAGGCTGCTTCCATGTTTGCACTGAGTGCCTCAGAATCCAAGTGGTCTTTAAGGTTTGATCTTAAAATGTCTAATTTTTTACAATTAATACTGTAATAGTTGCAATTTTGTTTTTCCTTTTTGGTCTGTCTTGGAGCAAGAAATTTTCTGATGCTTATCAGCATATGTTAAAATTATAACAATGAAAATCAAATACTCTTCCTAGGCAACTACTTCTCCAGCCTACCTAGTCAGCTCTCCTTTGGTCTTAGAGAGGAAAGGTTCTGAGGAGTCATAGTTAAAGTGCTGTGTAATTCAGGGGAATTAGTTCTTTTCTACTTTGGGCAATCCTGGCAAACAACCCAAGTGCATATTTAAAAGCCTCCTAGAATTTGAAATAGCATTAATTGCTACAAGAAAAATCATTGACTACATTTGAAAGATACCTTCAGTGGTCAGGTGAGCCCTGTCCAATTTCTGTCACCTTGTTTTTGCAAAGCTTAATTTTTTTTTTTTAACTTGGAAATGGCCCGTTAAAATCATCTGAACAACTCTCTCATTTTTCAGATGAAAAAATTTAAATCCCAGGAAGATTATGAGTTGTTACCTAAGATCACAGAACCAATTACCAGCAGCACCAATACTAGAAACTTGAATTCCTGGCTCCTATTATCATATGAAAGTCGTCTATTACTTTGAAATCTTTATAAATTAAGTGAAATATGATTAATGTTACTAAATCAACTAATTCATTCATTGGGGATGAAACTATGGACAAATATTTTAAAAAGTTAGAGCCAGTCAAAACTAATTACAGAACCACTACATTTTTAAAAATAGTTTTATAATGCAAAAATATTGGTGTAATGGCTTTCAAAGACCCAAACTCAAGCCAAAATCTCCCAAAACTAAATTCCAGACTTCAGTGAATTGAAATTTCTTAGTTAAAAGGGGAATAATTCTGGTTTAGCTCTCTAAATCTATGTTTCTTTATAAAACTGATCTCTCAAAACAAGTTAGAACTAGCAAAGTGTTGATATAACTGTGTCCTTTAGCTTCATTTAAATCAAAGAAACAAGGAAGCAAACGTTAGGGCTAGCATGATATAATTTTAAGTGCCCTTATCAGAACAGTTAGACTACTTTCTCTACTAGTCTGAACAGAAGGGTTTTTTAATTGATCTGATTTCAAATGGGCCATTCTTTTCAATGGCAGCAAGGCAAAAGAGAAAACACAATTTTATATGTACTGTAAAGACTAAATAAAATTCATTTGCCTTTTCTATTATGAGAACGAAAGTATGTTCATTGATTTCTGAGGTACTTATATTGCAATAAAATAATATGACTAGGTTAAGTTTGACAGTAACGTAGAATACTTTTACTATGAGTGTATTTGAATTTGGGGGATTGGTTGAAGACTGATTTCTTTTCCCTTCTTATGGTACTAACTCAATCATCTACTAACATCTTTTATGATAACATAGCAATCATCTTTTATGATAACGTATTTTCATTGCCTTTGGCCTAATCTGTAATTTTCTACTGAACAGACCACATCTGTTTAGGATTAATGTTTAGTACTATTTAGCTCTTAGTTTAGTTGTAAGACTACAGTAATTTCAATTGTGAGGGTTTTTTAAATGCACAAGTTCAAAAGACGCTTAGTTCAAGCTGCTATAACAAAGTACCATAAACTAGGTAGTTTATAAACAACAGAAATTTGTTTCTCATGGTTCTAAAGGCTGAAAGATGGGGCACTAGCATGGTCAGGGTCTCAAAGGGTTCTACTCCATATTGCAAATGCTAGATTCCCGCAATATCCTCACATGGCTGAAAAGGGGCTAAAGAGCACCCTGGGATCCCTTTTATAAGGGCACTAATCCCATTCATGCAGACTACCTCCTCATGGCCTCATTACCTCCCAGTGGCCTCCTAATACCACTAGACATCACTATTACTATTAGGATTGCAGCATATGCATTTGAGGGCATGTCACCATTCAGCTCATAACACCTAACGATGTCCTCCACTTAGATAATCTATTAACACATGTATTTAAAACCTTCCTGGTAAAACTATGGTTTTTCTAGTTGGCCTCTGTTCTTTTTGTTATGTCACAATAATTGTAATAAGGAGATCATTTCTGAACTGAACATGTAAGAACAGCAGAGACCATAGTCTTACTTGTTAAACACTTCTAGTGTTCGATAGATTTTGCCGTGATTCTCCTATTAGAAATAGCCAAATTAGACTGTTAAAATATCTTTCATATTTATAATTTCTTAGTGTTACTCTACTATGAGCTACTGCTTCCTGATGCCCATCCAAGTCTGAAGAGCTTTCTAGTTTTCATGATAGGCCCATAGATGCAGATTTCAAGGCACAGCATTCAACTTTTTCTAAAATAATCCCTCACTTAATGGGCACCCTAAATGTAATTAAATTGTGATAACATATGGATCTCTTTGTTTTTATTTTGTTATTTGAGTGTTTGGAATAAGATACATGCATGTATGGTATATTTAAAATATACCTTTGTTTATGTTTTTATAAAAAAAACTCATCTGTCCTGAGTGCCCATCATACCTGGTGGTGGGATCCTAAGTGGTAGAAATCTAATCAATTGCCTGCCTTTAACTCCATTCACTCAAATACCCTGCATTTGATTGTTTTCCCCATTCGTCTTCTTCTCAAGTATGTAGTTAAAATCTGGGTGGCAGTGGTGGGGAAGGGGAATGGGAAGTGAGTCTAGTCTTTGGTCATCATCCATTCACACTGGCATCCACTGAAACGCACATCATCCCTTTTGACCCCCAGGTGCCATCATCCCACCTTGTTGGCGTCTACCCTAGCCCTCCTGGCAGAAGTTTTGACTATGCTGGCTTGTACAGCTATTTTCTCATTCAAGTATAAGGCCTCCCCAAACTCTCAGGGCCATATTCTGTTCTTGGCCACATGGAAATACCATTCTGCTGCTCCCCACACCACACAGGGCATTGGGAGACTCAGAGAGACTTTCTTCCACTCACTGTCCTATATATCTCATGCAGAAATGTCTACTCTATTGCTGACATTCAGTGTACATTATGTCATCTTCTCAGTGACTGCTTCAGTTATCCTAAGTGTCATCTCTGTGCCCAGATCTTCAAACTTATCAGGGAGTATTAGTGATTCTAGCTACCCCAGGACTTGAGGGAAGGACAGAGCAAAGATCTTGAGAGATTCGTTTTTCTCTTACTTCACCTCTTCCCTTTGTCCAATTTGAAAATCTTCATATCCCCTTACTTAGTGAAAACTCCTACAGTATTATTATTATTCTAAATATGTTATTTATAGCATAAACTTTATGACTTGAATTCCTTTATAACTTTGATTTTTGATACTTAAAGATGGACTTTTAACACTTAAGGGTCAGGATTTTATATTTGAAAAGCATGGTTTTGAAACTGAAAATATATTGCCCCCATCATGAGTTTTATTGGACTATTTTGAAATCTTAAGCCAAGGAGAAATCTATTTTGAAAATCAAAAGTATAGAACAGATATACCTCTTTGCATTACTATGAAGGAAAACCACACTGGCTAACATATTTGAATATTATCATGATTTGTGTGCTATTAATTAGTGCTATTCAAGATGACTACAATCAGAACCTTTTTCACTATTTAGAATAGTCTCTCTCTCTCTTTTTTTTTTTTTTGCTTTTTATTGTGTTCTGAAAGACATATTTAACTACAAGGACCATATGTTCCAGAAATTTTATATGCTTCAATTAAACCCAGGTTAACAAGTATCCCATGTTTTGATTCCCTCACCTTTAGAAAAACTTTGCATTAGTGACTTTTAAAACAATTAATATAATTTTGAAAGTTGAAGGTAGTACCCTTGGTCCATATTACTCCCCATATCAAATTCTAACAAAGTTGGGTTTTTATCTTGTACAGAAAATGTTTTTTTTTTGTATGTGAAAACATATGCTGTTGCTTCTTAAAATATTTACACTCATTTTCAGCAGACATAAAATCTTCTAAAGCTGTTCTTTTGTTTTTGTTCAGTTGAATCTTTGGCATAATTTTTCTTCAGTTTTGAATAACTTAACGTCCTATTTTGGTGGAATTATTCTGTTTGTGAGAACTCCTGATGATTTCTGAGAATTATGTCTGGTAATGACAATATGATTCTTTTTCTTATTTGTGAACCAAATCACTTTTTTCCACATTTTTCTTCTTAAAATACTTTTAGGATATCATCAGAATAAGGGCATGATTTGCAAGGACCAAGTTCCTAACTATCCTGGCAGACCAGTTACTGCTGAATCAATTACGATTTAAGACATCTCACACATGGAAAAACAAACAGTTCCGTGGGAAATGAATATCTTTTCCTTGAGTCACAAGTGTGTTGTTCTCCGTGCTTCCAGAGAAGTACATTGTAAGCCACCAGTCCATGTCCCTTAGTACACTGCAGGAACTGTGCCTTTCCACTCCCAGCACATAACAGGATCCCTGATACATAATACTCAATGAATGTTCACTGAATTAAGTGTTTAGCCACTTCCAAAATGGGACAAATGCCCTTCCTGAACCTGGGGTCATTTATTAATCTACTCATTTCCATTTTAGAGCTATGATTTAAATTCTTAAATGATAGAATTTGGAGATAGAAGGAAAGTCACATATGATCTGGTCAAAGGGTCTCGTTTTCAGATGAAGAAGGTGACTCCGGGAGCTGAGTGGCAATCCCAGTGGTACATAACGAGTCAGTGGTAGTACTTGCCACAGCAGCCAGGTCTCAGTCTTGTTTTCCATGGCTTCAGTTTCAGTAAGTTTATTACAGTCAAATGACAACTGTGCTTCCCCTTTTTAGGGTCAAAAGGGGAAAAAAGGAGCTCCTGGTCCATCTGGGAAGCCTGGAATTCCTGTAAGTAACAGGCCTCTTTCATCTTTCTTGCTTTTCTAAATAGAATTGGCAACTTTAGCAAGCAAAAGGTTTGGGGCCAATTATATCATGTTGGATAAATCAATTTGTCTTGAAAAAAAATTTTTTAAATCCATGCTGGAGCATAGAGGGAACAAAATATGACCATTATCTCATAACCAGACTTGCTGTTTAAATATAAGTGCCTGCAACTGAAGGATGCTATTTTCCTGTATTATGGACCCCTCCCTGTGGGCTCATCTTTGTTTCTAACAGGGAACTTGGACCCAAATAAATGGTGACAAAGGTCAGAGATCCTCAAACATAGTTAAAAAGACATGAGCTAGGATATTAATTGGAGGGCTCAGCCTCTTATTCTCCTGGCAAATAGAACAAAAAATATTAGAAACTTTTTTCATCACAGAACAAAGATTACTTTTCCCTATCCATCAGTTTCCTCTTCTGGCCAGGCAGACATGTGTTGACTGACGTATTAACAAAGACTTCCATCTGGTGTACCCTAGCCCAGGCTTCAATGGGTAGCCTGTGTTGGTTCAAAAAATTTGAGAACATGAATGTAAATTACATAAGCACATTTGAATCCCAGATTCTGACAGATAAAATCCAGTTGCCAAGAAGAAAAACAACATTTTAGGTTTTTCTTCAGTCATGTAATTATCAGCTTCAAAGTAGCAACAAAAAGAGCCATAATTAGTTCTTTGGAAAATAACAAAATACAGGGGTTTGCAGATGGTGAATGACAGCTTGTATCCCAACTGACAGGTGCATATAGCTGATCATTTCTCCATAGCTGCATAAAGCATCAGCTGGCCCAATGAAAAATACCAGAGAATTATGTGAAGGCTCCAAAAGTTACAGTAACTTTCCAATTAGCTTAGAATTTTTGTTTAGGGAAGTTTTAAAAAAACGTTATCTGTGGAATCCAAATAGGAAACAGAGAACAATGTGCCCTAGGACAAAGTATAAGAATGTAAAGTCCCTCCCTTTAACAAATTTCTAAAAAGGTATTTGTCATATAAACATCTGTCTAGCATCTCTCTTTAATCCAAGGAATTTTTAATTATCAAGGGTCTTCCAGGCCTACCTGGGCCACAAGGCATGCAAGGCCAACCTGGAGCAGATGGCATTTCAGGAAACGCTGGAAAAGTTGGTCTACCAGGAAAACAGGGACTTCCTGTGAGTAGTGTGACTCTCTCTTTGATCTTTCTTTCTTATGCATAAGTGTCTCCTTGCTAGACCAGGCATATTTCTGCTGTTTTTCATAGCTTTGGCACTGGCTTGGATTAAGCCAGTTATTTCTTTAATAGTTATTTTTGGAGCTGTATTCATGATTTCCAGGGAATGTCAATGGATACATTCTCTTGGGTATTTTATATCGAATAACCTATAGTATTAATAATATATTCCATTTTATACATATAAAATCTTGTAAAGAAGAACTAGAAAAAAGCAAAATGGTAAAGGCTACATAACCCAGCTGTACTTTGACCTCATCAAAGGTTTTGAGCTTCCTGTGAAACATTTAGGTCTTGGAGGTAACTCAAGGTAGGCTCTGTCAAAAGTAATTTTCTCTAGCTCAGCGTTTTACAAGAATTGCATGAATATTTTCTCTGTTCATCTAGTGATGATGCAATGATATAAATTCACTCTTAGTTTTATGCAAATGTCTATATTGTTTATTTGATCAGAAATTTAAAAATTTGTATTTTTTCTTCACCTAGTCATTCTCCCTTGTTCCTTCCCTAATATCATCCCATCCAGATATTTTGTTATGCTAGGTTATATTTTCACTTGAAACATTAGAAGAAGAAGAAGAAGTAACTATACACTTCTACATACACATATACTTCTAAGAAGAAATTTTTGTGATGTGAAAATTATATGAAATATTAATTTTAGTATTCATAAATTAATTTATTGGAACACAACCAGTGTATTTACATATGGCTGATTTTGCACTACCATAAATGTAGTGACCTACCAAATGTTTTTTTAATGTTTTTTCTGCTTAAATTATCCAGGGTTAATTTCTGGTATTTACAAGTACAGACTCTGACTAATACAGAAATCTAATAAAATGAAATTATGGCCATAGATTTTAGTAAATGGAAGTCATCAGTAACTTTAGAAAAGCACCATTCAATTTGATGTGTCAGGGGGCAAGAGTAGAATTATGGTGCTTGAGGAGAGAGTGGACAGTCAGAAATCAAGATACACAGACCATACAGTGGGAAAGTGGGTTCTAAAGCAGAAAGCGGGGTAACAACTAGAGAATGAACTTAAGGTAGAAAGTTATTTTTTTTTTTTATTGTTGGGGATTCATTGAGAGTACAAAGAACCAGGTTACATTGATTGCATTTGTTAGGCAAAGTCCCTCCTATAGTTGTGTCCCGCCCCCAAAAGGTGTGTCACATACCATGACCCACCCCCACTCCTCTCCCTCCTTTCCTCTTTCTGTTCTTCCCTTCCCCGATTCCCCTCTCTCCTTCCCTCTCTCTGCTCTCCCCTTGCCCCACACCCCACTGTGTACTAGGTCATCAACTGTCCTCATATGAAAATTGAGTACATAGGATTCTTGCTTCTCCATTCTTGTGATGCTTTACTAAGAATAATGTCTTCCACTTCCATCCAGGTTAATACGAAGGATGTAAAGTCTCCATTTTTTTTAATGGCTGAATAGTATTCCATGGTATACATATACCACAGCTTGTTAATCCATTCCTGGGTTGGTGGGCATTTAGGCTGTTTCCACATTTTGGCGATTGTAAATTGAGCTGCAATAGACAGTCCAGTGCAAGTGTCCTTATGATAAAAGGATTTTCTTCCTTCTAGGTAGATGCCCAGTAATGGGATTGCAGGATCAAATGGGAGGTCTAGCTTGAGTTCTTGGAAGGTTTTCCATACTTCTTTCCAAAAAGGTTGTATTAGTTTGCAGTCCCACCAGCAGTGTTAAAGTGTTCTCTTCTCTCCACATTCATGCCAGCAACTGCAGTTTTGATTCGAGCCATTCAAATGGGAATAAGAACCTAGTTGATATGGAGAAGTTGAAGACACAATAAAGAGAAGGGAGAATCTGAGTATGAATTAGGCAGAAAAAAAAATGCATATTCTAGCTCCACTTCCTAGGCTACTTTGCTTCCAACTTGGGATAATTTTTACACAAAACAGATTTTGAGTCACATGTCCCTTTTTATGTATGACTAGTGTATTGGACTTTGTGATGAAAGAAACTGAGATGAATTATAATAATGTTAAATACTGTATCAATATACCTCCCGGGGCCATGAAGCTGGATGGTATAAGGTATTGCCATTAGTAAGCAATTGGCTATCCAATCATACATTATCATCTGCTACTTTTTAGCATTTTCACAGGTTAAGTTAGAAAAATTTTATACTCATGCTTAGGCTTAAATTAAGGTATCATAACTGTTGAAATGTTTTATATGCATTGAAATCAAAATAAATTTCCCCAAGGTTTGGTAAGGCTATTGGTGTTTATTAATATGGAAATATTTTCTACAATATCTCTGCTCTCTCTAGAATATTTGATGTGAAATTAGAATTATAATGCTTTATAAGGAATCCTTCTATTGTTCAATGAAATTAGGTAGTAATGGCTAACTGGTCATTAGAGAAAGTTATCTAAGAGAATTATTTCTGATATCTACTGTGGTGATAGAAAAATATCTCTTGAGAGAAAATAATACCATCTCTAAGCATTACCAAGTTCCCTGGAATATTTTCAGCCAAGGATAAGGACGTCATTCCATTGGTCTTTTTTTTTAATTCATGGCACTGTGGTGTTTCCTGGCGTACCTTTAAAGATTGCTGGGTTTTTCCACTGAGAAAAATATTGATTCTGGGATTTCTTGCATTATGCAACTGCCTGATTTTCCTAAACAATGTTCTTTATTTTTTTGATGTGGCCAAGAAATTAAAGAATTCCTGGCAGATTCACTTTGCAGTCCCAATGTTTTTTCAAGATCAGGTGACTATAACTGAAGGATAGTGTGGGGGAGGCTCACAGTTGCCTATGTGAATTTCCTGCTGTACAAATGAGTGTTTTGAGGCCAGACAACTTACTACATCTGTATTAAATGAGTCTGCCATGCTGTTTTCATTGTGTTGGACTTTTGTATAAGCACAGTACCTGAATCGTTTAAGAAAAAGGAAAACAACTTTTCCTTGCAAAGATCATAAATCCATTTTTCACCAAAAGGAAGGCTTACCAGTCGTTTAATTTTTTTTTATAGCTGCAACTAATAAAACCGGTCACTGGAAGGAATGGAAAGAAACAAAACTAACAACTTGACTTAGAACAAATCTAGAGCCTTTTAATCTTGACTTTGCAGTTGGTCACTTGAACACAGGCTTAAGTGTTGTCTAAAATGAGATTCATGTCTTAAAAGGACTTAAAAATCTTATGTTTTCCATTTGTGGATTGTGTCCAGTACGGGAGGAAAAACATACTTCGTCAGCACCCTCTACTCCAAGCGCAGAGTAGCAGGACCACCATGCAAGCTTCTGTTAAGAGCACCAGCCACCCACGTGGACTGAGTGTTCCCCAGTCTCTGAGGTAGTCACACTAAAGAAACTTCCATTTCTAAGAAGATACATTTTTTTTTTCTTCACAGTGTTTTCGAGAAAGAAACAATACCCGCAGTGCCCAAGTCTACATTTAGCAAATCCTGTCAACTCTTGATCATTACCAGGTTCACGATCTGGTTAAGGCTTATCCTGACCGCTACTTCTCCCGCTTCTCCCCGCTGCTGCGTGCTGTGGCCAATTTTCTGCTCATTAGGAACTCTTCCAGAACAGACAGAGCTCAGTGTATTGGGCTGCTTATTAGTAATAAAATGAAAGATTTGCTACAGGATGTAACTTTTCTAGTGGAATCCTGAACGACTCCCAGTGAGACAAAGTTCCTGCAGTTCATGGAACGGTTATCCTTCATGATCTGCATGATCTGGCCTCTGTTCACGTTTGGAGACTTACATTCTGCCTTGACCCTTGTATGTGCTGAGCATTTAAAGCACAGTAACAGCTACAATTATTAAATTATTAGCATCAGCCAGGCACTATTCCAGGTGCTGAATACATACTATTTTAACCTTCACAAAACTCCCATGAAGTAGATAAAGCCCTCGTATCCAGTTTACAGAAAAGGAAGGTGAGATTCAGAGAGACTAAGTAACTTGCCCAGAGTCACACAGACAAGCAATGAAACAAGAATTCAAACCAGGGGGTTCAGTTACAGAGCCCATGTCCTTAACCACTATGCCACACTCCTTCATATGTTTAGTCACTTAGACACCTCCCAAATTCTGTTATTTCCCTCACGTCCTTGCCTTTGTGCTTGTAATTTATTCTCTCTGCTTAGGAGGCTCTTCCATCTTTCTCTCTCACTTTATGATGATGTTTCAGAACTTAATTGAACTGTAACCTCCTTCATGTACCTTCCAGCCTGAGTTAAAAATGTCTGCTCTGAGGCTCAATACCCTCAGCACACTGCCTCCATCAGAGCACGGATAAGATGGGTGGGAGTTACTTGTCATCATGTCTTTCTCCTCCAAGAGGCTGTAAACTCCTGTAGAACAGGGACTGCATTTTATCCATCCTTGTATCCCTACTACCTTGCACAGTGTCAGGCTCATAGGAGAAGCTCAATATCTACATGAAGAGTGAATATTCTTTGCATAGTGGCCATGGACTCAGAGACCTGGGTTTAAACTGTAGATGTGTTAGCTATTTAACATCTCAAGCACCATCTACAACATGAACCCAGTAATACCTTGTTCATATGGTTTTTACAAGAATCAAAAGAAATATTGCACATCAAGTGCATAGTATACTCCATACGCTATTGAGTTAGTATCATCATTCCATAATAATAATATAAATGGTTAAGTTAACATCCATTCAGTTAAAAAATATCATTTATAGTGCCTAATGTGAGCCAGGAGTTAGGGAATACACCCGTGAATGGTGGGCAAAAACTGCCCTCATGGAGTTGGCATGGTCACGGGGTTGTTGAAAGATCACATAAGAATATGGGTAGAGCGTTTGTTATTTTTGAGATAAAACGATGGACACTGATTTCTTCATAGTTGTGTAAGCCTAGGCAGGTCTAAGGGCCAACGAGTAAATGCAATGTCCTCCTTCCGTCCCTGCTCATCCTGTGATTGTGTGTCGAGGCCTGGGTACAAGTGAGTATGGAGAGACCCCAGTGTCGACCAATAGAGTGGCATTTGCACTGTACTCTTTTCAGGATTGATAAATCACCAGTTTTAAATAATTTTTGTGAAGCAAAACAATGTCAAAATGCTTGTATTCATTAAGGCTGAACAAAAGGTTAGCTTTGTATCCTTTGTTTATATTCTTAGGACTAGACCTAAGTCAAGCAGTCCTGTCTTCACTGCCTTAAAACCTACCTTAACCCTGCTTTCAGCTCTGTCATCTTTAACATGGTTAGAGATTCAAAACGAAAATTACCTCCTACCTGTCAGAATCAGCTCATCCATAAATCTTACTTCTAGCACTTGGCTGGGTTTCTTATGATTGGCAAGGTAGGAAAAGTGTTATGAAGGCTACATTATTTACATACAATGTAGCCTTGCTTATAATCACCTAATAATTACTATCCCACACATTTTTAAACAGCCAGTTCTTTGCAAGGAGTGATACATTTAGTAAAACAAATAAAATGAGAAATTCCCACTTAAACAAAGTTGCTTGGAGTAAGGGAAAGCAAAGCATTACTTTTATGACTTATTACTTTGCTGGGTTTAAAAAATATAGTATTTATGTTGCCTAATAACGAAAACAATTTAAGGACATTATACTTACTTTTTGTCCTAGGGAATATAAATTAATATTAGTTTCTATATTCTCATAGAGTTAATAACCACGAATATAAACCTTATGCTACATGCAAAGGAAGTGCTTGGTGGTTTTCCCTAGAAAGGAAAAAACAGTATTTCTAGAAATTTTTACAGATAGTACTTTAACGAAAATTATCAACTAATCTTAAGTTCAATTTTATTTTAAATGTATCATTCTTCTGTTGAGAAGTCAGTGAAATTGACATCAGAAATATTTATTTCAGGGCGGCGCCTGTGGCTCAAGGAGTAGGGCGCCGGTCCCATATGCTGGAGGTGGCAGGTTCAAACCTAGCCCCGGCCAAAAGCCACAAAAAAAAAAAAAAAAAAGAAATATTTATTTCACTCAAAATCATTTTAAAAATAATATTCTTTAGCTAATAAATATATTAATTTTTTTAACTTTTTTCTTTTTTTAATTATTTTTTAATTTTTTATTTCAGCTTAATATGAGAGTACAAATGATTACATTACAAGGTTTGCATTTGTAGTTGAGGTCCCTGTTGTAGCTGTGTCCCACACCCAGGAGGTGTGCCACATACCTACCCTTACATTGTGTCTATTAGTTGGAGGGCACCAGTTCCCCCCCTTATTACTTATTTCTTAATATCTTTATTTCAAACTTAATCAAAATAAGAACTAAACCAAGAGGCAAAGAGAATAAAAAAGTGACATTCCCTTTGGAATGTTTCGCTATTATGTACACACGAGTCATCAGCATCCCAAAAATCTGTCTCTGTGTCTTTCTTCTAAATATGTGCATATAGCTCCATTTTTCTTCCTAGATCTTTTCATTCACTTCTAAAAGAAAGACAGGTTGGCTTGGCACCCCTAGCACAGTGGTTACGGTGCCAGCCATATACACTGAGGATGGCGGGTTCGAACCCAGCCTGGACCAGCTAAACAATAATGACAACAGCAACAACAACAAAAAATAGCCGAGTGTTGTGGTGGGCACCTGTAGTCCCAGCTACTTGGGAGGCTGAGGCAAGAGAATGGCTTAAGCCCAAGAGTTTGAGGTTGCTGTGAGCTGTGATTCCAATGGACTCTACTGAGGGTGACATAGTGAGACTCTGTCTCAAAGAAAAATAAGAAAGAAAGAAAGGAAGACAGATTTATATCTAAACTACTCCTGCCTTGCCCCAAGCGGAAGTCAAAAGGAAAGGCAACTTCCTTTTTCTTTAGTTGACCTCTCTCCAATTGAAAAAAACACCACAATCCCAGTCTGTTACAGTTTTTGACAAATAGAAGACAATAAAAAATAACTCTTGCTGTTATGGTTAATGTTCTTGTCATTACTGATCCAAGTACTTGTTTTCTTACAGTCCCAAGGATTAGGCAGCCATCAGGTTCAGTCTTGTCAAAATTGACACTTGCCTGCCGGGTTTAAAACTGATTCCAGTGGAGAGACCGGCTCTCATGTGAGGAAATAATCAAGTCTCCAGTCATGAGTGATCATGGACTCTTACCATTAACATTAATTTTTTAGCGTTTAGGCAACCTGTTCATTGTTTTCAGCACCTCTGACAAAGTTGATAATAATTATGGTTTTATTTACTTTTAAAAATCTGCTCTAATGACTTACCCTTTGCTGAATCGTTTTGGACAAATCATTTAGAAGACATTGGAAAGAATGCCCAGGAGTTAGCATCTGCTTCTCTTGCAAGCAAAATTAATCATCCATCTGTGTATCCAGAATAAAAAATGTTTGTTCTTTACTTGTGTGAGACATTGTTTGGAACTTTGTAGAGAACACTCTGCTACTATCCTTAGATTTCTCTCTAAGACACCAACATAAACAGAAAATTACTTGGAATATATTCATTGTGCTGGGTTAAATGTCTAACAGCACTGCCAGTAAAATGAAGTTTCTAATGTACGGTTAACCCTCAGGACTAGTTTTATGATCCTTTTTATTATCAGCAAAAACTACCTACTGACTTGAGGAGCGTTCAACAGCATCTGAACGTCTGATGTCATGTATTACCCAATGTATACATTTTTTTTTCTGTTGAAAAGTAAAGGTCTTAAATATTGCCTAAATTACAGGTAGACTGAGGCAAAAAGATTTTATCATTCAAAATAGCATCATAAGGATTATTAGAATCATCTAGGGTGATCTTTTCAAATAATGCCTCTCCTTTTGACCTCCATTACTTCTCTAATACATCCAGGTATAGGAGGCTTACAATCTTACAGGACAACCCCACTACTTCTTAAATTTTAATTCTTACATTATCTACATCTGCAATTTAACTTTTAAAGTAGTTTAACTATGGAGTTTACTTCCTTCATCTATTGTTTTTCTTTACTTACATGACCTTCTTTGCACCTTTTTTGTGTGACCTCTAAAAAAAGAAAGAAAGAAAATCTCCATTCTCCGCTGTTAATTGGTTTCTTTAGGTCTTTCAGCTGTTTTTGTTTTTATGGGGGAGGGTGTTATTCATCAGAATTTTGGTTTTGAAACTTGTCTTTCCTGTAAAGTCATATTCCCATCAGAGACCTGGTCATTGTTAAAACACCTGTGTCTTCTCCGAAAAATTTTGAAATTTTATATCCCAAAGTCTCAGATGACTATGAGTGAACTTGCTGTCATTCGCATTGATGAGCTCTATGATGGCACCGTCTCATGACCCCAGGGTTCTCCTCATTCATGTGGAAACTATACTCACTGATAATCTTTCCCAGAGGTATGGAACCAAAAGTCTCACAAACCTAATTAAATCACATGTAAAACACATAGAGGCAAGAAATAGGATAGGTTAATACACTTACAATAAGATTCAAGCAACTACACCAGTTAAATCCTAAGTCCACAAAGTGGAGATCTCTTTCCCTCCTCTTCTTTCCTCCCTCCCATCATCCCTCTATGAGGATTTTGCCTTTATAATGGTTCCTTAAAAATATTGAGCTCCACTTATATAGAGAATTAGGTAAAATGGTAAACAAAGATTAGGCCAAAAAAACCCTTAAAAGTCAAGCCAAGAAATGTAAACAGCTATCCTATACGTACCTCCCCGTAAGCACTCAGCATAGGGCATGGCACCTAGTACATAGAAAATACAATATTTTAGTGAATGTTGTGGTCAGAAAGAAAATCTGCTTAGGATGGGTATTTTGAATAATTTTAAAATATATTGAATTATTTTGTACGGTAAGAGATGAATAAGCTATGTGATGACATAATTTGAAGAAAATATTATTGAAAGAATGCTTTGGTATTAAATTTAAAATTGGCTTTACTTTTTAAATCCCATTCTCTCGACCATGCTTTCTGTAAAAATGACTTTAGCCCATCTTAAGCCCAAACATCTATCCTGCCACATTTATAACTTGAAGGGCAATATTTTTGTCTGAAGATCCTGTTCCTTCTCACTAATCTTCTATTATGGATAAAGGTAACTTCCCCTCCTCAAAACACCTCTAGTATTTACTTTATATGTCTCTTCTCATCTGGAAGTTTGGTTTTGTTATTCTTTTTTACATTTTTGCCTTTAGTATAATTATTTATGTATTATATACTATTTTTTCCATTGAATTTTAAGCTTCCTAAAAATGAAAACCATGTAGTATTTACATCTATATTCCTTAGAGGGCTTCCCATGGTACCTTCCTTACACATGGATGATATTTAATAAACTTTTGCTGAATCCATGGAAGAATCATTGCAGAACCCAATTAGCAATTCAGGAATCTACTCAGAAAGTAACAATCATATCCTAGAAGACAGGCCAGCAAACTTTTCCTATAAAAATGAATAAATATTTTAGGCTTAGCTAGGCAAGAAACAAAATCAAGAATATGATTTAGGAAATATGTAACGATAGAAAATAAATTTTCACAAAATTTTTATTTGTGAAATTGAAAAGTATAATAGAGTTCAAAATGTTGGAATACAAGTCTACTAATGAGAGAAATAGCATTTTTTAGAGGAGAAATTTAGCTTAATATAGTTCCTGTCATCAGAATTTTCTGTTCATCTGTTAATGTTGACCTGTAATGAGATTTTACGTATTTCCCTATTTTATCATTGAAAACTCTTTTCACACAGATAAGCATTGCCAAACATTGAAGTTCTTGAGCGTGTGTGGTCAGAAAGAAAATCTTTAATTTTTAATTGAGCATGTTCATTGCTTGGATGGAATTTACAGAATTCTATTGGGTTCTTCTCTTGATATTTGCCTCTCAGCATGTCCTTACATTGTAGATTAATCGTTTCTATTTGAAGCCTAGTTGAAAACTCCTCAAGGGCACAGCCAAATGGATTTTGAAATATAGAAATTTCCTGCATCTAAGTTTAAAATATGCTGCTGACACTGAGCTCAGAAAATTTACCAACTATATTTGCACGAGAGTGGACACCTCATTCTTGTTTTAATTTTTGACAGCAGCAGAAGTGTACATAGTATAAAGCTACTCAGCATTACTGGTGACTCAAACCTCAGTTGTCCTTAAAATGGCATTCTCACAGTACATATTTCACACATAAGCACTGCTTTACCTTGTAATTTTAGTTTTAATTCACTAATAGACATTATGACGTCTGCAGCAAAACTTAATTCCCAAAGCCATTCTTTGTTCCATTGTATGGAGGGCACTTCTCATTCAGAAAAATTTTAATATCAATCTCAAAAACATCTCCATAAAACTGACCCCTGCTAAGCCATTGAGCTGCAGTGTAATGAAACAAGCCAGGATGTTCTGTTTTTATTTCTCAAAATAAATTCACATAATTAATGAATTCTGGGCTGGATACAGTGTCCCACACCTGTAATCTAGGATGCTTGAGCTCACCAGTTCAAGATCACCCTGAGTAAGAGTGAGACCCCATCTCTACTAAAAATAGAAAAACTAGCCAGACATTGTGGTAGGAACCCTGTGGTTCCAGCTACTTGGGAGGCTGAGGCAAGAGGATCCCTTCAACCTAGAAGTTTGAGGTGGCTGTGAGCTATGAGGCCATGGCACTCTACCGAGGGCGACAAAGTGAGCCTCTATCTCAAAAAATAAGAAAACTAGTGAATTCTGGAAGTTTTAAATCCAAAGGCACCAACAGAGTTCACTATTGACACAACAGGTTCAATAACACACGCAAGGTTAAAATATTTTCGTCAGAGTACTGGATGGTGAATAAGAGAATGAATATCAATAACTTTAAACACCTGCATTTTCAGAAGCTTTGTTAATTTGTCCAATAATTCTTTTTTCTGATATATAACTACTATATAATTACATCTTAGCAGATTCTACTTCTGATTGTATTGATTTAGTATTTTCTTAACTTTTTGAAAAATATTCTCACTTAAAAAATAATGTTGTCGGGCGGCACCTGTGGCTCAGTGAGTAGGGTGCCGGCCCCATATACCGAGGGTGGTGGGTTCAAACCCAGCCCCGGCCGAACTGCAACAAAAAATAGCTGGGCGTTGTGGCGGGCGCCTGTAGTCCCAGCTACTCGGGAGGCTGAGGCAAGAGAATCGCGTAAGCCCAGGAGTTGGAGGTTGCTGTGAGCCGTGTGACGCCACGGCACTCTACCAAGGGCAGTAAAGTGAGACTCTGTCTCTACAAAAAAAAAAATAATAATAATGTTGTCACTCCACAGATGATTTACACAAGTTCATTTTTTAGTCTCTTCACAATCAGCATTTTCTCCTCCAGGGAACAACTGTGCAGTGTTGCTAGCTTCCAGGACTCCTCCCGAACGGAAGAAAACCACTTTAAAAAGGCTGGTTTTTCTCAATACATCTTTAAAGGTTTTTTAATTGTGTCCTATCTGGTCAAGTTAAGATTTTTAAGAACTTCATTTTTAAGTTGTCATAAAAGTTTACAACTGGCTCGGTGCCCATAGCACAATGGTTACAGTGCCAGCCACATACATCGAGGCTAGCGGGTTCGAACCCGGCCTGGGCCAACTAAACAACAATAACAACTGCAACAAAAAATAACCTGGTGTTGTGGCAGGCACCTGTAGTCCCAGCTACTTGGCAGGCTGAGGCAAGAGAATAGCTTAAGCCCTAGAGTTGGAGGTTGCTGTGAGCTGTGATATCACAGCACTCTACTGAGGGCGACAGTGAGACTGTCTCAAAGAAAAAAATAAAACGTTTACAACTTGATTTTTTCAAAAAAGTCAACTGTAGCTCAAAGGAGTAGGGTGCTGGCCCCATATGCCAGAGGTGGTGGGTTCAAATCCAGCCCTGACCAAAAACTGCAAAAAAAAAAAAAAAAAAAGTCAACTGACTGCAAGCACCTGTTAATAAAGGTCTTAAATAATTTTAAAAAATAAAAATAATAAAAATAAAAAAATTGTGTTGTGTTTTCAATAACAATTGATGTTGCTCCAGGGTCCCCAACATTCTAAGCAACTGTTCCGGACAAAAGGCTGACAATCTTACACAAGTTTATTTTTGCTATGTAACTTAATTAAGTCATCATTAATCAGGGCCTTTTCTTGTCGGGCTAACAAATGAAATGAATACTTAGAAACTTAATTACTTATTTAAGTTGTAGCCTTATTTCTGTTTTGTTTTTTCTTGTAAAGACATTCTGCTGTGATAAATACTTCATTTTGAATTTTCTAGTTTTTCTGATGGTTGCATTCCTGTGAGGTGTGAATATTGTAAAGAGTGCCTGGTCTGATAATGCTGACGCATAGCTATGTCTCTTGTAAGCACAGCTATGCTGTCATTGCAAAATAAATACAAGTCTTTGCCATCTAATTCAATAACAAAAATAACCTATATTCCTTGTGTCTTAGAAACACAACTTCAGGCAGCACCTGTAGCTCAGTCAGCAGGGTGCGGGCCACATACACCGAGGGTGGTCGGTTTGAACAGAGCCTCGGCCAGCTAAAACAATGACAACTGCAACAACAACAAAAAAATAGCCTGACAGTGTGGCAGGCGCCTGTAGTCCCAGCTACTCGGGAGGCTGAGGCAAGAGAATCTCTTAAGCCCAGGAGTTGGAGGTTGCTGTGAGCTGTGTGAGGCCATGGCACTCTACAGAGGGCCATAAAGTGAGACTCTGTCTCTACAAAAAAAAAAAAGAATATACTGTCTGTTCATTTGCTTAACTTTATTTACAATCGAACTATTTTTAGTGAGTTTTCTGTATGTGTGTGGTTGCAGAGTAGAAGTTTCTTCCCAAGGAGACGTTAATCAGTTATTAGAGTTGTCATGTACACCAGAGTAAAAGCCAAAGTCAGAATACGAAGAAACACAAGAATAGTCTAGCAAGAGGGCGGGGAGAGGAGGGAGGGAGGAGAGGGGAGGAACCAGGGTTTGCCCCTAATGTGTGCAATGTGCACCCAGCACACCCCCTGGGTGAAGGGCCCAACTAAAACTTGAACTTTACCTTAGCATTGAGAACAATGTAACCTAAACATTCATATCCTCATATTTATCTGAAATTTTAAAAAGAAGAAAACAGAGTTAGACTATAATAAATGTGCTTCATCCCCAGGCTGCATAAGTCAGATGGTCCTGGTAGATTTTTGTACTGTCTCAGGTCTTTCATTTTAAAAGCCTCAAATCACTGCATTTATTATCATTAGAGATTTCAGGTGAATTTTGGGTATTCCCAAATATTTTTTAAACATTTCACTTATTTGGCAAAAAAGCCCAGGGTAACTCCCCAATCTGGGGAATATGTCAACAGCAGCCTTTCAGAACGTAGCCTACATCTATTGAGCCTCTAGATTGATTTTCTAGGAACTTTCCCAGTATTCATTTCTTATCTGTGTATTTAGGGAATCAGAGGCAGCCCGGGAAGAACAGGACTGGCTGGGTCTCCAGGTCCTCGAGGAGTAAAGGGCTCATCAGGCCTGCCAGGAAGCCCAGGAGTTCTAGGCCCAAAGGTACTTTAATATCTTGTTCTGATGGACATGCAGTATTGACCATCTTCCCTGGCCTGGTGTTCATGGTCTAGATCACAGGATGGTAAGATTCATAGCTTTTCGTGAAATTCAACTAATATAACAAAGACACACTAGGGAAAAGGGAAGCGTGTGGCCTTGACAGGTTCATCTCCCGTGATAGCCATGTAGATGTAATTCAGCATAACAACTCATTTACCCAGGATGGCGGATGCCTTAAAAAATGCTGTCATTAACTCTTTTTAGTTCTTCTTCTCTATCATCTACTTTGTTCTCCAAATCAGAGAAATCTATTTACTTCCAGATACGTACTTTTAAAATATACTTCCTACTCCTCTGTGAACCTAACCCATCAATTAATAAATCTGATAGCAGTAGGTGATTTCCTAGAGTCAGTGTGACAGCAGTGAAGACTTGCTTTAGCATTCCTTGCATGGAGTTTTGTCACATTAATAGACTTTCCAGAAAAACCTCTCTTAGAAATATCTCAGTGAAGGGCTGACCCAGACAACTTAGAGAGTAGTCCAGTGTCTAAAGCTTTTTCAGAAAAGCCTAGGACTGAAGCATTGGCATCCTTATCATTGTTACCTCTTAACTTGATTTTCACAGTTCCACTTTGAAAGAATATTCAGGTTTCTGATCCATTCAGATAAACTGAAAATGGTACCCAGTTACTCAGTGTATATAATGTTAGTCTTCTGTTCATGTTTATTCCACGAGTATCCCTCTATACCAAAGCCCAAGGCAACTGACCAAGTGCTAACCTAGGAAAAGAAATAAGAAAAATCTCTATCTCCTATGTGTGAATCTGTAATTAAAAGGAACCATATTGATTAAGTCCCAAAGGTATAGGTTTGTCTCAAGACTTTGAAGGATAATTTGCTAATCTTAAGATATTCTTTGGACAAGGTCTACCATTATCATTTTTCATTAGCCTGTTTATAAAATCCACCTGATTCCTAAGATTTTTTTTGTGTGTGTGGTATGAAAGATATTCTAACTCCCATTTCAAAAACAAAACAGAAAGAAAATGAAAAAGATTCAACTTTTAAAAATACAACAATAGTGATTAAGTACATACTTAAAGTGAACTTTTAGGAGAGACATGCAGTTTATATCAAAGGAACATAAGGAAACAGAAACATAAAAAATGAAAAATTTTTAATGATGGGATTGATAAGACGATCATGATTAAAATCAGAGTTCACGCATAAGGCAACTACTCTGTTTCTGGTATCAGTTCACTAAATCATCTCTGGATGGCGGGGGAAATGTGGCAAAATGATACCAGTTCAAATAAAATACAAGTTCCATCACATATAGTCACCCAGACACACACACACCACACCCTCACCATCCTCTCTGAAGCTCTACTGTGCTCCTCCTGGTTTTATAGGGTTCCGACTTTCCACTTTCCACACCCTTCCCTCTTTTCCACACTTATCACCATAGTCTCTAGAATTTTCTTTTCCCACTGCTACCTCTTATTCATTTAATTAATTATTATTTGTATGGAAAATATTGGTAAAAAGGATGATCATGCAAAATTTAATTTCCCCCGTACCTTGTACTATGTCTACGGATGTACCTGTATTTGGCTTTCAGTTAAAAGCCATATGTTTATAGTTTCTAAAGTTAAGATCCTCTTTCTTTTTTCTGTCCATAGGGTGAACAAGGGCTACCTGGCCAACCTGGAATTCCAGGTAAAAGAGGGCGCCAAGGAGCACAAGGTGATCAGGGACCGTGTGGAGAGCCTGGCCTGAAAGGGCAGCCTGTATGTGCCAACTCAGAAATTCACCAAGCCTTATTCTACAGACCAGCCACCATTGTACAATAACAATTATCTTATCTGTTCACATTGCAGGGAGAACCTGGTGTTCAAGGTTTGACAGGTTTCCAAGGATTCCCAGGCCCCAAAGTATGTTTACATATTTTCTGCTAGTCTACTAGCTATGTACAAAAAAGAGAGAGAGAGAAATCCTAAAATATCTGTATTTAGTCCCTGACTTAAGCTTTTGTAGATTTATTTATTTATTTTTCTTTTTTTGGAGACAGAGTCTGACTCTCACCCTGGGTAGAGTAGCACCATAGCTCACAGCAACCTCAAACAAGCTCTTGGGCTCAAGAAATCCTCTTGCCTCAGCCTCCCAAGTAGCTCGGACCACAGGTGCCCGCCATCATGCCTGGCTAGTTTTCTCTATTTCTAGTAGCAACAGGGGTCTTGCTCTTGCTCAGGATGGTCTTGAAATTATAAGCTCAAGTGATACACCTGCCTTGGCTTCCCAGATTGCTAAGATTAGAGGGAGGGAGCCAGACCCAGCCAAGCTTTTGTTTTTTTTAATCTGTAAAATTTTAGTTGGTACAGAGTTACATGTATATTTGTGTTTTGGATATGTTAGCTTTAAAACTTATGTAAATGTACATTTTTCTAACAGTTTCACTACATGATTTTTGTTCCCTCTCATTTCTTTTACAAACCATTTTATGATGAAAAATTTTAAGCACATAGCAAGGTTGAGAGAATTTTATAAAAAACACCTATCTCCATTACCTGTATTTTACCATTAACGTTTTCCCTAACTTGCAATATCATGTGCCTCTCTATCTATCTGTCTCTCTCCCTCCACTTTGTGTGTGTTTCTAAGCAAATTACAGCCATGGTACACTTCTTCCTAAATACTTCAGCATGTGTCAACTGTCCTCTTTCATTTTTTCTTCTTTTTGTCCATTATTGATTGGTATGAGATTATTTCATTTGTAAAATGTTCACACAGAGCTGAAAATTTTATCTTTTTGACTTTGATGTCTAGGGTCCTGAGGGGGCTGCTGGCCTTACTGGAATATCAGGTCCTAGAGGTCCCCCTGGACAGAGAGTAAGTGTCAAGTTGTTCCACCTGCCTGGAAATTGTGATTCTGTGCTTATTACAGGATGTAAGAGTTCTCAAATTAATATACTCCAAATAAATATTTGAGTAAAATGACTTTTAAGGTAAAACTTGTAAGAGCACATGCCATGTTCAACCTTATATAGTTCATATATTATGAGCAAAATGCCCCCATAGACCACCCATACTTCCCAGTTCTTATTAAAAAAAGAATCATCGGAATCACTGTGAAGACTGAATAATGTATATATTAATTAACTCACACCAGGAACAAAAACATAAAGCAGTTGCATGTTCTAAGATGTAGTGCAGAGACCACTCCCAGGTATCACCGGTAGGAGGTTCAAGTATGACGGGAGCTCTTGAGACCACACTTTGAAAAATATTTCCCAGTAGTGGTGTTTTCCCAGCTCAGGGTCAGGTAGCCCTGCAGGGATAAGGAATTGCTTTTAAAGAGTTGCAAAGATTAAGGTCTGAAGAACTCCAGTTAGCAGTTTAGTGCCTGTAATTACGGACAGTAGAGAATCTAAGTAGGACAAATAAGCCACCAGCAAGTACTGATGGTTGTTTTTGTTTGTTTGTTGCTTTTTTTGATCTGTTTTAGTTTTTATAAATCACATCCTCCTCATTGATTAGATGGTTTATGAAACTGAAAAGAAAAAAAATTAAACTTCAAACAACGGCTTGGCCATACTAATCCCGTCTGTATGAGTGAGGGCAGCTGGCAGGGCGAGTTAGAGAAGGGGAAGGGAAATGGTTCGGATGCAGGAGAAAGGAATCTTGGAGAACTACCACGAGACAGTCAGATTTTTAAAGCCCTATGCCCCTTCTCTCACTTTTACAATAAATTCTTTCAAAGAGCAGTGTTTTTGAGGGAATTGCTGGTTTAAAGACTCTTCTCAAATTTCTACAGGTATAAATGTATTATTTATTTTCATGATTTCTGAAGAACCAGGGACAGTTGGTGCTTTTATTATTATGTGAAGCCCAACTCTTGATTATCCACAGGTAAGTTATATGTGTATAGGCTACTCTGTGATAAATATTGCTTTTAAGTTCATAGTTTATATACATTCCCTCATTAGTTAAATCTACTCGTTCAAGTTTTATTTTGTTCGTAATTAATTAAATTCTCTCTTGATATTATTAAAGAAAAGTTGGCTACCTGCCTAGCAACTGTTCTAAAAAGAGTCTCACAAAATGGTGGTCTCTGTGGACCAGGATCTGAACCTATATTGCTTTGCAGGTCCAAAAATTTTATCGGCTCACCAATAGCAATGATCAGGTAATGAGCTCATAAGTACTAATTTATAAGCACAGATATTTGTTTATGAAGTCATTGTAGGAGACAAGTGAAAAGTCTTGATAGGTTAATATTAGCAAGAGACAAAGACTGGTGTTCAGTTCGTATCCCTTATTTCATCTAATCCCGCCCAAACTCTCTGAGAGTGAGAGATGCTAGAATCCCCATGTGGCAGGTGGAGAAACTAAGTCTCTGAATGATATTTTGCTAACAGCCATATAGTACTAGTGCAGTGGTTCTCAGCCTGTGGGTCGCAACCCCTTTGTAACAATGAAAATACATCCTGCATATCAGATATTTACATTACAAGTCATAACAGTAGCAAAATTACAGTTATAAAGTAGCAACAAAATAATTTTGTGGTCAGGGGTCACCACAACGTGAGGAACTGTATTAAAGGGTCGTGGCATTAGGAGACATTAGGAAGGTTGAGAACCACTGTACTAGTGTATGGAGGAGCCAGAATTTGAAACCGCGTCTGATTGCCCAAATCGTATTATAAGATTGCTTGCTAATTGCAGAATTAGAATATAGAATGGATAAAGTGGTCTAGTGCCTAGTACTGGCCCAATAATCAATTAATACTTGATAATCAAATAAAATCAGTTGAACCAGGAAACCTGGATTAACTTTCCTCCATATCAAAGTTATGTTGATAACTGATACCTACCTTAAAAATTACAGCACCCTTTTGAAGACATTTAGATAAAAATAATTGTTCACTCTTTACATTTTTCTGCAGTCTATATTCTCCTCTCCATTCTTTTAACAAATCATGATTTCAGAGAGTCTCATCACAACTAAGTTTCTTCATGTGTTTTTTTTTCAGGGATAAGCCAGTCTAGAGAATACATTTGATTAGGTTAAGGAATAATTCCTTGATTTAATTGTGGATCTTTGAATTTCAGGTACTATATTTACAAATTCTCACTTAAAGTTGATTTTTGTGTTTAAAAGTGGTTCTATTAATTTATTTTTAGAATAGCATGTCATTTCTTTTATACTATGTCAGCTTAGTATTAAAGCCAGCAGTCTATTAGGAAGGCATAGTGGTACATACCTGTAGTCCCAGCTACTTAGGAGGCTGAGGCAAGAGGATCAACTGAACCAAGGAGCTTGAGATTATAAGTGAGCTGTAATCATGACATTGCACTTCAGCTTGGTTGACAAGAATAAGACCTTGTCTCTAAAGAAAATCAAAAAATAAAATAAAATCAGTCAATGGATCCCATGACCATAATAAAACTAGAATGAATAGATGTGACTAGTAAGAGATCTTACTATAAATAAGACCTTAAAAGCAATATTTATTATAAAGAAGTCCATCAGTGTATAACATAATTATGGATAATTAAGAATTTGATTATATTCAAAGGGGTAGGGCGCTGGCCCCATATACCAGTGGTGGTGGGGTGGTGAGTTCAAACCCAGCCCCAGCCAAAAACTGCAAAAAAAAAAAGATTATATATAAAACACAATTATTTCAGTAGGTAGTATGTTCTATACCTTGGTAAAAGTTGGGGGTGGGGGAAGCCTGATAGATTTCTACTTTTATGTGTGAGCCACAAAGACAGTGTAAGCTGGAGTGGAGTTTGTTGGAAAAAAACTAAATTGTGTGTTTTGTATTAATCTAGAAATGATAGACTCTATAGTTTGGCAGAAATTGACCAGGGATCCAGCTTAGTGAAGGTTATTTCCTAATCAAAGAACAGGTTAGAGTCCTAAAAACACGTTTCCTTTCCTTGCTATGGCCCTATAAAGTACATGCTCTTATTCCTGTTACACAGATGGAAAAAACTGAAGTGTAGCTTGTGGGTTAAACTGTCCCACATAAGCCACACAAGGCAAGTCTGTAATGGGTTAAAAATGGCTTAGGCTAACACAAAGGCAAAAAAGGGAACTGGGCTCCCCTCTGAGGCATACTCAGAGCCTGTTTCGGGACAGTTTCTCTGATGTTATGCTCCTGTTAAGCCCACGTGGTCAGAAACTTACAATCTCTCCGCTGGGGATACAGGCCAGAGGTTGACAGGTACAACATAACAAAGATATTTGTACCAGAATGTTTATTGCAGCCCAATTCATAATAGCTAAGTCATGGAAAAAGCCCAAGTGCTCATCGATCCACGAATGGATTAATAAATTGTGGTATATGTATACCATGGAATACTATGCAGCCTTAAAGAAAGATGGAGACTTTACCTCTTTCATGTTTACATGGATGGAGCTGGAACATATTCTTCTTAGTAAAGTATCCCAAGAATGGAAGAAAAAATACCCAATGTACACAGCCCTACTATGAAACTAATTTGGGACTCTCACATGAAAGCTATAACCCAGCTACAACTTAACAATAGGGGGAAGTGGGAAAGGGGGGGGTGGGTAGAGGGAGGGGAATCGGTGGGATCACACCTGTGGTGCATATTACAGGGGTATTTGCGAAACTTGGTAAATGTAGAATGTAAATGTTTTGGCACAGTAACTGAGATAACGCCGGAAAGGCTATGTTAACCACTGTGATAAAAATGTGTCAAATGGTTTATGAAGTGAGTGTATGATGCCCCATAATCATATCATTGTATACAGTTATGATTTAATAAAAAAAATAAATAAATAAAACAAAAGAAAAATTAAAAAAAAAAAAAAAAAAACACATTGTGTTTGGAGCCTAAAGGTCTCTGCCTTGTGGAAGAACAAAGTCATTACTCCATTATGAGGCAAACTAAGTGTGTGCTTGAGGGATTTGTTTCCCCTTCTTCCCCAGGAGTTTTTTGTGATTTTTATTTGGATACCTTGCTCAAGAATTAACACGTCTAAGAAGAAAGAAAAAGCAGAGGAAATTGTGCTGATTTGTAGACTTGGTGTCTCCTCACAAGTTAAGGTTAGATAGAAAGAGTTAGAGATCAAGGATTAAGTGTGTACGTGACCACCAGTGTATATAAGGTGGTCAAGAATAAAGATCCTTGGCTACACGCCATCCCATGCGGTGTAGTCTGTTTCTTGTTTACCCTTAATAATTACGGGAGCAAGCTTATACCCACGGCAAAGCTGCTGTTCTTTCGCATCTCTGGTCATGCAACAGTAGTTTGTCATATATGATGCCCTCTGGTCCTTGCTATACACTTTCTCTCTTCCACATGTCATGCTACTCAAACATCTGCTCCTTCAACATCTGCACAGAAATTTATTCAAAAATGCGTTCATCTTTTCAGTTTTTATATGGTTTTCTTTGTTATGTATTAACACACATATAAAATGCCTTATTGAGGTTATCATCACATAAAAATTGTAGTACTGGGCCAGCATTAGGGGGAAAAAGTTACAACGGTGATTTTTCAATATGTTAGAAATGATATAAATGTTACATTCCTGATAGGAAATGGTGATAATATGCAGAATTTCATCATACATTGTTTAATCAAGATTGCTGTGTTTATGTTAGCACCGTAAGATTTTATAATAAAAAGTACAATTATGTAAGCATGGTTATTTTACCATTGTACAGGAAGTTCTATAAACTTTTTATGAAGTATGCTGACAATGAGACAATTCTCCTTTTACCTTAACAGGGAAACACTGGTCCCCATGGCAGAGAAGGTATAACAGGCCCCACAGGTAGAAATGTAAGTTTGCCAGAATACTGATCTTTTTTCTGTCTCATGCCTTTTTCCCTTTAATCCTATTTCTAGAATAATCCACCAAGAATCAGCCTGGGATTTTTATTCATTTTTTTTTATTTTTTGTTTTTAATTATTGTGGGTACATAATAGTTATATATCTTTATAGGGTACAGGCGATGTTTTGATATAGGCGTACAATGTGAATTAATCAAATCTGGGTAGCTAGGATATCCCTTACCTCAGGCATTTATCATTTCTTTGTGTTAGGAACATTCTGTTTCTACTCTCTTAGTTATTTTAAAGTATATCCTAACTTATTGTTGATTGGAGTCACTGTGTTATGCTGACAAATATGGTTATATTATGTAACTGTCTATTTTTTTGCACCCATCGACCATACCTCTTTATCCCCCAACCCACTCTCCTCCCCAGGCTCTGGCACCCATCATCCTACTCTCTTGTCTGTATGAGATCAATTGGTTTTAACATTTCTCTGCCATATTTGTGTGAGAACCTGTAAGATTCATCTTTCTGTGCTTGTATTATTTCATGTAATGTGATGTTCTCCAGTTCCATCCGTGTGGTTGCAAATGGCAGGATTTCATTCTTTCTATGGCTATGTAATATTCCATTGTATCTGTGAACCACAACGTCTTTATCCATTTGTCTGATGATGGACTCTTAGGCTGATGGTGGACACCTTGTAACAGGCAGTCCCCGAGTTACAAACATCTGACTTAGGCATGACTCACACTTACAAAAGGAGACTATTACAAGTAAAAAGGGAATATACCT
Source organism: Nycticebus coucang (assembly GCF_027406575.1). Classification (NCBI taxonomy): domain Eukaryota; kingdom Metazoa; phylum Chordata; class Mammalia; order Primates; family Lorisidae; genus Nycticebus; species Nycticebus coucang. The sequence goes on along the minus strand of NC_069784.1, from coordinate 17,317,955 downwards.
GTTCCAACTTACATACAAATTCAACTTAAGAACAAACCTACAGAACTTATTTATGTCTGAGTAGGGACTGCCTCTACTGGTCTCCCATCCTTTGGATATATACTCAGCCAAGGGAGTGCAGGGTCATGTGGTAGTTCTATTTTCAGTTTTGTGAAGAAACTGCACGCCATTTTCCATAGTGGTTACACTAATTTACATTTCACCACCAGTGTATGAGGCTTCCCCCTCTCTTTACATCCTTGCCAGCATTTATTACTGCCCAAATTCTTTTTTTCATTTTTTTTGCAGTTTTTGGCCAGGGTTGGGTTTGAACCCGCCACCTCCAGCATATGGGGCCGGCGCCCTACTCCTCTGAGCCACAGGCACCGCCCTACTGCCCAAATTCTTGATAAAAGCCATTTTAACTGGGGTGAGAAATCACGTAGTGGTTTGGATTTGCATTTCTCAGATGACTAATACTGTTGTGCATTTTTTCATGTACCTGTTGGCCATCTGTGTGTCTTAAGAAATTTCTATTCAGATCATTTGCCCGTTTTTTAATCGGCTCATTTGTTTCTTTCCTGTTGAAATGTTAGAGCTCCTTATATATTCTAATTACAAATGCCTTGTCATGTGGGTAGTTTGGAGGTATTCTTTCCCATTCTGTGGGCTGTCTCTTCACTTTGTTGATTGTTACCTTGGTTGGACAGAAGCTTTTTAGCTTGGTGTAATCACCTTTATCTAATTTTGCTTTGATTGCCTGTGTTTGGGGGTGTTACTCAAGAAGTCCTTGTCCAGACCAATGTCCTGAAGCATTTCCCCAATGTTTTTTTTAAGTCGTTTCATAGTTTCTCATGTTAGATTTAAATCTTTAACCCATTTTCATTTGCCTTTTGTATATGGCAAGAGATAAGGGCATAGTTTTATTCTTCTGCATATGGACATGCAGTTTTCTCAGCATCATTTGTTGAAGAGACCGTCCTTTTCTCCCTGTACGTTCTTGGCAACTTTGTCAAGGGTAAGTTCGCCATAGATGTGTGGATTTGTTCCTGAGTTTTTTATTCTGTTCCATTGATCTATGTGTCTGTTTTTATGCCAGTATCCATGCTCTTTTGGTTACTACAGCTCTTTAGTATAATTTGAAGTCAGGTCGTGCGAGTCCTTCAGTTTTGTTCTTTTTACTCATGATGGGTTTGACTATTCTGATTCTTTTGTAGTTCCATATACATTTTAGGATTATTTTATCTATTCCTGTGAAGAATATCATTGGTATTTTGATGGTGATTGCACTGAATCTGCAGATTGTTTTGGGTAAGATGTATATTTTAATAAGATTCATTCTTCTAATCCATAAGCAGGACTATCTTTCCATTTTTTGTGTGTCCTCTTCAATTTCTTTCATCAATGCTTTATAGCAGTGGTTCTCAACCTTCCTAATGCCATCCCACAGGTTGAGAACTGCTGCTTTATAGTTTTCATTAAGGATATCTCTCACTTCTTTGGTTAAGTTTATTCCTAGGTATTTTATTTGTAGCTGTTTTAAATGGGATTACATTCTTGGTTTCTTTTTTTTTTTTTTTTTGTAGGGACAGAGTCTCACTATACCGCCCTCGGGTAGAGTGCTGTGGCATCACACGGCTCACAGCAACCTCTAACTCTTGGGTTTACGCGATTCTCTTGCCTCAGCCTCCCGAGCAGCTGGGACTACAGGCGCCAGCCACAACGCCCGGCTATTTTTCTGTTGCAGTTTGGCTGGGGCTGGGTCCGAACCTGCCACCCTCGGCATATGGGGCCGGCGCCCTACTCACTGAGCCACAGGTGCCGCCTCTTGGTTTCTTTTTTATTGTGTGCTGTTGACATATAAAAATGCTACAAATTTTTATACGTTTATTTTATATCCTGCAGTTTTACTGAATTTGTTTATCAGGACTCTTCAGGTTTCTCTAGAGCAGGCGTCCTCAAATGTTTTAAACAGGGGGCCAATTCACTGTTCCTCAGACCGTTGGAGGGCCGGAGTATAGTTTAAAACAAAAAACTATGGACAAATTCCTGTGCACACTGCACATATCTTATTTTGGAGTAAAAAACAAAACAGGAACAAATACAATTCACACCACTTCATGTGGCCCATGGGCCGCAGTTTGAGGACACCTGCTCTAGATAGAAGATCTTATCAACAGCAAATGATGATAATTTGATGTGTTTGCTTTTTTTTTCAATTTAGCTGTTCTGTCATCTGATGTGAAAGTGGGCATCTTGTCTTGTTTCAGAGCTAAGGAAAGCCTTTCTGTTTTTCCCCATTCAATATGGTACTAGCTGTGGATTTGTCACACATGGCTTTTATCAGGTTGAGGTTAAGTTCCTTCTATACTCAGTTTTTGAGAGTTTTATCATGAAGGAATTTTGAACTTTTTCAGATGCATTTTCAACATCAGTTGAAATCATCATGTGGTTTTTGTCCTTCATTCTGTTGATATGACGTGTCACGTTGATTGATTTGCATATATTGAAACATTCTTACATCCCTGCAGTGAATCTCACTTTATCATGATGAATAACCTCTTACCTGTGTTATCGAGTTCAGTTTGCTAGTATTTTGTTGAGGATTTTTGAATCTACATTCATCAGAGATTTTCTCTAGTTTATTTAAGTAGGGTTGGTATCAGTTTTTCCTTGAATGCCTGATAGAAGTCAGCAGTAAAGCTCATTGGGTACTGAGCTTTTCTTTGATGGGAGACTTTTTATGACTGCTTCTATCTCGTTACTTGTCATTGGTTTTATTCAAGTTTTGGATTTCTTCCTGGTTCAATCTTGTATGTGTCTAGGAATTTATACATTTTTTCTAGGCTTTCCAATTTATTGGCACATGGTTGCTCATAATAGTCTCTTATGCTCCTTTGGATTTCTGCAATTTCAATTGTAAGTCTGCATTTTCACTTCTCTATTTATTTGAATCTTCTTTTTTTTCTTCATTAATCTGGCTAAAGATGTCTATTTTATCTCTTTTTAAAAACCCACAATTTTCTGTTTTATTGCTCTTTCATAAATTTTTGGTTTCAATTTCATTTATTTCTTGTCTGATCTTTCTTGTTTCTTTTCTTCTATTTTGCATTTGATTTCCTCCTGTTTTTCTAATTTTTTGAGATGTATCATAAGGTTGTGTATTTGAAGCCTTCCTACTTTTCTGTGTAAGCATTTATCACTATAACCTTTCCTCTTGTTATTGCTTTTACTGTATCCCATATGAGATGTTGTGTTCTCATTTTCATTTGTTCCCAGAATTTTCAAAATTTTCTTCTTAATCTCCTGCATTGACCCACTGTTCATTCAGGAGCAGTATATTGTTTAATTTTCATGTGTTTTATAGTTTTCATTATTCCTTTTGTTTTTGATTTCTAGTTTTATTCCATTGCGGTCAGAGAAAATATTTGGTATGTTTTCAATTTTTTGAGTTCCTTAAGTCTTTTTTATGGCGTAACCTATGGTCTTGCCTTGAGAATGATCCATGAACTAAGGAGAAGAATGTGTGTTCTGCAGTTTTTGGATAAAATGTTCTGTAAATATCTGTTAGGGCCATTTGGTCTGTAGTACAGATTAAGTCCAATTTTTTTATTGATTTTCTGTTTGGATGATCTGTCCAGTGCTGAAAATGGAGTGTTGAGATCTCCAAAGATTATTTTATTGTGCTCTCTTTCGTTAGCTTTGACAATATGTGTATTCATAGATTTGTTCAATATTTCTGGATGTTCCAGTGTTGGGTACATATATATTTAGAACTGTAATATCCTCTTCCTAAATTGACCCCTTTATCATTATATAATGACCTTCTTTTTCTGTTTTTCTAGTTTTTGTGTTGAAATAAAAGTGTAGCTACTCTTGCTCTTTTTTAATTTCCATTCTTGACCTTCAATCTGTTAAGTCTTTGTAGGTGAAGTAGGTTTCTAGCAGGCAACATATAATTAATTGGCTCTTGTCTTTTTATCCATTCAGCCACTCTCTGTCTTTTGTTTGGAGAGTTTGTTCATTCACATTCAATATTATGACTAATTATTATTTGATTTCTTATTGTTTTGTGATCCTCTTTTTAGTTTCTCCTTCCTTCCTATCTTCCTGTGTGGGATTTTCTCTGGTAGTATGCTTTAAGAAAAAGAGAGGGGAGGTGGGCGGAGGGAGGGTGATTGGTGGGATTACACCTGCAGTGCATCTTACAAGGGTATATGTAAAACTTAGTAAATGTAGAATGTAAATGTCTTAACACAATAACTAAGAAAATGCCAGGAAGGCTATGTTAACCAGTGTGATGAAAATGTGTCAAACGGTCTATAAAACCAGTATATGGTGCCCCAGGATCGCATTAATGTACACAGCTACGATTTAATAAAAAAGAAAAAGAAATCTTACATAAATTCTACCCTTTAATGCCATCTCCGCCCCATCCACTTTTTAATTTTTTCATCTCTTTAAAAGTTATAGTTGTTTTTGATAGTTTTGTCTTTTAGTCTTCCTACTCAAGCTATAGATGGTTTATACTCTGTAACTGCAGCAATAGAGTAGTCTATATTGTATACTTTCTGTTACCACTGAGTTGTATACCTTCAGAAGCTTCTTCTAGCTGACTAATGTCCTCTTAACTTAAGTATTTCTCCTTCATGTTTGAAGGAAATTTTTGTAGCATATAATACCCTGTTTTTTCTGTTTTCTTCCTTCTCTTGGGACCTTTTCTTTATTTGTGACCTTTGGGAGCTTGATTATTAAATGCCTTGAGGTAGTCTTGTTTGGGTTAAATATGCTTTGTGTTCTATGACCTTCTTGTACCTGGATATTTATATATTTCTTTAATTGTAGAATATTCTCTGTTATCATATCCTTAAATGAACTTTCTACCACAGTCACTTTCTCTACCTCATCTGAGCCTTGGTTTGTGACTATTGAGGCCAATAACTTTTAGATTTGCATTTTTGAAGCTATTTTTTAGATCTTATAGGTGTTCTTTTTTCTTTTTTGTTCTTTCTTCTTTTTTTCTCCTCTGAGTGTGTGTTTTCAGATATCTTATCTCCAGGCTAATTCTTTGTTCTTCTTGGTCAATTCTCCTGTTGAGGAACTGATGCACCTCTTGGTTTGTCAATTGAATTCCTCAGCTCCATAATTTCTGCTTTTTTAAAAATTTCAATTTCTTTGTTAAATTTCTCTGATAGGCTTTGAATTCCTTCTCCGTGTTGTCTTGAAGTTTGTTGAGCTTCCTCAAAATAGCTATTTTGAATTATTTGTCTGACTAATCACCTATCTCTATCTTTTCAGGATTGGTTACTGGTACATTATTTAGTATGTTTGGTGAAGTCAAGTAGTCCTGGATGTTCTTGATGCTTCTGGGCATTGAAGAGTTAGGTATTTATTTTAATCTTCACAGTCTGGGCCTGTTGGAACCTGTCATGAGAAGGCTTTCCAAGTATTCAAAGGAAATTGAATGTTATGATCTAAGTCTTTGGTCAGTGCAGCCAAAGAAGTACCAGGGACGCCCTAAACCCAGTAATCTGACTCTTCAAGACTACTGGTGGTACTGCCTTGGTGAATTTGGGTAAGACATAAGAGAATTCCCCAGATTGCAAAATCTCTCACACTCTTCCCTTAGTCTCTGTCCTGGGCTGCTGGAGTTGGGGGAGGAGTAACATGGCACTCCCTTGTGGTCACAAGTGCCAGGCCACACCTAAAGCCAGCCCAGTTTTATCAAAGTTTTTGGTGACATGCCTGGCTACCTCTAATGTTTATTTAGTGCTCAGGAACTCTTAAGTCAGCAGGTGGTGAACCCCTGCCAGAACTGGGCACTTTCCTTCAAGGTAGCATGTTTCCTCTTGGCCCAGGGTATGTCCAGAAATGCCATCCATGAACTAAGGCCTGGACTCAGGGTCTTTAGGAGTCTACTTGGTACTCTATTTTACTGTGGCTGTGTTGGTAGTCTAGTTACAAAAAAAAGTCCTCTGAAGTCTTCCTTTTCCTTTCCCCAAGTAGAAGAATACTCTTCCTGAGCCACTCCGCCTGTAGTTGGGGAAGGGGTGACATAGACACTGGCTTGGCCATCACCACTGGTGTCTCACTGAGTCATGGGCACCTCAAGTCCATTAGTTCCAAGCAGGCACAGCCACAGGATTGCCCAAAGACGGCAATCTTTGTGGCTTTACTATAGTACAAATTTAATCCAAGCCCAGGGTGCTTTCCATCAGCCAGTAGTGGGGCTAGCCAGAACTCAGGTTTCAGGTGAGCTGGTCTAAAAGCTCTCTCTGAACCAGCAGAATTCTGCCTGTGCTGTGTTCCCCTATGTCAGTGCATCCCTGAGTTTCAATACAAAGTCCCACAATCACTTCACCCTCCCTCCCCTAAGCACACAGATTCTCTCTCCACTCTATATGCTGGTGGGGGATAAGAGAGGGGTGGCAAAAGCAACCAAGATTGTCTTGTCTGTCCTCTTCACTGCCTCTTTCCTTGATAAAATGTTAAAACCAGCCAGCATGATCACTCACCTGATCTTTGGTTTTTCCGAAAGTGCTCACTTAGTAGCTAAATTTGATATTTGTGTGGAGGGATGATCACTGAAAGTTTCTTCCCTCCCACCCCACAGGAGTTTTCTACTCACACATCTTTCCATGGCCCCTTGTCCTGAGAATTTTAGAGGCAAAGGGTAAAAATACATGTAGGCTTCTGCAAGTGGAAGAATTCTCATATTTTAGTAGGTGCTTCTTTAGCAAGTTAAAAAACATACTGTTCTGATTACAGAATGATTATTCTCTGTCAAAACTATGATATATTAATTGGCCAAGGAAAATGTAATAAGAAATGACTCAATTAAAATATCTTACTGTGTTTTGCTTATAGATAGACCTTAAAGGGTCTTATATCATTCAACATGCACATCAATTTTTTCCATATTCTGTTTTTCTTTTTCCATTCTAAGAAGAAAATTTCATTATGAAAGGATAAGTGTTTGAGAATGCAAAAACATCGCACAAAAAATAGTGGGGGTGAGGACCTTGCTTAAAAGAATAAAGTCACTGTTAATGAAACTACATAATAGTACAAAGAAATGAACAGATTGGTGTAACAGACTAGAACTCAGAATCAGATCAAAAAATATATAGGAATTTACTTATGACAGAAATGAATTACCAGTTAGGATGATTTGGGCTGCAAGTAATAGGAAAACTTGAATCAAACTAACCTTAACAATATCACATTATGGGAAGTTGAGAGGCAGGAAGGGCTTCAGACGTGGTTGATTTGGTGACTCACTCATGGTATTCAAGACCAGGTTCTTTTCATATCTCTATTCTGCTATCTTGAATATTAGCTTCATAATTGGGCTTATAGCAAGATGACAATTTCTCAAGACCTGTGTGCAGACATAATTATCTAAAGAGTAAAAAAAGTGATCTATAATCCCACCATGGCAAAAATAAAAAATTTTCCATGCCCACTCTTATGCCAGTGACAGGTATGGAAGATGGCATTAGTTTGAGTAGCATTACTGCTGTAAGAAATTGGAACTCCATTTCACTAAAAATTTGTTTTAAATCCTAAATGAAATTGATGATCAGGTAAACAAAATGTGGTGTGTGGAATACCACTCAGCCATAAAAAAGGATAAATTCATGTCTTTTGTAGGAACATGGATGGAACTTGAGGCTACTATCTTAAGTGAAATAACTTCAAAACAGAAAGTCAAATGCTGGATGTTCTCACTTCTAAGTGGGAGCTAAATAATGCACACTCATGGGTGTAGACAGTGGGCTAATGGATATTGGAGACTTAAAAGGGCAGGAGGTTTTGAAGGAGGGTCTGGGATGAAAAAATGACCCAATGGGTACCACATTCACTAATCTGGTGAGGGTTATACAATAACCCTAGACTTCACCACTATGTAACAAATCAATGTAAAATATCAGCAATGTACCCCTGAATCTAAAAAAATAATTATCTGTCAATAAATAAATAAAATTAAAAATCCTAGATGAAATTGTAAAAACTTTAATGTAAAAATTAAAACAATAAAAATCTTTAAAAAATAATCTAGAAAACTAGAATATAGTTTAAAGGTGGGGAGACCTTTTATATAAGACAAGAAATCTGAAAACTGTAAAAGGAAGCATATATTTGAAAAGTTGAAAAAATTTTAATTGTGTATGGATAAAACATTTCACAAATAAAGTCAAAAATGAATAGGTTGAAAGAAATATGAGTAAAGCATACAACATATGACAAATTAATATATTCATAGCTTTTATACATAGTATATTGGTTTGAAAAGATAGAAAACTCATTAGAAAAATGAAGAACTAACCCAAAGGTCAACTGTTGTCTTAGAAAGTTGCTTACCTAATTTTAAGTCAGAAAAATACAAATTAAAGTGAAATGAGATATTACATCTAACCTCTCAGAAGGGGATAGAGAGAGAAATGGGACTCTGGTTTATTCACTGGTAAAAATGTGAATAAGAGCCTTTATGGAAAGCTTGTTAAGATATAAATACATACATTTAATGAAGTAGTTCCACTTTGAGGAATTTGTTCTATAGTTGTGAAAGTACCCAATGGATTAAGGGAATTTTACAAAGAATTTTTTCACAACATTGTTTGTATTGGAAAAAAAAATCCTTGAAATTACATGAATGCTCATTTGTAAATTGGGTAATTTGAGTCCAGCAAGTATTATTTAAAATAATTAGTTATATCTAGCTTGGTTTCTTTTCAGGTATTTCATGGTGTATTATTAACATCGGCAAAACATAATTCATAGAAGAGTGTGTATGTAGTATAATCCCTATATTATAAGGCATGAGCAATATCTCTCAGACATACGTAATATTTGATTAGGAAAAAGTAGGAAAATGTATTTACATAGTACCAGGGTTGTTAATTCTGGGTTGGGAATAGAAAAGGATATTTTTAAAATGTTCTACGAAGATATCTTAAAAATCTGGCTTTGAAAGTCAACATCCTAATTTAAAATGAGTTAAATAAAAGACAGAAAACACAAAAGAAGTAATAAATGATGAATAAGTAGTAAAATAGTATTTTTGGCTTACCAAATTGATAAAGGGCACAGGATGACTCAGGAGAACTATGCAGTCTCATGCTTTTACAGTGTGCATACAATTCCAAACAAATTTCCTTTAGGGCAATCTTTCACCAAAATTTTTACTTGCAAGGCTATTTCTCACAGCACTGCTTATAATGACAAAAATGAGAAAAAACATAATATGGAATTTTAAATATTATCATAACTTATTAAATATTAGGTGTTTTAATTATCTAGAGAAATGTAGATTGATGAGGAAGAACATTCCTATTATATTGCAAAGGTATTAATTTAGGTTCTATAACAGGTGAATAGTATTATTTTCATTTTTTACTGAAAAAAACAATAATTTCCACAGGGATGAACACAAAAATATCAACCAAAGTTTTAGAAGCAGTGTTTAGAAGTCCTCTCAACAATAGCAGACTACACCTTTTCTTTCAAGTGTATATGAAACATTCATCAATATGGATGGTATTTTGAATCATAAAACAAATTTTACTAAACTTAGTGGAGCGGAAGTCAGAGGAGGTATGCCCTTTTGCCCTAACAAAATTAAGCTAGAAATTAATAAAGATAATGGGAAACGTCCAAACACCTAAAAATTAAATTACACACTTCTCACTAATCATAGATAGTCTCAAGGAATATGAGAAAATACCTTGCACTGAATGAAAATGTATGCAACATATAAAAATTTTTAGGATACAGCTTAAGAGGGAGAGCAGAAAGAGGAGGAAACCCACCCAGATGCAGGATTTACAGAGTTGGGGAGAAACAAATGTTAGAAGAATTTAACCTAATAAAGAAAGAATTTCCTTTTTAAATCATTTTGTATATGATTGTCAGATAATAGAGTGATAGTAGTTATCTCAGTTATCTCTTAAGGTAGAGCTAAAAATTGTAAAACAGATAACAGTATGAATCAGTAGCTTGTTTTTGTTTTTTGCTTTTCTTTATTTAAGGAAAGAAAGTCACAGTTTATATAACAAACCAATTATTACTAGATAGAAAAAGCAAACTCAGAAGTTGTCATGTTTCTTTGTACAACTATATTCAGTAAATAACTATCAACCCTGAACTAACATCTTTTTTGTTTTTTTGTGTTTTTTTTTTAGGGACCCAGAGGAGAAAAGGGCTTTAGAGGTGAAAGTGTAAGTTTAACTAAATTTCTGATTATAATATCCCTGGCACTAGGCTATTAGCGCCATAAAAGCAAGAATGTTGTTTAAGTCGTTCATTAGTATGTTTCTGATACTTGTGGCATAAAAATAAAGTTACAGTTGTCAAGAGGTAGAAGTGACCTACGTGGTGTACTGCAGTGAAATAAGATAAGCCCTAAATGTTCTAAGAACATTCTCTCCAGATGGCTGTATGAATTGGAGTTTGTGACTTTTCAGGCATCAGGAGAGGAGGTGTGGGTCTTCTCCAGTCCCAGAACAAGAACAGTTCCAAGTCACTTTGGGCGTATGTCCAGCCAGCCCCTAAGAGAGCTGCTAAGAAGAAGCAAATCATTACTTGTTTATTTCAGCCAACTAGAAGCAATGGCAGAGGATGGGCAAAGGTATACGGCATTTTCATGACCTAGATAGCTTGCACTGGCTCTGTTTCCAACATTTCTAGAATGCCAATTATTCCAAGTTAAAGAAGACATTTTGTAAAGGAGCCATCTCCCAGCAGAGATTGTGCTGAACTTATTTTTCTTAACAGATTTCTATAGAGTGTATTTAAAATACACAACATGAAGTTACAGGATACATACAGATAGTAAAAAGGTGGTTACAGTGAAGCAAATTGACATATCAGTTCACGTAGTGACCCTTTTTCGTTTTTGTGGCAAGAGCAGTTGAAATCTACCTTTTTGGCATGGGATTCATGCTGAACTTATTAAAGCAACAACTGTACATAGAAGTCAGGCATAGAATGAAATGAGAAAGATTGAAACTGAGTAAGGCCTGTAAGAATAAACTTAAATAGAGCGTTAAAGTCCTGATTCAAAGGTAAGGAGATGACCATACAGTAGGTTGCCTCTCTGCTGTCACATGTTTTGAAAAAAAAAAAAAAAAGATATATATATATATACAGATATATATAAGAAGATTTTTTTTTATATATATATATATATATAGAAGATTACATAGTGACAGCTGAGATTTTTGCTCCTCATCATAGGGTATGCTTAGGACTCAGAATAATGAAGTTGCAGTTATTAATTAACTTAATTAACTTAGAAAGGAAAAGTACGTGATTTCAGATAGCCTAAAAATCCCTACAGGGCATTCATATAGATGGGTTTGACTTGCCGAATCACAACTGTCATCTATTCTGAGCAGACATAATGTAACAGAAAGCAAGGATGGATGCGCACAGGGAAGCCATGTCTCCCAGGAGGAGTGAAGGGGGGAAAGGAAAAGCAGTGAGGCTTGGAATTATCCCAGTTTCCACACCTGTCTGGCTCTGCTGGCCTCCCCGACATCCTCTCCAAGTACTGTGGCTGGAACATAAGTTTCCATCAGGATTAGGAAACCTCAATTGCCTATGACAATGTCACAAGCATTTCAAGAGAAAAAAACTTAGGTAGTTCTGATGGATTACAAGCCCAATGAATTAGGATGCAATCTTGGGTGGTACCTGTAGAAATACGGCATCCAGAATAAAGCAGTTAGGGCACCAGTTAGGCAATCACCAAAGGGAAGCAGGGGCAAAACAAAAACGGTTTTGAAGAAGGGTCTTAGACTGGTGAAGGAACTGGGGGAGCCAGGTCTCAGAAAGCCCATGGAAATATCTGGGCTGTTTAGTCTCCACCAGATTCTACAGCCGGGTCACATCTCTTTTCCAGCTCTTCCTGCTCTCTTCTCACCTCCTGGCTTTTGTGTCTGTTTCTCTGCCATGCTCATTGCGTGTGGTACAGAGTTCCTACTCATCTTGTCATCCTGAGACTTTGTCTTGAAGGTCTTTACTCATGGCAGACTGGCTGATGGTTTGGGCCATGCTCATTGCGTGTGGTACAGAGTTCCTACTCATCTTGTCATCCTGAGACTTTGACTTGAAGGTCTTTACTCAGGGCAGACTGGCTGATGGTTTGGGCCATGCTCATTGCGTGTGGTACAGAGTTCCTACTCATCTTGTCATCCTGAGACTTTGACTTGAAGGTCTTTACTCAGGGCAGACTGGCTGATGGTTTGGGCCATGGTCATTGCGTGTGGTACAGAGTTCCTACTCATCTTGTCATCCTGAGACTTTGACTTGAAGGTCTTTACTCAGGGCAGACTGGCTGATGGTTTGGGCCATGCTCATTGCATGTGGTACAGAGTTCCTACTCATCTTGTCATCCTGAGACTTTGTCTTGAAGGTCTTTACTCATGGCAGACTGGCTGATGGTTTGGGCCATGCTCATTGCATGTGGTACAGAGTTCCTACTCATCTTGTCATCCTGAGACTTTGTCTTGAAGGTCTTTACTCATGGCAGACTGGCTGATGGTTTGGGCCATGCTCATTGCGTGTGGTACAGAGTTCCTACTCATCTTGTCATCCTGAGACTTTGACTTGAAGGTCTTTACTCATGGCAGACTGGCTGATGTTTTGGGCCATTCTCATTGCGTGTGGTACAGAGTTCCTACTTATCTTGTCATCCTGAGACTTTGACTTAAAGATCTTTACTCATGGCAGACTGGCTGATGGTTTGGCCCCACCTTACTCTCACTCTTAGACAAAATACCTACTAGCCAGGGTCTAGGACACTGCCTGGCACCTGTTCTTCAGTTCAGCTCTTAAATGTCTGGCTTTTCCAGACTTGCCTATGTGAAATAGCAATGCCCCCACCTTCTTCCTTACTTTTTCTTAACCTGTGTCCTTACCACTGATATATTCCGTATTCATTTGGGTTTTTGTTTATCATATCTCCCCTCCCTTGAATGTAGGCTCCACGACACAGATACATTCTGTTGTTACTGTTGTTTTGTGTTTAACTCTGTGTCCCTGACACCTGACAGCACCTATCTTATAAGCTCTACCGTCAAGAACACTTCTTTACATTCTATTCCTCTGCTCTTCACGGGGGTCTTACCTATTTTTTCTCTTATGGTATTCTTGTTTGTTGTGGGTTTTTTTGAGACAGAGTCTCACTGTGTTACCCTAGATTGAGTGCTGTGGCGTCACAGCTCACAGAAACCTTAAACTCTTGTGTTCAAGAGATCCTCTTGCCTCAGCCTCCTGCATAGCTGGGACCACAGGTGCCTGCCATGATGCCCAACTAGTTTTTCTATTTTTAGTAGAGACAGGAGTCTCACTCTTGCTCAGGCTGGTCTCCAACTCCTAAGCTGAGATGATCCACCTGCCTTAGCCTCCAAGAGTGCTGGGATTAAATGTGTGGGTCACTACCCAGCCCACTGCTTCCACTTTTCCCCATTACAATCTACACGTAGCAAATAGAGTGATACTGCTACATCACTCTCCTCTTAAAAACCTTCCCATAACTTTTTCTTGCCCTCAGAATAAAACCTAACCTTCCTCACCTTGACTCACCAGGCCCTACATGAACTAGCCCCTGGTTGCCTCTCCAATCTTAGGATACCACATTCTCCCTGCCAGCTACACAGACCTTATTTCTATTCTTGGAATATTCCTTTCTTTTACCTAGAAAATTCTTTCTCATACTATTCAAATGATTGCTTTTATCTCAATATTATGGTTTTTATTCAAATATCACTAGAAGAGCATTACCTGGCCACTCTGTTTTATTTCTGGTCATTCTCTTTCACAAAATTCATAAAACTTAGCACTCTTTGGGATTGTTTTCTGTTTTCTTTGCTAGAAGGTAAACTTCATGAGAACAGGGAGTTTTGTCTAGTACACTGGTCATCAGTGTCTAAATCAGAATCTGTCACATAGAAGGTAATATTCAGTAAATAAATTGGTCCATAAATGAAACTATGCCCTAAAATTAAAACACTAACAGCTGTTTCCAGTTCTAGTCTGGTAAAGTAACATTTCGTGAATTAACATGCTGATTAGTTTTTTGCTCTGTGGATTATCATCATCGTTCTCTTCATGAATAAGATAGTAATACAAACTCCTAGTACCCCAAGCGGGGGGGAGGTGAGCACAGTGGCAATTAATGTAGCCAATTAAGTTAACTACTGAAAGAAGGGATTACCTGGCACATTAGAATTATGAGTTTATTTTGTTTTCATTGTTGAGTAACTGATACTAAATATCTTTTTGTCACTTCTTTTCCTTTGATTCCATTATTAGTTTAAGGAGCTTTATAAAGGTAATCTTTATTTCCTAGAGATCATTCTGAAATTACTTGAATCCATAAAATATGCCATTAAACTTTTTTCCCCTGTGTTCTATGGGAAAGCTTGGTAACATTTCTTTTACCCTCATTAGGACTTTCCAGTAAATTCTACAAGTTTTTTTTCTTTAAGGGGACAGTTTAATTGGCTAAATAATGTAACATCTTGTTGGAGTCCATCTCAGATAATTCCAGTAAGTGGGGCCTTTTGGGAATGGATTTTATTAGTGAAAACTTAGTTTACTGAGATAAATGAGACACTTTTAACTCTTTGCACATAGATCAGAATTACAACATTTTAGAAACTGGCTTATCAATCTTATTTTTAAATTTTCCTTGAAGCTAATTTAAGAATTTATAAAGCAATTGTGGAATATAAATGTCTTAGCACAATAACTAAGATAATGCCAGGAAGGCTATGTTAACCATTGTGATGAAAATGTGTCAAACGGTCTATGAAGCTAATGTATGATGCCCCATGATCATATCAATGTACACAGCTATGATTTAATAAAAAAAAAGAATTTATAAAGCTATGCTATTCTTACCAAGTTTTATATCTAGAACAAAGAATGATTCAGTGACTTTAAAAAAATACAAAGAGGTTTACAGCTCATTATATGGCCTATGAAAAGTCACTCCTTTAGCATAAATGTGGGTTTCTTGATTAGAAAACTTTGCATATTCTACAATTTAACATTGCAAGTCTTAGAATGGATCCCAAGTAGAGCCTATCCACCATTGACAGGGCTGTTTCTATATTACCATCTGTAAAAGATCTTTTCTTTCTTTTCTATGCTTATTCCTTGTGTGCCTGCCTGTGGGTTATTTTAAAAATAAATTCCTGGATTCACATATTTTCCCTGAACAGGGCCAGAGTTGTGGCATCCTAAGAACAACTCCTTGCAGATAGCAAGTAGAATTCTTTCCCCTTCCCCTACTTTTCCATGAGACCCCAGACATTTTTAGAATGTGGTTTAGTAATTTTTAGAATAAGTAATGCAAAGAAGACTGCTGGGAATAATGGGATACCAGTAGTAAAAAATGATATTTTAACTCATAACAGAAATAATACCCTACTATCAATCATCTGAAAACAATTTTGGCAAGATGAATCCCTGGAAATTTGCAAATTTGGATCTCAGATATCTCAATTGTAATATAACATATTTAAAATATATAAACATATAATTATATTTATAGTATAACAATTTACACAACTGTGTATTTGACAACATCTGGAAATGTAACTTAAAGCCATAGAAATAGAAAAATATAGAGAGACCAATATCAGCATGAATTTTTAGATTAACTTCTTAATTTTTTGGCATATTATTTAATAAAAATCAGTAAAATTTGAAGAAATTTCATTGATGTTTTCTCAGATATTGTCTCTAACTTAATGTATCTTCATAATTTTTGATTAACAGAATATTTTGCCTCTACATTGAATGTGAAGAGAATGTTTTAAGTATTATAAGGAGAAATTTAAGTATGGAAAAAAATGTCCTAAAGATCAACACATTAAGAATTTGTAGTATAGAAATATATATACATATTTCTTTTTTAAATTCATAGATAGTATAAATCATTCAAATGAAAAATTATCAAACTTTTAAAATTCGAGTATTCCTCCCTCTTACATTCATGTACAGACTCAAATTTGAAATGCCCAGCCTGTGTGCCTGTTGTGTACCTTCTGTCTCCACACACAAAATCTGAAGGAAAAAAAATTGGTAAAAGGCTTGAAAGTCACAACTCTAAAGTGAACTTTGGGATTATCTTCACCAGACCTGTAATATTAGAGATATCTGAGCTCCCAATTTGCAGCAACTCACTCAAAGATATATACCAAATTAGTTACCAAGACAAAACAGGGCCCAGGTCTTCCAAGGCCCATGCAGTGTATTTTTCAATAAATTGTGATTCCTGTCAGGGAAAAAAAAAAGGATCGGAAGCAATTTGGGTGAGGAAGATGATATGTATATATTAAAATTGCAGTATTCAAGTCACATTTGACCTCTGCAATTAGAAAAGGTGCTTAAATGTGACTTGTGTTCATCTTTTGTTATCAGTATATATTTAGTATTACAATTTCAATACAGTCTTTTTCTTTCTTAAAATGTGTATACATTTTTTGGCACCCCCTGTATGCCAAAAATACACACACACACACGCACACACACACATACATTTATATGTGCACTCTCCATCTGTATCAAGAGTAGCCCAGCCACCCATATAGCAGCCTGGGGGACAGATTCCTGTTTGTAGTCATGCCCAATGTCTTGTGATGTGTGCTGATTCTATCCCAACTACATTACTCTCTAATAAATCGTACTTAATATTTATTGAGAGGTTAATATTACTAACCACTCAAATAACCCTTTAAACCAATGATTTTCTACCAGGAGCTTTTTGCCTCCACCCACCACACGAGACATTTGGCAACATCTGTCATCTAGTAGTAGAGACTAGGAATGCCACTAAACATCTTATAATGTAAGCTCCTTAGTTTATAAATAAGAAAAGGGATGTTGTCTGCAAGTGAGGCAGCCTAAAGTAAAAATCAGGAAGCTAAATCAAGATTATATTTACATAAAGAAAAATACATAGGAAACAAAGTGAAAGATTTACTAAAAGGAAAAGACTGACATAACATACCTATGCTTAGAGAACTGCATTCATCAGTATTTTAAAATTCTGATGATAAAATATGTTACTTTTAGAGGACCATATGTGAATGCTATGACCCAGTAGAGAGAACACCTATTTTCAGTGGCAGTGAAAATTTCACTATAGTCAAATAACCATCACCACAATTCACATTAATTTGGTTGGTTCCCCTTTAGAAAAATAACATAGACAATTATAGTTGTGTTTTGAACTTCTTTATGTAGTACAGAGAATGAATCACTTCTCCTTGATGGTGTGTTAGCTAGAGTAATAAAAAAGAACTAATAAAATGTTATATGGTTGGAAGGATACTTTGTTTTACTTGGCTACTAGTACTATTCTATGCCGTTGTTACGTTGTTACGTTGGGGTTATCCTACCCTGTGTTGCTGGCTTTGAAGTATTTTGTGTGATCATATTTATGGTGATCTAACTTGTTCTGGGTAACAAGCAGAAATTAATAAAATCAGCAGTAGAAAGAGTAGTAATTTCTTCACTCTTCTATGATAAATTCCTCTCTCAGAGTCAAAGATAGGATAAATATTTTGTTCTGAACTATTGGGGAGATTTTGCAAATGTCAGAAATATGCTAAGTGGGATAAATATCACAACTGTTTACTGTTTTTACATAGCCAAATTCACTTTGAGCCTCTGTATATTTAAAAGGCTATTCCGGTGGGTGGGGCCTTGGTGTGTGTTACACTTTATGGGGGCAAGACATGATTGCAAGAGGGACTTTACCTAACAATTGCAATCAGTGTAACCTGGCTTATTGTACCCTCAATGAATCCCCAACAATAAAAAAAAAAAAAGGCTATTCCTAAAATGACATGTCTATAACTTTTCATGTACCTTCTGAGGTACCAATTTTGTAATTGTAAACCATGCAAACAAAGTAATGTCCAGCAAGCAAAGTGTTGGAGTACTCTACCCTTTTAAGTTACTATGTGCTGTTTATTCTAGCTGTCACGGTATACTTAGAATCAACAGTTTTGACAATAAAAGGTACATGATACAGTCCAGCAGAGTATCAACATTACTCAGTATTTAGCTGCAGATAAATTCTTCTTTGTCATCTTTTAACTATAATCCGAGTTTGATTCAATATAGTCTTGAAATTCAATTGACCATCAAGTAAGTTAATTTTTAGCAGATGTACAAGGTCTTCAAGCATTCTAAGCTTTAATTATTACTGTTTCATTCTGAAGGATTTCAACATAACTTTTGACATTTTACTATACACATTTTAACTTTCTAATTTTTTTAAACTGAATTCTAATCACTAGTTTATTATTTATTTATTTATTTATTTATTTTTTGCAGTTTTTGGCCAGGGCTGGGTTTGAACCTGCCACCTCCAGTATATGGGGCCAGCACCCTACTCCTTTGAGCCACAGGTGCCACCCTTAACTTTCTAATTTTTAAATCAGTACTTATAATTTTAATAATGTTGATCCATTCATTTAATTATTCAAGAAGAATTATTGAGTATGTACTGTGTTTAGACACTGCTCTTGTTACAGAAAATGCGGAGGTGTCTTAGACACTTTAAGGATCCTTAGGGTCTTTCCCATGTGCTATAGAAGGCAGAAAGAGAGGTAGTTAGATGAGCAGGGAAGAAGTGGCATGGGAGCTAAGATAGGTAGATGTAGAGTTTTTAAAAAGTGTTGGCTGAGGGATGGTCCTTTAAGAGATAGAGGCTTGGCACCCATAGCTCAGTGGTTAGGGCACTGGCCACATACACTGAGGCTGGTGGGTTCGAACCTGGCCCAGGCCTGCTAAAAACAATAATAACAACTGCAACAACAAAAAAAAAAGAGAGAGAGAGAGAAAAGATAGGGAAGAACATTCCTGGTCAAGGACATAGCACATGTAACACAATGCATGTGTGAAACAACTTGGACAGCTCAGAGTTTTCTAAGAAGCTGATCATAGATGGTGTGTAGGGTGTGTGGGGGCAGTGAGTGGACGTGAGGACCAGACCTAGAGAAGGAGACAGTGTGCACACTGATTACCAGCATGTTCTGTTGTGTTCAACTGACTTGGATTTTAATCCTCCCTCTGCCCCTTATCCACTGGTTTACTTAATCATTCCATTTTCTTAACTGTAAAATGGAAATATAGCACACAACTTGATACCTAGAAGGATCTCAATAAATGGTAGCTACTACTATTCAGAATTTTATACTTTATCTGCTAAACAATAAAGAACCACTAGATTATCTTAGTGATATGATTAGATTTCTGTTTTATAAGTAGAATATAGTTAAGTATATTTAAATTAGGAGTACAAGAAAAAACATTATGTCTTCATGCAGGCTGCTATAACAAGTTACCATACCCTGGGTGTTTTAAACATTAAACATTTATTTCTCACAGTTCTGGAGATTGGAAAGTCCAAAATCAAGGTACCAGCAGATTTGGTACCTGGTGAAAGCCCTTTTTCTATTTTCAAAAGGCTCCCTTATTATTGTATTTTTAACATGGTAGAGAGAGATCATCTCTTGTGTTTCTTCTTAAAAGGGCACTAATTCAATTCATGAGGGCCCCACCCTCATTACCTAATTACCTTTTAAAGGCCCCACCTCCAAACACCGTAACATTGGGGATTAGGATAGGGCTTCAACATACAAATTTGGGGGAAACACAAACATTCAGCCCATAGTACATGTCCAACACTGAGCTAAGTTGCTGTGAAGATGAAGAGATTTGAAGGTGAAGTCAACAGGAGGTGGCAACCATTTTACAGGTAAATGAAGAAAAAGGAGGTGTTTAATAACACTGAATTTTCTGTATCTGATGATTAGGTGGTTGCTAAGTAGAAATAACAGGAAAAACATGCTTAGACAGTATCAATATTTTAAAATGTTACCTTTGTAATAGTTTATTAAAATAAGTAATCCAGTTTATATTAATAGCAATAAAATAAGAAAAAAAAATCCAGCTTATTCATGACTATGGGTGATAGCTAAGTAGAAAAGCATATCACTTCAAAATACTAAAACAAAATTAAATCTTGGAACTTGCCTGACACAAAAGAGCAATGACAGAAGCTGAATGTAGTTCTCTTGTGTATACCCACCCAAAAGCATAAAATATACAAATCGTGCTTTGTCTCCATTTCTTCCAGGGTCCTCAAGGACCAAGAGGTCAACCAGGGCCTCCAGTGAGTTTATTTACATTTATATTTCTTTACCATTGATACTTACATGCTTGTCTGATCTGGGATGTCTACTAAATAAATAATTTTTAAAATTTATTATGTTCTAGGGTCCACCTGGAGCACCAGGCCCAAGAGTAAGTTTTCTTGGTTTGATTTTATCTTAGCACGTCATGTTAACTTTGTAAAGCTTCTTCTGGTAACTCACTGTATCCCCCTTGCATACCTTTCTTCTTTTTTCTAACCTGTTAACAGGGCTGGCCCAACTGCATTAACTTGTTAAGTCCAAGTCTCAGACTTATTATCTATAAAAGGGAGATGGTATTTCCTACTTTCTTGGGTGGTTTTGAGTATCAAATGAGAAGTGAAGCATTCAACACAGTGCAGGACACATGATATGTGCTCAACAAATGCTAATTCCCTCCATTTTCTGTCTACCTCTAGGTCCTAGCTCCTCCTTTTTAAATGTTCTTTTTTGCCATGCAGAGTTATCCACTCATGAGGTTTTATTTGAATCATCTTGAGTTGCTGGTGGCTATAGAAGCCATCAGATTTCTCATGCATTTGCTTGTTATCCAATTGCTACAGCCCAGAACTTGCTAGCCATTTCTTTCAAGCAATGCTTATTGTCGCTTTTCCTATTCTTTGGTTTTCCTTATGCTATGCTTTCAGCAAACTCTTTGTCTTGTTGCTCCCTGTAAGAGGTGTCCCTTCATCCTTAACCTTACCCACACTCCAACCCTCCAGCATCCAGTCAAATACAGTGGTCTTTGGTCACATTTCTGCCAAAAGCAGAGTCACTATTGACCACACTGTTCCAAACAGTGGTCAGTCCTATGCCTTCTAAGCCTGCCTTATTTCCTCATGCTGCCCTGGTGTAATTTAGATCTCTGATAGTTCTAGGGGTGGTCCACTCTCAGCACATCAGGGATTCTACAGTTCTCTCAATTTTTCACTGTGGCAGGAAATAACATTCAAGCAAAGTGTCACAGTCAGACTGTTCCCTTGAAAACTGGAGCCCCATTTCTCTATCATTTCTTTAAATTGCTTCCCCTTTCTGACCATCTGACTGATGGAGATTGAAGCATTCCCTGCATGAACGTCAATGGGAATGCCTTTCTTCAAATCTGAAAATCGCTGTCTACCCCTGTGTTCTTCCTTTCCCCTGAGTCCCCATAATGCATAGGTTACATGTACTTTCATCAGTTGCCTTCCCAGCTTATCATGACTTTGACATGTAATAGCTACCTTCCCAAGAAAGAATAAGTTCTAAAGGGCCGTACATCCCTGGCAAATTAGAGAGGTATAAAGTGGAAATTTTTACTAATTTAAGTGCCATTTAAATTCCTGTCTCACTGGGAATATGTATATGTTCTTAAACAGCCAGAATGAAGTAGGACGTGTGAGAGACTTTTCCTATGAGCAAAATATAAATAAAAATACACATATACTTTGAGGCAGTATTAGGAAGATTAAGTAAGAAAATATATGTGCTTGACATGTTGTAGGTACTCAATTAACATTAGTTTCTTTGTTTCCTTCTTTTCTCCTTTCGTCTCCTTCTTATCTTCCTTCATGACCATATTACATGGTTTTCAGTATTATGAAAACATACATAATATTGTGTTTCTGGAACTTGCAGAGTTTATTGTAGGAAAGTAGCAGTGTGACATTGAGAATAAGACTTCCAGAACTGAAGTATAAATGACAATGAGAAAACACCTATGTATTCTTTCAGTCAGCTTATCATACCTTCCATGAAACTTTCCTTAATTCTGTCTGTCATCACACTGCATGATAGAACTGATCACTCCCCCTTCTTCTTTCACATTTATTTATTTTCACTTTTTCTCCCCAATTTTGAACTCTCTGAAGTTAGAGACTACTTTTTATTTCTTTTCTTAATGAGTTTGTTAAATGAGTGCTTGCATAAATACGAAAGAACAAGTTATAATTCTTGTTCTTTTGTGGAAATATCAGTGGAAATCCTTCAAACTAGAAGGTTTCACTTATAAGTATATTGAAGTTATGGTGTTGCTTCCACCTTTTGGCTATGGTGAATAATGCCGCTATGAACATGAATGTGCAAATATCGGTTTGAGTCTTTACTTTCAATTCATTTACCTATATACCTAAAAGTGAAATTATTGGATTATATAGTAATTCTATGTCTAACTTTTTTAGAAACTGCTGTACCTTTTTCTATAGCAGCTGTACACTTCACATGACTACCAGAAATGCACAGTGTTCTAATTTCTCCACATCTTCACCCACACTTGTTATTTTCTGTTTTGTTGTGGAGTTTTTGAATGGCAGCTATCTTAATAGTTACGTTGTATCTTTTTGTAGTTTTGATTTGCATGTCTGTAATGACGGGTGAGGTTGAGCATATTTTTGTGTGTTCATTGGATATTTATATATCTTTTATGGACAAATATCTATTCAAGTCCTTTGCCCATTTATGAATTGTGTTGCTTGTTTGTTTAGTGTAGCTTAGCTTAGTTTTCTTTTGTTTTCAGACAAGGTCTCACTTTGTCTCCTGGGCTACAGTGAAGTGATGGCATCGTAGCTCACTGCGACCTCAAACTCCCGGGCTTACGCCATCCTTCTACCACAGTAGCACAGACTACAGGCATGTGCCACCATGAACAACTAATATTTTTCTATTTTTTGGAGAAACAAAATCTCACTCTTGCTCAGGCTGATCTCAAAGTCCTGGCCTCAATTAATCCTCTTGCCTTGGCCTCCCAAAGTACTAGGATTACAGGCATAATTCACTAGCCTGAATGGGTTATTTGGGGGTTTTTTTTGTTGGTGGTGATGAACTTTTAGGAGTCTTTAAATATTCTAGTTATTAATTCCTTATCAGATATATAATTTGCAGTTATTTTTTCCTACTCCATAGGTTGCTTTTTCCCTCTCTTATTTGTGTCCTTTGATACACAGAAGGTTGTTTTTTTTTTGTTTTTTGGCCCAATTTGTCTATCTATCTTCTCATTCCAAGAATTTATTGCCAACTCCAATATCATGAAGCCTTTCTCCTGTTTGGTTTCTTCTAAGATTTTTTATAGTTGTAGCCCTAATGTTTATTGGGTCTTTGATCCATTTCGAATTAATTTTTGTATATGATGTAAGTTAAAGAGTCCAACACATGGATATCAAGTTATCTCAGAATGATTTGTGGAAAAGACTGTCCTTGATAAAAATGATTTGACCATCAATGTGAGGGTTTATTTCCAAACACTCTCTTCTATTTCATTGATCTTTATGTCTGTCTTTTACCAGTATCAACTGTATTAATTGTAGTAGCTTTGTAGTAAGTTTTGAAACCAGAAGTGTGATGCCTCCATTTTTTTTTTCTAGTTTTCTCAAGATTGTTTTGGCTATGGGGGCTGGGAGGGGGGGCGTCTACATTATCTTTTATATTTATCTGCATAGTTACCTTTAGAACTGCACTTAATTCTTCATGTAAATTCAAGTTTCTGCCTAATATCCTTTCATTTTGGCCCAAAGAACTTAGTTTAGTATTTTTCTAGGAAAACTATGCTAGTGATGAATCAATCCTTCCCTTCCTTTCCCTTCCCTCCCCTTCCCTCCCCTTCCCTTCCCTTCCCTCTGCTCCCCTCCCCTCCCCTTCCCTTCCCTTCCCTTCCCTTGACAGAATCTTCCTCTCACCCAGTCTGGAAGGCAGCAGCACCATCATAGCTCACTATAAACTTGGACTTCTGGACTCAGCCATTCTCCCACTGCAGCCTCCTGAAGCATGTGCCACAATGACTACAGGCCCATGCCACCAAGATGGGCTAATTTTTTTTTTTTTATTCTTGTTTTGTAGAGATAGGCTTCACTACGTTGTGCAGGCTGATCTCAGTTTTTATTTATTTGGGAATGTCCTAATATTTTTCTTCATTTTTAAAGGGGAGGTTTATCGGATATAAAATTCTTGGTTGATAGTCTTTTCTTTTAACATATTTGCTCTGAATATGTTATTCCACTACCTCCTGACCCTTATTGTGTTGTGAGACATTAACTGTTAATCTGCTTAAGGACATGACAAGTCTTTTCTCTTTCTGCTTTCCAGGTTCGTTCTTTGTCTAGCACATTCAAGAGTTTGACTATGATGTGTCTAGGGAAGTTTGTAGAGCTTCTTGGATGTGTAGGTTAATATTTTTCATCAAATTTGGGATATTTTCAGCCATTATTTCCTCACATATTCTTTTTGACCCATTTTATCTCTCCTTCCCTTCTGACACCTATCATGCATATGTTGGTATAATGGTGTCCTATAGGTCTCTAAGTCTCCGTTCATTTCCCTTCATTATTTTTGTTCTTTCTACTCCTCAGACTTGGTAATATCAACAAACTTATTTTCATGTTAAGTTTTTTTCTTCAGCCTATTGAAATCTGCTGTTGAGCCTATATAGTAAATTTTCATTTTAGTTATTGTACTTTTCAATTCCAGAATTTCTATTTGTTTTTTCTATAATTTCTGTCCTTTATTACATTCTCTATTTTGATAAGACATCTTTCTTGTACTTTCCTTTAGTTCTGTAGACATGGTTTTCTTTAATTTTTTGAATGTCCCTAAAATAGCTAACTTAAAGTCTTTGTCTATTAAGTCCAACATCTGGGTTTCCTCAGGGACAGTTACTATTGATTGACTGACTGGTTTTTTTCCACTGTATATGGCCATACTTTCATGTTTCTTGGCATGTCTTATAATACTTTTATTGAAAATGGATGTTTGAAATAATATAATGTGGCATTTCTAGAAAACAAATTATTTTTCTTCAACCTAAATTTTGTGTTATGGTTCTTTGTTGTACTTGTTTGTTTAGTGACGTCTCTGAATTTTATAAAGTCTGTATTAATGGATATGGGTGAGCAATGACATCTCTGCTCACTTAGCTTAATGGTCAGCTGATTTTCTTAGGAGATTTCACAAGAGATTTTCTTAACCAGTAAGTCTCCTATTTTTACCAAGGGGGTCTGTGTGCATGTTGGAGCACCCCTTCAATGCTAAGCCAGGCAATTGACAACTTTGCCTTGGCCTTCACTTCTGCTGTCACAAAGCCTCAGAGTTAGTTAGATGGGAGGGCTCAGAGCCTCCCATAAACTTTAACAGTTTTCAAGACTACTGCAGAATTGGAAAGATGAGCGTGGGAACAGGGAAAGTTAAAATTCCACAAAGCTCACTGTTCTTACTGAGGGTCAAGTCTTCTTCGAAAAATAAATGGTCCTCAGAGCATTTTATTAATTTCCAAATTTCTGAAAACCTTGGTAACAATTTTGCCACTTTTCTCATTGTTTATATAGTAGACAAAATTCTAGGAGGCCATTATTCTACGATTTTTTGCCACTTCCTAAATTTCTCATCTTGACTACATTTATTTAAATATCTATTTATTAGTTTTTTGAGACAAAGTCTCAATCTATTGCCCTGAGTTGAGTGCCATGGCATCATAGCTCACAGTAACCTCAAACTCTTGGTCTCAAGCGATCCTCTTGCCTCAGCCTCCCCAGTAGCTGGGACTGTTAAGTGTGGACCATAACACCCAGCTAATTTTTCTATTTTTAGTAGAGATGGGGTCTTGCTGTTTCTCAGGCTGGTCTTAAACTCCTGAGTACAAGTAATCCACCCACCTCGCCTCCCAGAGTGCTAGGATTACAGGCGTGAGCCGCCACACCCAACCAGTACACATCTTTTTCATATTCTGTGTAATGAAATGGAAGAATATGTAAAGCACTTATGCTGCACCCTGAAGTAAAATAGTTGCCTCAAATAAAAGCACTGTACAACTGTTTCAGTTGCAAAGTCAACTAGCTCCTTTTATCACATAATGCCAATTTTCTTGATAGACTACCAGTGCTATTAAGACATGAGTATTTGGCATAAGTTTTCCTGAAAATGAATAAAGAAAGCCAGTAATTTCAAGAAAAATAATTGACAGAATTTGATGCCAGTGATAAATTTTAAGTGATCAAGTGAAAATACAAATTTGGCAAAATTGGTGTCTATCACTATAAATGTGACAGCTTCCCAGTATTTACATTTCTCTGATAAGCAATTATGTTAACAAATGTCATTTTTAACATGAAGTAATAAAATGTGTCTGTGTTTGAAAGATCTGTGTAATACCATGAGTCAAAGTTTTCTGAATGATCAATGCACGATGTTAACAAAATCGTGCACAGGAAAAAGATCCCATGAAAATACAAGACAGACCAAAAGATCTTAATATAAAAGAGGACAAATAGCCCATCAGTATGGGTTCAGTTTTCACATTGCAGCTAACCTTTAAGAAACTAGTACTTGTCAAGTTTGAGTATAATGTCAAAGAAGAAAATCCATAATTATCTGAAAAAGCTACTAAAATACTTCTCTTTCTACATGTGTGTCTCTATGAAGCCAGGATTTCTTCCCTTATTTCAACTAAAATAACATAGCACAACCAGTTGACTACAAAAGCAAACATGAGAATTTAATCATCATCTGTTAATTCAGACGTTTAAAGCAATGTACAGAAGTGTAAAACACAGCCACGTTTTCTGCTTTTGTTTTTGAAAATAGTTTTTATAAAAATATTTTATTTCATTAACATGTAATGAGTTTATTGTTATATTAAAGCAATTAACACAAATAGTTTTAAATTTTGTGCTTTGATTTCTACTGTAGCAAAAGTTATGACTCAACAAGAACAAGCCTGATAATGAAGAGTTTGAAAACCACTGTGTTAGATTCTCTGATTAAAGCCTTTGATCACCAACAGGGATTAGGTGGAAAATGGAAAGGTGGCTATTGGTTAGCACTTAATTCAGTTTCCCATATTTATTGCCAAGATTTTTGGGTGGCCTGTATCCAAAATCTGCCCATTCACACAAGCAAGTTGATCAGAATTACTTAGACTGCAGAACGTTTTAGGCTAACCTTTTCTGCTTCTTTTACCTAGAAAGCTCTCCCGCCCCTTCTTCTAACAATTTGCATTTATTCTCCAGATCTCAGCTCACATATCACTGCCTCAGGGAAGCCCTCCCTGACCAATACCTTCTACCTTCTTAAGTTTTCCAGATGTCACTGATTCTAATTTCTCTCATACATTCACTTACTTTTCTTTCACAGCATACATCACGATCTGTAATTATGTGTTTGAGAGTGATTTGATTAATAACTCTCTCCCCTCTAAACTGAAAATCCATAAGGGCAATTTTCTTTTTTGCTTACCATTTTATCCTCAATCACGGTGTTTGGCAGTATACATGTGCAGACTGAGTCAATTATTTTCCAATATGAAAACCACATGTTGAGGCGAGGAAGATGGTGTTTTATTGATCGTTCTATCATTTTAAATAGTTTTTCAAATTACCAACCATGACTTATGAGAGATCTCTTGAAAACAGTTTCTATTATATGGACCTCCAAGTCAAAAAATAGCAGGACAATGACTCTGAGAGAAAGAAATTAGATCACTTGGTTCACTTACACAAATGCAATTTCCCAGAAGCTTCTCCCAACTCATGCTTCTTAGTTGGCAAGCTTATTTTCTTGGAAAAAAAAAAAATTATAAAAAATGACTTCTACTAGTGATTAGGCCGAGTCTTTCTCTAAAAATATCTTTTATTAACTTCAGGAAGGGATTGAATTCCTTCTGTATTATTTCTTTTGGGACTAATGGAACATTTTCCAACTTCAGAAATCATTTTAAGACCGCACAAGTATCACATTAAACTAATGTGGTAACTACCTCAGGACAGTAGTATTTTATTCTATTTTCCTTCCAAGAATGTAACTGTTAAAAATGACTACAATTATTTATTCTTCACTTTACAATTTATTAACTGAGGGGAATCATATTTCACGCTCTTCCAGTTGAGTAACTTTGTGTGTGTGTTTTCGTGTAACAGAGACAAATGGTTTTTCATTGGAGGGCTCTAAAATTTGGTCCTATTTTAATTAGGAGACCTTTAAGATTTGAATGACGGCAGCCTATTGTCCTTACAGATAGCTAGGCAATATTTGAAAAATCTGTCTAGCCATAAGAGATACAAAACCCCTTCAGATAATAAGTCTAGGGAACTCTAACAGCAGTGCCTTCAGAATTTACAGCCTTTACTTTAGAACACACAGCGTTGATACTGTTATCTTGAATGGTTTTGTTTTACACAGAAACAATTGGACATCAATGCCGCGATTCAAGCCTTGATTGAATCAAATACTGCCCTACAGATGGAGGTGATATATCTGGTTTTATTTATATTGGCACTAACAATATACAAATTAAACAGAATTTTTTTTTTTGGAGGCCAAAATGTGGCATTATCCCAAAGATTGTATTTAAAACAGATTGAAAACACAAAGCCATGTACGACGTAAGTGGTGTTAGAATAATTAAACAGAAATATATGCTTAGAATATTTTGTAAGGAACATGTTTAAACAAAAATGTAGCATTATTAAAGTATTTGTAAGGAATTTGGTACTATGGAAGAAAATAGTTAAATGAAATTAGCCATGATTCTTAAGATGGACTATGTTGGTATCCATCATTACTACTCATTTCTCTTATTTAAACTCGAATTATTCAATGTGCATTTAAAAAAAACACATTCCACCATATTCTTAGGTTATAGCTGGATTATAGCTTAAGGGTACATGTGAAACTTAGTAAATGTAGAATATAAATGTCTTAACACAATAACTAGGAAAATGCCAGCAAGGCTACATTAACCAGTGAGATGAAAATACGTCAAATGGTCTATAAAACCAGTGTATGGTGCCCCATGATCGCATTAATATACACAGCTATGATTTAATAATAAAATAAAATTTAAAAAATAATAAAAATAAAAACATTATATAGTAGGGATAGTAATTCTTATATCAGCTTGAAAACTATGTGGATTTAATCTTTATTAACTATGTGGTCCTGGTTAATAAAGTATGCACATATGTCTACACTTAAATATAAACTGTTCTTTACATTCTGTCCCCAACTCACTACACATGAAGGAACACATTCTTCTTCTGCCTTGATCTATGTTGGTTTTTAGGGGCTTTTGCTTATATGATTCTTATGATGACTTGGCAGAGCTACCAGAATACTGAAGTGACTTTCATCAACCACAGTGCAGAGATATTCAAAACCCTGAGCTACCTTAGCAATTTACTGCACCGCATCAGGAATCCTCTTGGCACGCGAGATAACCCAGCTCGAATCTGCAAAGATTTGCTTAACTGTGAGCACAAAGCATCAGACGGTAAGTTCTTGGTTTCCTCAAACTCTGATGTCTCATTTCATGTCCTCGTTTAAGTGTGTTTGAAATTTGCCAATGCCTTCATTCCAGATCATAGTCATTTCAATAAAACCCTGACAGAATCCATTTTGATGTCATCAAGAATAAAATACTCTCAGAAGAAAACATGCTTCTGATGCCACCCTACCCCCAGCTATACTAAGAGTATTTTACTCTTGGTGACATTAAAATGGCTTTTGCCAGGATTTTATCAAAATGATAAAGCATATTTATATGAAAAATTAAAAGAGGTAGAATTGACCTTTGGGTTGACAGCACCACCTGTCACACTTGGTAATTCAAAAACCACCAAAGTTAACAACATAGAGAAAGATATTACAGACTCACCTTCACCACACTCCCTAAAAGAGTACTTTTTATATAAAATTGAATTTAAATGCCCAATTTTGGAATTAGTGACCATGAAAATTAGTGGTTTACCATTCTTGGAAGTTTATTATCCCCACACAGATGCCCCAAATTCATTAACCAGAGGGGCAAAACCAAATTAAATTAGTACCATTAAGGAAAGTTTTTAAACCAGTGTGCCATGAGAGGATCTTAGGTGTACTACGAAAAATTTTAAAGATCATTATTTTGGAAAGAAGTTCAAAGAACAGTAAGTACGTTCTTTTTTTTAATCTTTTTCTTTTTTCTGATCAACATAATTTAAGTGTGCCATGGAAGTTTAACTATAGGTTCAAGTATGCCACAAGATTAAAAAGGTTAAAAAACACTGTTTTAAACCAAGAGGAGAAATCACCAATTAAATAGGGGAAACCCTGTTTGCTCTAATATATCATTTCATTTTAATTTCTATTTGACCTATGGTCAGCTATATAATCAATATTATATCACCTTTTTGCTATAAACTCTAGTCCTAACACAATAACACATTTGGAAAAAAGTGTGATTTGAAAAAGCCATGTAGTATAATTCTAAAGGGTGAATAGTAGTCATTTTAATTTTGTATATACATACATCACACACATATATACATACTCTTGTCCAAAATATCTTTTTCCATCCCAGAAGTGCAATGAAAATATTCATTTTACTTATATTAATACAATATTTCCTTCTATAGATATTCCTTGCCCTAGATGAATATGTAAATTAATATTTACAATTCTAGCTGCCTACAATAATACTATGCTTGATTCTTTCCTATATTCGAGGGCATAAAAATGCAGTGCTATAGATTTTAAAGGTACAAGGACATATAAGACATATAAGATCAGCACGAAATCTAACACAGGGTAGGCCTGCCTTGTAGGAGAAATAGCTAAGTGGTGTGGATTGTGGAGTTGTCGGAATGGTCTTACTTCATCACTAGGAGATGACAAGTGCTATAGAGAAAAACATAGTACAGGGGAGGGGGATAAGGAAACCGCAGTTAAATAGAATAGTCCGATGAGCGTCTGTGAGAATGTGACGTGGAGTAGTATCAGAAGGATGGAAAGCAGCAAGCCATGAAAATCTAGAGAAAGAGCTTTCCAGGCAGAAGGAATCAACGCCGAGCCCTGAGCCTGGGTGTCTACTCCAGCATGTTCCAGGGTCAGCAAGAAGGCCAGTGTGCCTGGGAGAGAGAGAGTGCATACTGGGGAGAGGTGTAGGAAATGAAGTCAGAAAGATACGAAGAAACCAGAAAATACAGGGCATTCCAGACTACTCAAAAGTCTCCAGCTTTCACCTTGAACAAGATAAGCCGCTGGAAATTGTTAAGCAAAGCAATGACATGGTTTGACTTTTTTAAAGTATGACTCTGGCTAATGTAAAGAGGAGGACAGAGGCAGAGTAAGGAATAATAATAAACCAAGGGAGATCATCATGGGTTGGACTCGCAGTGGCCACAGGGAAAGTGGTAAAAACGTGGTCATATTTTTAAATACACTTTAAGATAGACTCTGAAGTTTTTATTGACAGATTGGATGTGAGCTGTGAGAGAAATAGAATAATTAAGGACAACACTGAGATATTTTTTAACAATCGAAGGATAGGATTATTGGTAATAGAGATGAAGAAGACCTCAGGAGAAGCCAAGTTTGGAGGAAAAAAGCAGTTTAGTTTTGAAGATACTTAGTTTGAGATGGCTATGAGCTATTCAATTAAGAATGTTAAGTAGATGCTGAACTATTCAAGTTCAAGATCAACAGGGAGGTCCTGGCTAAGGCTACAAATTATGAAGTCATTCACATATAAATGGTATCTAATGTCTGTAACTGCTTAAGATGACCTATAGTAGGTAAAGAAAGTGCGGGCGGCGCCTGTGGCTCAAGGAGTAGGGCGCCGGTCCCATATGCCGGAGGTGGCGGGTTCAAAACCCAGCCCCGGCCAAAAAAAAAAAGTGGTTGCAGCAAAACCTTGGGCCGTCCCTTGTGGGACTGTTTCTTAGGTGCCTGTGGGTCAGTCGGTAAGGCGCCGGCCCCATATACCGAGGGTGGCGGGTTCAAACCCGGCCCCGGCCAAACTGCAACCAAAAAATAGCCAGGCCTTGTGGTGGGCGCCTGTAGTCCCAGCTACTTGGGAGGCTGAGGCAAGAGAATCGCTTAAGCCCAGGAGTTGGAGGTTGCCGTGAGCTGTGTGAGGCCACGGCACTCTACCGAGGACCATAAAGTGAGGCTCTGTCTCTACAAAAAAAAAAAAAAAAAAGAAAGTGAAGAGGTTTCCCATGTTTAGCGGTCAGGGAAGTGAGGAGGAACTAGGAAAGAAAACTGAGAAGAAGCTCTAATTGAGACAGGAGGAAAACTAGATGAATGCGGTGTCCTGGAATCTAACCCAGAAATGTTCGCCAGAGGAGGAAGACAGAGTTGGCTGGTCAGGGTCAGGTAAGGTGAAGACCGAGAAATGCTGCTGGATTTGGTAGTGCAGAGGTCACTGAGGACCTGCGTCCAGAGCAGGGAAGATTTACAGCAGTAGTTACAACCTTGTCAGGTTTCAAGTATAGAGTATAACTGTCTTAACACAATAATTAAGTAAATGAGGTGAGGGATATATTAACCAGTGCAATGTAAGCATTCCAAATTGTATATGAAATCGGCACATTGTACCCT
Source organism: Nycticebus coucang (assembly GCF_027406575.1). Taxonomy (NCBI): domain Eukaryota; kingdom Metazoa; phylum Chordata; class Mammalia; order Primates; family Lorisidae; genus Nycticebus; species Nycticebus coucang. Next base: position 17,285,436 of record NC_069784.1, on the reverse strand, counting down.
ATAAATGCATTAATGTATACATGATCTACCTCTTTATGATTTAATGAAAAGAGAATATGATGGAGCTAGAGACTTGGCACCCCCTGTAATGAAGCAGGTAATTCAATTACCTGACTAGATTAATTAAAAAAAAAAATAAAGTTAAAGCATAAAATGGCTGACAAACAGTACAGAACTTGCAAGCCAAGACTTTGAAGAAGATGGCAGAGATGAACCCAGCACTCTGAGCTACTTTTGCCTGAGGTATGTTGAAAAGCTGAGTGATACTTTTGGTGACTTCATGGCAAAAATAGATCCACCCTTCCTTGTTCATTTTTTTCAGAATATTGAACATTTTATAAAATTTCTAGAATTGACTGGGGTCTGATGTGGGCTTCCAGTTTTATCCAGTGGGGTAAAAACATGCTTTCTCTTCTAAGAAATACTTTCCAATGATTAGTGAATGAGAACCGATGGAAACAGAACATAACAGAAAAAGACTCAAAAGCAAGACTAGAAGAAGCAGAATTTAAATCTGCAGGTGTATTAAATAAGTCTTACATAGGAATACAGTTTACTATGAGAGAGAAGACAGAATACGTTGTGCAAGTCCAAACAGGTGGGTAGATATTATAGTGGGGGCTTATGTAGATTCTCATTGATAGTTTCAGTTGTCTTGGTGAAACTAGAAGGTTATTAGTCAAGAATAAGAATGAAGGAAAGGCTGAGTGCAGGAGCCCACACCTGAAATCCTTGCCCTCTGGGAGGTAGAGATGGGAGCTCAGGAGTTCGAGACCAGCCTGAGCAAGAGCAAGACCCCCATATGTACTAAAACCAGAAAAATGAGCCATGCATTACGGCAGGTGCCTCTAGGCCCAGCTACTCAGGAGGCTGAGGCAGGAGGATTGCTTGAGCCCAGGAGTTTGAGGCTAATGTGAGCTAGGCTGATAGTAGGACGCTCTAGCCTGGGGCAACAAAGTAAAACTCTGTCTCAAAAAAAAAAAGAATAAAGGAATACATATAAGATTGATGACTAGGAAAGGAACAGAGGACTTGAACTCCGGAAATATGGTATTATTATCTAGCAGATTCACAGACACATCTGAATTTAAAGTGAGGCCCATCAGCATAGCTGTGTTTTTCTCCTGCCAGGTGCAGACACAGGTTAGGGAGAACAAACCGAATTTATGTGGGGTCCAGGATTTATGAGACAAGTGCAATGAAGTGAGGCAGGGCAAGGGCATTAACGGTGTTTATGATTATAGTAATAGATGGTGAGAGTTATGCTGGGTAAGAGGGGAAGTGAACACATGATCATGAGGGACAAGGAAAATGTGACAGTATCAATGATAAGACTAGAAAATTATTGGACTCAGGACTCTAAAGGGAGTGAATGGTTAAGAGAAGTGAAATTCCAGAGGAGATGCCGTTGCAGCTGATAACAAAGTCTAGGGTATGGCCTTGAAAGGTAGTAAAATAATATGTGGGGTTTGGGAAGGGTACAAGATCATTGGTGGACAAGTAAGGGGGCATTGCAGAATATAGTTCAAGGAACTCAGAGGCCAAGGTATGGGAAGAATCATCCTTGTGGATTTAAAATCACCAAGAATTTGGTCATTCATAGGTTTTCCGAACATGAAAGCAAGCCAGAAACAAAAATAGTCAGTGATCGCTGCAGACACCAGGAAGGGGTAATGGGTGATAGAATTTGACGATAGTAATTTCAACATGGGGTGTTTTCATGGGAGAGTGGCAGGAATAGTCTGAAAGTGACACGGAAGGACAAGGAAGGCACTTTCCTACTGTCAGGCACAGTACTGCAGAGGCTACGAGGGAACCAGTGCTACGAGGGGCAGTTTTGAGTCAGAATATTTAAGTTCACAAAGGACATATTATGACATAGGACTTTGTCTGGAGCTCAGCCTAGCTTGAAGGAAATTATGAAACGCCCACCAGTTCACCACTGTATAACACGATATAATGCCTGAATTCAAAGCATTTTACCCCATGTACGTGTGACACAAGAGTTTGATGGAAAACCTTTCATAAAGAATTTATTATTAGCTCATATAAGTGTAGGAAAGTATTTCTTGGAAGACAAGATACGGTGAAAGTTTGTTTATCCCACAGGATAGAGCTGGAAGCCTGTACCAGATCCTGGTGAAAAAATGCAGCTGTAACTTGTACAGACATTATAAAATGTTCAAATTTCTAAAGAGAAGGGACTAGGAAGAGTGCATCTGATTCATCTTTTTCTTCCATATTTCAGTAGATCAGTGGTTCTCCAGATGTGATCCCTGGACCAGAGTTAGATTTTGTTAGAAATACAGATTCTTAAGCCTTCCCCCAGACTTAATGAATTAGCAACTCTGGGGGATGGGCCTTGCCTGCTGTGTGTGTGGAGTGGGGGATGGCAGGAGGGCGGGTTTTTAGTTTTTTTTTGTTTTTTTTTTTTTTTGAGACTGAGTCCACCTCTGCATCTCCTGGGCTAGAGTGCCATAGCCTCAGCCTAGCTCACAGCAACCTCAAACTCCTGTGCTCAAGCAATCCTCCTGCCTCAGCCTCCTGAGTAGCTGGGACTAAAGGGACCTGCCACCACACCCATCTAGTTTGTCTATTTTTACTAGAGATGGGACTCACTCTTACTCAGGCTGGTCTAAAACCCCTGAGCTCAAGGGATTCTCCCGCCTTGCCTCAGCCTCCCAGAGTGCTAGGATTGTAGGGGGATCCACCATGCCCAGCCTGGGTGTTTTAAGGATGCTTTGATGCACACTGAAATTTAAAAACCACTGCAATGGAGGACAGTCTTTACCCTTTGAACAACCAACTCAGCAAGTATATATTTTGAAGGTTAAGTAGAATAGAAGAGAGGAGAGTGTTTGAGGATGTTTTGGAAATCAGAGAAAACCCCGAAGAACTGAAGAAATCTTAGTTATGGAATAAGGGTGGAATGAACAAGGATCTGTACCTATTGTAAAAAATGATATTTGACAAAAACTGTTCAACTGTCTTGCCTTTTTAATGCACAAAAACAAGGCTGCCTCATTCAAACATTTCTTCAAAATGCTTTTTTGATATTCTGAGTCTGTTACTCTGGATTTAGGATGCTAGCTCAGAGCCTTTCGGCCTGAGTATTTGCTGTAGTCTGACTTCAGGTTCCATTTTATTCCCCTCGACCTTGAGTGGAGGCAAAGATTGGGCGGCGTACACAATGGGCACGTCAGTCTCTCCCACTGAAAAATCTGTAAGCGCACAGCACTGGAAACCATTTAATTGTATATTTTTCTTTCTGAAAACAAAAAATGTTTTGTTTTTATTTTATTTATCAGTATTACACCTGAAGATATATTTTTCCTAGCACAATTGAAGTTGTTTCTATTTTTAAATATCCATTTTAAGTCTCTAATGAATAAAAATAAACATAGGTACTCTAGTAACAGAAATATACACATATGCTCTAGTAACATCAACATTTCTACAAACTATGTAACTTTAGGCAATTGATTTTCAGCTACCGAGCTCATCTTTTTATCTGTAAGATAAGGCAATAAATTCAGCCATTTTGGTTAAAATTATAAAATGCCCTGAAATTGGTAAGCGTGTGAAAAATAGAGCATGTTTAGTATCAATTTTATATAATGCTTACAGCTTTCACTCATTCACTGAATGCAAATATATTTATAATCTTTTAAGACTGTGATAAGACTGTGACTTTTAATCTCATTACTGCATAGAAGACAAGTTATAGAGGCAAGTCGGTTTTATTTCATTTGCCTGATGCCAAGTGCAGGTATAATGAGGATTGACCCCTACTAGTCAGTATTTGAAATGTAGCCCATTTTTTACCATTAAAATTCACTAACAGCTACTATAAAAATTCTATACTTTTAAAACATTGTTTCATAGGATGGTTCAAATATATTTTATCGTGGCATTTAAATAACTTTATGTTTTCTTATAAACTAATAGGAAAATACTGGATTGATCCAAATCTCGGATGTCCTTCAGATGCCATTGAGGTTTTCTGCAATTTCAGTGCTGGTGGCCAGACATGCTTATCTCCTGTCTCTGTGACAAAGGCATGTATTGAATTTTTAAACATAGATTGCTATGTTGCACAGTTTCAGTGAACAATGATTTTTAAAATTCCATCACTTTAAACAATTATGAATTTAAAAAAAGAAAGCAAGGTATAATTCTCCATCTTATATAAGAATTAAATTACTTGTTTTTTTAAAAACATTTAATCAGTAAATCTTGACATTTTGACTGTGTATTTTAATGATTAGCTTAACTTGGCTTACTCTACTAATCAAGCTTCTAATTTCCTTTAAAAATTGTGCAACAAATGTGATGTTTTTATGCATTACACGTACATTGGAAAAAATCCCTGAACAGCGAGAGTGTTTGGAATTAATAATCAATGACCTAAAGTTTTGCTGAAAATTACATCAACATCATTAAAAGAAAAATGTTGCCACAAAAGCTTGCTGTTTTTGGTGATTTGCCGCACAATCATCTGTCTTAAACATCTACTGAATGCTATTTAGAACTTGTTTCAAGTATAATTCTATAAACCAAATGTTCAGAATGAATACAAGTTAGCTTGTCATAACACTAGGTGTTAGAAAAAGTATCTAAAAATCTGAAATCCCAGTTCTACCCGTAACATATATTGAAACCCAAACTGTGTTTCTTTCTTTTTCTGATCAAAGCACCTCGGTATATGACCAAGTAGTTATTTCTCATTGACAAAGAGCTGACACATGTGCCTTTGGCTTGTTTTTGCATCATAAAGGGTGGCAGCTAACATGTATGATTCCTTTAGCTGCATGTCACTGAACTGCCCTCTCCTCCTAAAATGCCATCCTTCACTAAGCAGGATGTTTCACCGATTTATCTCAATAGGAATGTACCATGATGACTCTGATTACTCCCAAAACAGAGGAGGGAAAGATTCTTCCATTCCTAGGGAATTTTGTGTCCCTCAAACGAAGAGCAGCTTCATAGACCTACTTCCAAAACATGCACATGGTCATCCACATGGCCCTGGAAGTTGGCCCAGGATTCTCATGGAAGGAAGGAGAGTGGGAGTCGGGATCTGTGCAAAGGGACAGGAGCAGTGAAGGAGCCGCACTCTGGTTCTCTCTGTGACTGAGTGCTCCATTTCTCCTACTCGTAAACCCAACGTCAGGCAGACTAGGGGGGTAGTCTTGCAGTCATGGTGCTGGGTTCTAGTTTCCCCTCTTCTGCTAACCTGGGGAATGATATTGCAAGTCCCCAGAGGGCCAGGCACAATGCTCAGTAAAGTACATTTGTCATTTCCAAGCCTGACAGCTGTCACGTCAGTTTTATGAACCTACTTTACCACCAAGGAAACTAAGAATCAGAAAGATGAAATATTTCAACAGTTTCTGATTGATCTGTAAAATGAGAGAATTGAATTACTTAAACTCTGATTTTTCTTATGATTATCCTTCCATGTTTTCATTTTTCCTCTCTTTTTGTGGCTGTTTTCTTTTTTTTTTTTGTTGTTGTTATTTGTTTTTCTTCTTCCTTACTTCATAACTAATTATCTTTCTAATTTTATATTTGGAGACTAATATAAATTCTTCCATAGGAACTATTTCTATTCACTTGCTTTATGTACATACCCCTGCTTAAATAATGCCAAAATAACAATAATAATAATAATAATGATAATAATAATATTGTCTAGACTTATAGGAAAATCTGTTTCCCTGTCCAAGCCTAGAGGATGTGCAATTAGACTCCTTAACTCCAATTTGTCCTGTATTGTTCACTTTATTAATTAATACTGGTTTGTGGATGTATTCATTTGTCTAATAAACATTTACTGATTACTCATTGTGTGACTGAAACTGTATTAGGAGTTGGCAACACCAAGAATAAGATTCTGTTCTTGTCCTTTTAAGCTCTCATAGTTAAAATTACTCAACCAAATTATTACAACTTATAACTTATCTTTAGAAACTCGCACGCAAATAAATCTCAAATGAAGCATAGGTGGAACTTGAGGTTTTTATGAAAAAAAACTAAATCATTAACCAAAAGCAAATTATTACTGCATTTTGGGTAACATGTACATTGTTTTCATTTTCATATTATAATAGCCTAATGGTATGCTGGAGCCAGTTTGTACAAGCTCAGGAGAGCTATTGTTAACATGTCTTCCCAAGGCCATGTTTCGTGATGTCACCTTGGTAGCTTGAAATTGGCAATGGTGGGAGTATTTCTACCATGAGGATCAGAAAATGCTACAAATCAGGGGCAGTGCCTGTGGCTCAAAGGAGTAGGGCGCTGGCCCCATATGCCAGAGGTGGCGGGTTCAAACCCAGCCCCAGCCAAAAACTGCAAAAAAAAAAAAAAAAGCTACAAATCAGAGATTTGCCCCCTACGACCACTCCAAAACAGTGGTTAAACCTTTACCAGCACCACTGACACTTAGATTTTAAGAAAATTAGTTTTCTCAGGCTGCCGTTTGAAGACTTTCTTCAAATTTCCCAAACTGTAAGTTTCTCAATTGCCACATCTTATAATCTGCATATTGTTTCTATGACATTAGTTGGAATTTGGAATTGGGAAAGTCCAGATGAACTTCCTTCATTTACTGAGCTTGGAAGCCACCCATACCATCACCATTCACTGTCTACACACCCCCGAGTGGGCAGGGGCGCGAGCAAGTGGCCTAGGCTTGCCTGTTGTTTTCAAGGGATGGAATGGCCAGATTTTTGAAGAAAATACTCTACTTGAACCTAAAGTGCTTTCAGATGACAGCAAGGTAAGGGGAAGACACTTTTAGAATTGTTCAATGTGACCCCTTGATAAAACTATAGAAGTAGAATAATCAGAGTGAAACTTTACTTATGCGCTAAAGATACAAAAGAGAAGTCAGGGGATTTTTGTTGTTGCTGGTGGTGGTGTTCTAATAGTCATCATCTGCAAGTAAGGTAGTAAATTTTAATGTGCCTGACTTGTAACCATATATTTTTCAGAACCTATCTTTTGTTGGTATCATATCTTATCAACTTTTGTCATACCAATTTATCAATCATAGATTTTTACATGCAAAACTCATGTTAATATATAAATTTAATTTATATTTCCCATGTGAAAAAATTATAACATACCTGGATGGATGGCTGGATGGCTGGATGGCTGGATGGATAGATAATCAGAGCATATAGATAAGTAGGTTTCTTTCACGTGTTTCCACTGCTGTAATTTTTTTTATTAATATTAAATCATAGCTGTGTACATTAATGCGATCATGGGTCCCCATATACTGGTTTTATAAACAGTTTGACACATTTTCATCACACTGGTTAACATTGCCTTCCTGGCATTTTCTTAGTTATTGTGTTAAGACAATTATATTCTACATTTACTAAGTTTCACATGTACCCTTGTAAGATGCACCGCAGGTGTAATCCCACCAATCACCCTCCCTCTGCCTATCCTCTCCCCTCCCTCACCTCCCTCTCCCCCTTCCCCATATTCTTAGGTTATAACTGGGTTATAGCTTTCATGTGAAAGCCATAAATCAGTTTCATAGTAGGGCTGAGTACATTGGATACTTTTTCTTCCATTCTTGACATACTTTACTAAAAAGAATATGTTCCAGCTCCATCGATGTAAACATGAAAGAGGTAAAGTCTCCATCTTTCTTTAAGGCTGCATAATATTCCACAGTGTACATAAACCACAATTTATTAATCCATTCGTGGATTGATAGGCACTTGGGCTTTTTCCATGACTTAGCAATTGTGAATTGGGCTGCAATAAGCATGCTGGTACAAATCTCATTACCACACAGAAGACAAGTTATAGAGGCAAGTCAGTTTTATTTCATATTGTCAATTCCTATACCTGATGCCAAATGCAGGTATAATGAGGATGGACTGGCCCTACTAGTCAGTATTTGAATTGTAGCCCATTTTTTACCATTAAAATTCAATAACAGATACTATAAAATTTCTACATGTTTAAAACATTGTTTCATAGAGTAAATGTTGGCAAACTATAGTCAACAGACCCACCACCTGTTATTGTAAATAAATTTTTATTGTAACACAATAAGCATGTAACACATGCTTGTTCATTTACTTACTATCAGTGGCTATTATCACACTACAATGCAAATTTGAGTAGATGTGACAGAGACTGCATGTCCCTCAAAGTCTAAAAATGGGCTCTCTTTCCCTTTAGAGAAGAGTTTTCCGACCCCTGTTATAGAGAGTAGGGTAGTCTACTTTATGTATGTACCACTGCTTACCCAAAGTGGCTTGGCGTCTGTCCTCATGTTCCGGGAAGCCCATGCTGTAGCATCTCTTGACATGTCCAGTGTACTCTACTTTTTCATAACATTGTATCTCCAGACAAATGGTGATTGGTATTTGAAAAATCATAGGCAAATGGTCAGAAGAGGATGGATCTTATTCTCTATATTCAAAGAGATCAGTATCATCAACATATTCATTTAACTTTTATAGTCTTGCCCAGAAACATTCAATGACTCACTAGTGCCTCTGAGCCACAAGCCATACTTACCAACTTTATTCAGTGCCTACAATAATCGGCCCCAACCTTCCTTTCTAGCTCAGGATTTCACTGGCTGAGTACTCTTCACTGTGGCCAAATTGTTCTATTCATTATAATAATGGTGATAATATTATCAGCAGCCCCTACATTGGTTAGGGGTTTGTTATAGGTATGGCAAGTGGCTATGCATTACAAGCGTTATTTTATCATAAGAGCCTTGTAAAGAAAATATTATTAGTCCCCCCTTTTTTATCAGGAAGAAAGTAAAGGCACAGAGAGGGTAAGTAACTTGCTGAACGTCAAATCAATCCCAGGCACTTAGGACTCCAAAGCCCATGCCTTACTGTGCTGCTGGGGACTTTCAATTGAAATATCATTTAATCTTCATAACCCTGCAAGGTAGGTTTTTATCATTCCCATTTTATATGTGGGAAAGTGGTAGTACCTGCATTTCTATCAAAATCAGTCCCAGGTCAAGGTCTAAGCTTTTAACCTCCATGCTAGGTTAATTTTCACAGCCACCTTCTAATTGCCCATCTATTTTTGAGTTTTATTACTTTTTAACTCATCTCATTCCTTTTCTCTGAAATTCCATCACTCATACTTCTCTAATCAAATGCAAATTTTAGGCATACATAAAGCCCATCTAAATTCTGAATTTTCCCTGACTACTACAGTTAGAAATGAGGAATTTATCTTTTGTCATCTACATTATTTATATTGTAGAAATATAGTCTTGTATTGTTATTATTTTGTTTGTTTTTCATCTCTCCAACTAGATTTATAAGCTGTTAGAATTCAGAAGCCAGAACTAATTTATTCATCCTTGTATTTCCCAAGCATTGTAAGAGAACTAAAGGTTACATTTTATTCGACTATCCCAAATGTTCTTAGTGTTCAATAAATATTGCTTGGAAGATTTGCAGTGCCTTGTGTACGGAATTTCAGGTCTAGTTATCACACCAAGCGTATGATTATAGGCAAGTAACTTATCTTCAACGAGTTTCAGTGGCCGTAGCTTTAAAATGAAATTTGAAGCTTAAATTATCTCTGTGCTTCCTTCAAATTTTAAAATTCACGTCACAGTGATTCTGTGAACGAGTAAGTGAATTAACTCCCGAATAAAATGCTACAAAACTTGTGCGTCTCCATCGTGTCTTGTTGAATCTTAATCACAGGACATTTTTATGATATGGTCTTTTCCACTGAATTTATCAGAAACAAAAGCGCATATAGTAATAAGAAATATAAAAAAGCCTAGAAGACAGAAAACAGGGATGCCATATAAATGGAGAACCACAGAATGGAAAAAAAAAAACCTAAAAGATGATTGAACATAATTATAATTTTAACTACTTCTGACTGAGTTGATTCTAGTTATTTCCTACTTAAAGTACAGAGGTTGAGACAGCTCATTCCCTTTATCAAAGAAAAATACCCATCCTAGAGAATCAGTCCCAAATAAAAGAGTAGATGGGTATTAGGCTTATTAGGAACAGTGCAGCATTTTAGTTCACATCTGGTCCAATGATCCACAGACAACTGACCCAGAAGCCAGGTTTTAGCCTCTGGAAACAAAAAAATTAGAACATGCAGTGCCATTATACAGAAAGCAACAAATCTGTTTTTCAATTAATAATGATGATCATTGGCATTTATTGAGCATTGTTATAGGTGCAAATTTCAATTCATTATCTCCAAATCCTTAAAATACATCTACATTGTTTATGAAAGGCATTAGCTGCTGAGAATGACTGCTAATGAAATACATATGAAAGCAATTTCTTTTTATTTTACAGATTCAAGATGGCAGCTGTCATAAGGCAACATTTCTTTTTCACACCCAGGAGCCTAATCAACTTCCAGTGATTGAAGTACAAAAACTCCCTCATCTCAAAACTGAGCAAAAATATTACTTCGAAAGCAGTTCTGTATGCTTTCTTTAAAGTTTCTGAATTAGTTCAGAATTCATGCTGGTGGCCAAGTAATTGCTGCAAAGAGAAAAAACAGAGGCAGAACGATACTGTCATTATGAAATACCTGGAATAATGCATTGGCTAAATCTTAAAGAATCTCAGGAAGAAAAGACCCTCCTAAGAAGGAGAAAAGGCATCTTTCAAAGGACTATGATTGATAAAATATTTAATTCTTTTAAAAATTGTACTGATCTCAGCTTTCTTATAGAATTTCCTAGAACTGAAAAATTGTAAGTGAGGAATTCTTCAGGGTTCCCTGTTGTTTTTTGAGAGTGAAGTGCACATTAGACAGCTGGAGGCGCAGAGCACTGTGGAGCAATACTGGCTAATGCTCCCACATGTGCGATGCTTCTGTCTAAAAATTACAAGCCACGGTCTAATATGTCTTATTTTCCAAAACACTAAGTTGTATTCAGGTCCCCAGTGGGTTATACATCTTAGCCAGTGGTACACTACCTCTTACATGTTACCTTTTTGTGTTGCTTGGTGCTCTTTCTAAAACAAGGTGCTTATGGCTTTCATAGACTATTTGATTTCTTTTTTCATCTTTGTCATTCTTTGAGAGTGTATGTACTGGTTACATCAAGATATGTTTTGGTTGTTAGTACTTATTTTAATTTTTTTGGTCATATACTTAACGAGTAAAACTATTTATGTGGAGTCCTTGTTTTATTTTAAAATTCTCTTTGTGCATTTGGAATCAAAGCCAGCACATTGTAACCTGTGCTTGTACACAGAAGGACTGGGAGGTTTCTTGTTGTTTTTGTGTTATTTTTTAAATTGTTGTAAAAATTATTATAGCCAGCTACATCTAGTAGTGGGTCTGGGTTAGAGACTGGGGCTTGTGATATACAGTTTTAAAAATCCATGATCATCTGGAATGATACCTTGTATATATATATTTGTAAAGTTTTATTTCAGCAAATCTTTTGAAATTGCTGCTGTTTTAAATTATAAAAACTTTATATTTCTGCTTCATAGAAATTATGTGTTTATAGTATTCATTGACTTTTATTTCACTGTTTTTAAATTCAGTATGTTAGCCCTTAAAAGGATTTAACTCACCAGTCTTTAAAGCAACATCCAGGAAAAAGTCTTTTCCCATTTAAAATAGGCTCAGCCAGTTCAGTCTTTCCTTTTTGTCAAAAAATATTAGTTCAAAATTAAAAGAAAAATATTATACCACTTGGTAAATAGAAAAGCTTGTTCATCCATTATAAACGTATCTTTAGCCATCGCAAGCTACACTTACCTATCTATAATAAAAACTTGCTTTAAATCATTTTTGGTGTTTTTTTTTCTTCTTTTGCTACAATGTGCTTTTATTGTATGTGCTAGCCCCTCTGGAAGCCATCCTGTACTATTACGCATTTTTACATTATTAGAAAATATTCGTTATATGCCTACAAAAGAATTACACAGCTTATTTTCTGTTTTTACAAAATGAGGCCATGACACAGAAATAATCCCTCAGATATATGGTCAAATTATTTTCAATGGGGAAAGGACATTCTTTCCAAAAAATAGTTCTGGAAAAACTGGTTATCCAAATGTAAAAGAATGATGTTAGACCCTTATCTGAAGTCACTCAAAATGGAATCAAAGGCCTAAACAAGGGCTAAAACTATAAAACTCTTAGAAGAGCACATAGGAAAAAAAAGTCTTTATGACATTGGATTTGGCAATGACTTCTTAGAATGATACCAAAAGTCAACGAGAGAAAAAATAAAGTGAACTCCATCAAAATAAAAGGGTTTTGTGTGTCAAAGGAACTACCAATAAAGTGAAGAGGCAACCCACAGAATGGGAGGAAATATTAGCAAGTCATATATCTGATAAGGGATTAATATGTAGAATATGTAAAGAATTACTATAACTCAACAATAAAAATAATCAAGCAACCCATTTAAAAAATGGGCAAAGGACTTGCTTGAATAGACATTCCTCCCAAGAAGAATTATAAATGCCCAATGAAGGGAAAGATACTCAAAATCGACAGTCCTTAAGGAAATGCAAATCAAAACCAGGAGAAGGTACCAATTCTGTGCTATAATACAAAAATCTGGCACACAGCTCCCTTGGAATTTCTTGAGTGAAAGGAATGTCTTTTGCTATTTATGAGGAGCCCTTTTCAAGGGTCTTTAGACTGAAGCCCCCAAAGAGCCTCAGGATGGAGCTCATCACCAGAAAAACCAAGTGATTAAGCAGTGGTTCTCAATCTTCCTAATGCCACAATGTATTTTCATTGTTACAAAGGGGTCGCGACTCACAAATTGAGAACCCCTGGATTAGAGGGTTGGGACTGTCAGCCCCACCTACTGACCGCTGGGAACACTTTTCCCTAAGAGCAGTGCCCAGAGATTGAGCTCTTTAAAAACTCTGAACAATGAGAGTCAGAGAGCTTTCTGGTTGGTGAACACATTGACCAGCTGGGAAAGTGGCAGGAAGCCCTGCACTACACCCCTCCGACTTCACCCTATGCATCTCTTCCAGTTGGCTGTTCCTGAGTTGTATCCTTTATTTAAAAATAAATAAATAAACCAATAAACATAATTAAAGTGTTTTCCTGAGTTCTGGAAGCTATTACAGCAAATTGTTAAACTTGAGGAGGAGTCATGGGAATCCTCCATTTAGTTGGTCAGAATTATAAGCAGCCTGGGACTTGGAGTTGGCGTCTGAAGTAGTGGGAGACTTGGAGAGGAGACTGAACACACTTACTGGGGTAACCGGACCCTAACTCCAGGTAGTGTGAGGACTGAATTAATTGTTGGACATCAAGGTGGTGTCTGGAGATTTGAAGAATTGGTTATGATTGTTGGAAAACATCCCAGAACTTCCTGCCCATTGTGGCTCTAACGGGCTGCTTCAAGTTGGCTCCAGCATACCCCTGGTTACATCGTCCTGTTATCAATTACTTTATCATTATGGAATATCCCATTTTTCTCTAGTATTGCTTATTGTCTTAATGTCTATTTTGTGTATTATTAATATAATTATACCACTTTCTTTTGGTTAGTGTCTTCATGGTATCTCTGTGCATCTTTTCATTCTTAACCTGTCTTCATCCTTTTATTTAGTCACATCCCTTGTAAGCAGCATGTGGTTGTACTTTTATTTATTTATTTTGATACAGAGTCTTACTCTGTCACCCAGGCTAGAGTGCTATGGCATCATAGCTCATGGCAACCTCAAATTCTTGGGCTCAAGTGATCTCTTGCCTCAGCTTCTTTAGTAGCAGGGACTACAGATGTGTGCCACCATGCCCAGCTAATTTTCCTATTTTTATTTTTTTATTTTTTGCAGTTTTTGGCCAGGGCTGGGTTTGAACCCTCCACCTCTGGTATATGGGGCTGGTGCCCGACTCCTTGAGCCACAGGCACCACCCATAATTTTCCTGTTTTTAGTAGAGACAGAGTCTCACTCTTGTACAGGCTGCCTTGAACTTCTGAGCTCAAGCAGTCCACCCGCTTCAGCCTCCCAAAGTGTTAGGATTACAGGTGTGAGCCACCACACCTGGCCCTGTACTTTTATTTTTAATCCATTTTAACCCTTTGATCCAATTTTAGACTTTTAATTATTTAACCTGTTTACATTTAATGTAATTACTTCTATATTTGCATTCAAACCCATCTTACTATTGTTTTGTATTTGTCCCTAATTTGTTTCCTTTTCCCCCTTTCATGCTATCCTCTGGATTGATGAAATATTTTTATTATTTCATCTTTTAGCTATTATACATTATTTTTATTTTCTTTTAGAGGCTATACTAGAGACAACATTAAGGACCCTTGAGCCGGGCGCGGTGGCTCACGCCTGTAATCCCAGCACTGCGGGAGGCTGAGGAGGGAGAATCGCTTGAGCTCAGGAGTTCGAGACTCGCCTGAGCGACAGTGAGACCCCGACTCGTGAAAAAAATGGAAAAACCCAGCTGGGCGCCGCGGCAAGCGCCTGTAATCCCAGCGGCTTCCGGAGGCTGAGGCAGCGGGGTGCCCGCAGCCCGAGTCTGAGGTTGTGGTGAGCTAACACGCCCACTGCACTCTGCTCAGGGGCATAGGGTGGGACCCTGTCTCAACAAAAAAAAAAAAAAAAAAAAAAAAAAAGGACCCTTGACTTTGTAGAGATTATGTAAATTAGGACTCTTCCACTTTTTAGAAAATAGAACTTTCTCTAAAGATGACAGACGAATGGCTAACAAACATATGAAAAAATGTTCATCATTTCTATATATTAGAGAAATGCAAATCAAAACAACCCTGAGATATCATCTAACCCCAGTGAGAATGGCCCACATCACAAAATCTCAAAACTGCAGATGCTGGCGTGGATGTGGAGAGAAGGGAACACTTTTACACTGCTGGTGGGACTGCAAACTAGTACAACCTTTCTGGAAGGAAGTATGGAGAAACCTCAAAGCACTCAACCTAGACCTCCCATTCGATCCTGCAATCCCATTACTGGGCATCTACCCAGAAGGAAAAAAATCCTTTTATCATAAGGACACTTGTACTAGACTGTTTATGGCAGCTCAATTTACCATTGCCAAAATGTGGAAACAGCCTAAATGCCCACCAACCCAGAAATGGATTAACAAGCTGTGGTATATGTATACCATGGAATACTATTCAGCTATTAAAAAAAATGGAGACTTTACATCCTTCGTATTAACCTGGATGGAAGTGGAAGGCATTATTCTTAGTAAAGCATCACAAAAATGGAGAAGCATGAATCCTATGTACTCAATCTTGATATGAGGACAATTAATGACAATTAAGTTTATGGGGGGGGAAGCAGAAAGAGGGATGGAGGGAGGAGGGTGGGGCCTTAGTGTGTGTCACACTTTATGGGGGCAAGACATGATTGCAAGAGGGACTTTACCTAACAATTGCAATCAGTGTAACTGGCTTATTGTACCCTCAATGAATCCCCAACAATAAAAAAAAAAAAAAAAAAAAATACAAGGATGTACATTACTTAAATTCCACTTATCTCTCTTGATATTTGGTGGCTTTATTCACATGTATTTTTATTGACATATGTTTAAAACCCTATAGGGTATTATTATATTATTAATATTTTAAACTGACAATGTTCATTTAGTTTTCTATACCTATTTGTGCTTGTCTGTACTTAAAGTTTTTAATATATTTTATTGATAAACAATAGTTGTACATATTTGGGGGATACATGTAATATTTTGATACATGTATACATGTGTAAGGTAAAATCAGGTAATTGGGATATCTATCAAATATTTATCTTTTCTTTGTGTTAGGAACATTACAACTCTTCTACCTATTTTGAAATATACTAAAATTATTGTTAAGTATACTTTTCCTACTATTCAATTAATACTAGAACTTATTTCCTACATTTTTGTGCCCTTTAGCTTCATCCCTATCTCCCCCTTCTCCCTCCCAGGCTCTGGTAACAATCATTCTACTCCCCACTTCCAGAAGGTCCTCTTTATCAGCTCCCACATATGAGTGAAAATCTATGCTATTTTTCTTTCTATGCCTAGCTTATTTCACTTAACAAAATGTCCCCCAGCTCCATCTATGTTGCTGCAGATGACAAGATTTCATTCCTTTTTATGACTAAATACCATTCCATTGTGTATACGAGTATATAACAAATTTTCTTTATTCATTCATTCATTGGACACTTAGGTTGATTCCAAATCTTGCCTATTATGAATAGTGCTGCAATAATAAACATAGGAGTGCAGATATATTTTCAATATATCAATTTTCCTTCTTTTGGAGATACACCCAGCATTGCTGGGTCACATGGTAGTTTGGGGTTTTTCTTTCTATTTCAGAAAATTTTAGGGGGTACAGGTGTTTTTAGTTACATGGATGGATTTTTATCAGGCCAAAGTCAGGGCTTTCAGTGTACCTGTCACAAGAATAGTGTACATTGTACCTGACAGGTAGATTTCTATCCTTCACCCTTGTCCCAACCTCCTCCCTTCTTGGTTTTCAATGTTCCTTAAACCACTTTATGACCACATGTATCCCTCATTGAGCAATCATCTGAGAACATGTAGTATTTGTCCATTCCTGAGATACTTTGCTTTAGGGTAATGGTCTCCAGTTCCATCCAAGTTGCTACAAAAAACATTGTTTCCTTCCTTCTCATGGCTGACTAGAACTCGGTAGTATATATATGCATCACATTTTCTTTAGTACTCACCAGTTGGTAAGTACTTAGGTTAACGCCATATCTTTGCGATTGTGAATTGTGCTAAAGATAAACATTTGGGTGCAGGTGACTTTTTTATGTTTTTTCTCTTCTGTCATTTTTTGGGGGGCTGCCCAGGCTACAGTGTGATGGAGTCATTACAGCTCACCACAACCTCAAATCCTTCTGCCTCAGCCTCTTGACTAGCTGGGACTGCAGGTGAGTGCCACTGCACCTGGCTAATTTCTCTATTTTTTTGTACAGACAGGCTCAGACTGGTCTTAAACTCCTGGCCTCAAGCAGTCCTCCCACCTCAGACTCCCCAAATGCAGGGATTACAGGCATTAGCCTCCACCCCCAGCCTCAGGTGTCTGTTTTGTAAATGACTTTTTTTTCTCTGGGTAGATACCCAGTAGTGGGATTGCTGGATCATAAGGTAGGTTAATTTTTAGTGTTCTGAGGAACCTCCATACTCTTTTCTGTAATGGCTGTTCTACTTTACGTCCCCCCACCAGCATCATATGAATGTTCCCTGTTCTCTGCATTCTTGCCCAGCATGTGTCAATTTTTGTCTTTTCAGTAACAGCCATTCTAAGTGGGGTGAGATTTATTGTGCCTTTGTTTCCTAATGATTAGTGATATTGAGCACAGGTACATATACCTGTTTGCCATTTGCATGCCTTCTTTTGAGAAATGTCTACTTAGGTCTTTTGCCCATGTTTTAATCAGATTACTGTTTTTTAGATTAATAGTTATAGAGTTGAGTCCTTTTGTTATTCTGACTATTAATTCTTTTCTTTCTTGGATGGATCATTTGCAAATATTTTCTCCCATTCTATGCATTGTCGCTTTGTTGTTTCCTTTGCTGTAGAGAAGCTTTTTAGCTTGCTAAACTTCCATTTGTCTATTTTTTGCTTTTGTTGCCTATAGTTTGGAAATCTTTACCACCACTCCCCACCCCCACCAAATCTATGCTTTTCTTTCTTTCCTTTATTATGCACATGTATAACACTTTCATCTGGTCTAATTTGCCTTCTGCTGGGGAATCCCTTTAAGTACTCTTAATGTGGACATTCTGGTGAACAGGCCTGATCTCATTTTTTGTTTGTCTGAAAACTCTTCCTTTTATAGAACATTTTCACTGGATATAGAATTGCTGGTTGTCACTTATTTTCAAGGTGTTACTGTCTTGTCCTCTAGTTTTCATAATTTCTGTAGAAATATCAGCTTTGCAATTTACTTTTGCTCATTTGAGGGTATTGGGCCTTTTTTCTTTGAAGGTTTATTTTGTTTCTGATTTTTAACAGTTTTACTACTATGTGCTTAGGGTACATTTCTATGTAATTCTTTGCCTGGGATTCAAAGAGCTTTTTGAATCTATGACTTAATCTCTTAGGTAAACCTCATAAAATTTTTGCCCAGAGTTTCTTCCAATATTATTACTGCCAACTCAGTTGTTCTCTGCCTCCAGGACATCTATGCACGTAGACATATGACTTTGCCGCAGACCTCTGTGATGCTATTCTCCATACTTTTCACATTTTTGGCTCTTTATGCTTTAGTTTATCTTTTTGTTTTTGTTATTGATTTAGCTTTCAGTTCACTAACTCTATTTTTGCTGTGTCTATTATGCTGCTAACCCCACTTTTGAGTTCTTAATTTTAGAAGTTGTAATTTTTCAATTCTGCTGTTTCATGTCATCTTTTATGGAAATCTTCCATCTTATTTATCACTTGCCAGTGTAATGATCGCAAATGACTAAAAGTCTCTATCTCAGCATTCCAATGTCTGCATGTCCTAAAGTTTACTTATATAGTCCATTTTATAGTTTTAGTTTCCAGTCATTTGATTTTTGTCTCCTAACACAATTTAGCAAATTTTAATTAAATATGAGATATTATACGGAAAAAAATTTCAGAAGCTCTGAATGATACTTATTCCTTCCCAAGAGGATTTAATCTCCTTTTGGCAAGTAGTTGGAGCCAATCAGTTATTGATATGGTTCAAGAGTAGACTTTAGGTCAGCAGTTCTCAGCTTGTAGGTCGCAACCCCTTTGTAACAATGAAAATACATCACGGCATTAGGAAGGTTGAGAACATTGCTTAGGCCTTTGGGGGAGCCGATGTAGTTTTATTTTTCCATTCCTCTTAGGGAATAGCCCTTCAGGTTTCACAACTCAAAGCCAAGGGTGGTTATGGGGATCCTATATTCCTTTTTTCCCCTTGAATTCCCGGTGCCATTACTGTCCTCTCCCTGTTCCCTCACCTCTCTGCCTGTCTTAAAGACAACCAAAAGCTCTAGGACTCTTTCTGCTCAGCAATTTCCCCCAGGGAAAAGGTGCTGGAGAAGGTCCAGTTTACTTCAGTGCATTTTTTTCTTCCTTACTAATCCTCTAGCCCTGGCTGCTTTGGATCATCACTGATGCTGTCAAACAGCTATTTTTTATATTTTTCCAGATTTTATGGTTGTTTTTAGCAAGTGGTTTGATTTGATATGAGCATCATCATCAAAACTAGAAGCAGAAATTTCCTGACCTATAAAAAGGGGGAATGATATCTGCCCTTTATTTCATTTTGTAATGGATACTATTGATGTGACAATAGCTCTATTTCATCATGATCTACCTAGAGCTAATACTGAATTACTTCAGGTAAAACAGTGTACTTGAACCTCATGTCTTGCAACAGTCTACTTTTACCTAATCCCCCAATCCTTTGTGCTGCTGTTATCATATACAGTACATCTGTATATATTATAAATCCTACAATACAGGGTTATTTTTGCTTTAAACATGGGCATATATTTAATTATGAAGAAAAAATTTAAATATATAAATATAATTTTTTCTGTAGGCACAAGTTGCCATGTGGAGCCATTTCCCTTCATCTGAAGAGTTGTCTTTACCATTTCTTATGACATAGGTCAGCTGGTGATATATATTCTCTTTTTTGTCTTTATTTCGTCTTTATTTTTTGAAGGATATTTTTCTAGCCATAGAATTCGTAGATTCACTTTTTTAGTAGTTTGGATATGTCAGTTCCATGTCTCTGGCCTCCGGTGTTCATGATGAAAAGTTAGCCATTATTTATATTTTTGTTGTCCCTTTGCAATACATCATTTTTCTCTAGATTCTTTCAAGATTTCTTTTTTCTTTTTTTGGCTTCCTGCAATTTATCTATGATATGCTTCTGTATTTGTATTTATCCGGTTTGGGGTTTGTTGAGCTCAGGTCTAAAAGGCTCCCTGTTTCTATATCCTCACAGTCCAACATTTTTTTTACCTATTGTTTCTTCTGTTATATTAATTCTCTATGATAACAGCACAAATATCCAAACCCAAACACTTATTATACACATAGGCAGGTACTCATTCATCAAAAGTACAATATGTAGGCCAAGCATGGTAGCTCACGCCTATAATCCTAGCACTCTGGGTGGCCAAGGTGGGTGAATTGCCTGAGCTCACAAGTTTGAGATCAGCCTGAGCCAGAGTGAGACCTCATCTCTAAAAATAGCTGGCATTGTGGCAGGCACTTGTAGTCCCAGCCACCTGGGAGGCTGAGGCAAGAGAATTGCTTGAGCCCAAGAGTTTGAGGTTGCTATGAGCTGTGACACCAGGGTACTCTACCCAGGGTGACAAAATGAGACTGTCTCAAACAAAAAAAAGTACAATGTATAAATTCACAACTTACACTGTAAACAGCTGCACACATTAAAATCTAAAAGGTACAGCAAATTAAAAAATTACATCAGATATGCTTTATAATTATTTTTCTCTACTACACATTGGATGAATAAGAGTTGTCTTGGGCCACACATTAAATACACAAATATTAATGAAACCCGATTAGCAAAATGAGGTCCATGCATACTTTCTTTTTTTTTTTTTTTTTTTTTGTAGAGACAGAGTCTCACTTTATGGCCCTCTGGTAGAGTGCCGTGGCCTCACACAGCTCACAGCAACCTCCAACTCCTGGGCTTAAGTGATTCTCTTGCCTCAGCCTCCCGAGTGGCTGGGACTACAGGCGCCCGCCACAACGCCCAGCTATTTTTTTTTGGTTGCAGTTTGGCCGGGGCCGGGTTTGAACCCGCCACCCTCGGTATATGGGGCCGGCGCCTTACTGACTGAGCCACAGGCGCCGCCCCATGCATACTTTCATGATACCTGACACCACAGATAAACAGAAAAAGCCCTCACAAAATCAGCAGGCAGCAGGCAGCTGGAGATTGCATACCCCTGCTTTAGATAGAGGCAGAGTTACCATGAAGATGATAAATTTAATAAGCTTTAGAGCCCTGAAGGGGCCTTCATGATGCATTCACATGGGCATCTATGTTTGTAAAGTTTGCAGAAGTACAACAATTTTTAGTTCTTTTTATTTAGTATGAGCGTCAGGCTTCCCAAAACCTAGATCTGCCCCTCTTCTTACTTAAAATAAAACATAAACATAGTTCTTTCCATAGGAAGCAAAAAGGTTTTATTTGTTTGCTTGTTGGACAACTTTGCAATACACAAAGAGAAGGAACGCTGCCACGAGCCCAGGAACCACCTGAGCAGAGGGAACACAGTGTTCACAGCAAGCACTTGGCCAGACCTCATGTCACAACCAAAATGTGGAAGTCTGGCCTTTCCACCCAAGACCAGCAGTTTTTATAGTGTCAAAAATAAGTGTGGACTAAGTCTTCAATGTATACTGCTCTGCCTTGTTTACCAGTGCCAGTGTCACTTTTTCCTCGTGACCTACATAGTTAATTGGCTATGAGAGGCATGATGAGGTCGTCGTCACCTCAGCCTGGGTACACAATTATGCAATCTGTGTGCTTTGGATTCAGAGTCCCGGTACGGTTTCAAGCCAAGTTGGAGAAGCAGCGGATGGGGAATCTGAGCTATCATCTTGGCTGTACCTGCAGTAGGATTCTAGGACTGTGCACAGATACAAAAAATAATTTCACTAACAACCCATTAAAACTAATTTTATTAGGTAGTCAGTTCAGGACAAACTTACACTTGGAATGCAAGAAAACTTCTAACTTCTTGAAACCCAAACAGTGGAAACCCAGTTTTATGAAAAAGACATTCTTCATGATGGGATAAGGATCTCTCTCAACTACGAGGAAATAAAAACTTTATCTGAACTTTTTATTTACCTTAAATAAAACAATGGACTTTATTGATATCATTCTTAATTTTTTCACTTGAACATTTTTAACTTATAAAACAGGTTAAGTCATTTAACTCATAATAAAAATGCCAAGATACTATATAAAATATTCACAGTTAAAATAATTCATGTAGCCAAATATTTCCTACAACATTAAATATACCACAGAAAAATAATATGTATTTTTTTTTCAAGTCTCTCTATAATTAAAAAAAAAAACTTTGGGCAGGAAACCACCTGTATTCCTAGCACTTTGGGAGGCTGAAGAGAGTGGATTGCTTGGGCTCAAGAGTTTGGGAACAGCCTATTTTTTTCTGAGGTCTCTCTTGGTGGCATACAAGTGCCATATCACCTTCCCATTGCATCTTAACATGGTCTTTTTCTGTGTGTGCGTGTCCCTGTTGTCTTTTTGTGTGTCCAAATTTCTTCTTCTAAGTCTGATTGGATTAGGGCCCACACTAATGGCCTTATTTTAACTTAAAATCTTCTTTAATGGTTCTATCTCCAAATACAGTCACATTCTGACATACTGGGTATGAATTTTATGAATTCCAAGGGGACACAATTCAGCCTGGAACAACACCAGACTCGGCTCCCTGCTACCTGGGCCTATCTGTAGTGCTGCTCAGAACATGGCATCCTTTTTCCGCTAGTGGGAGTGCTCCAGGAGAGAGAACAAGAAAGCAAGAGCCTGCAGCAGAAACCACAGCCTTTTCCCAAACCTAACCTCACAGGTAACATCATGCTACTTCTGCTGTACATTATCAGTAACACAGACTTATCCTGGGATTAGAAGCAGCATTCTACACACTGGTCTGAATACCAGGTGGGGATTATTGGGGAACATTTGGATACAAGCTGTCTCCCACAAACTTGTATGTGTAATATACAATCTGATATTAAAAAGACAAATAAACCAATTTAAAAATAGGCAAAATATTTGAATATACATTTTATTAGAGAAAATATACAAATAGTCACGAGCACATGAAAAGATGCTGAACATCATTAGTCCTCAAGGTAATGCAAATTAAATTCACAATGACAAACCACCCACACTTACAAGCCCAAACATGACATTACCAAGTATTGGCAGTGATGTAGAGAAACTGGAACCCTTGGCTGGGGGAATGTAAAACTGTCATAGCAAAACACTTTCGCCATGTCTTAAAAATTAAACATAAACCTACCATATTGTACAGCAATTTCACTCCTGGGGATCTACTCAAGGGAAATGAAAACACATCCACAAGAAGCATTATACATGAATGCGGAAGCAGAATGATTCTTGGTCAACCTGAAAACAATTCAAATGCCCCTTGACTGGTACATGAATGAACGAATGTGTTATATCCATGTGATGGAATATTATTTAGCAATAAAAAGGAACAACCTACTGATATAAAAAAGGAACAAACACCATGGATTCTTTCTGTCATTTAGCCCCTTTTCCTAGTGTAAAGTCCACCACTTAAAGATCCAGACAGGTTCTGGTGATTCCTGGGACAACGAGCACCTCTAATCACCTCCAAAAGAGATTGTCCATATGATTCTTTAAGAAGCTACCTCCTTACAACCCATAAGTGGATTTTACTCCTCTCCAAACTTACTTCAGCATTCCTTTCAGCATTGCTCAGTCTAAGTGCCTCTTCCTCACTATGTTCACCTATTTAAAATTCCCACTCCGAAACCAATATGTGAATGAGTACCAGCTGAATTCCCTGCAAACTAACAGCCTCTGGGTGGCATAAAGCAGGCCTCCCTAAGAAGCCATTTCTTTGAAGTCTTCTCAGACAGCAAAGGAAATATGTATCTCATAAGACATTATGTGAAGATTAAGTAAAAGTGCTTAATGCCCAGTATGTAACAGTTATAATTTTTTTCTTTTGCCCAGGCTAGAGTGCTATGGCAACAGCCTAGCTCACAGCAACCTCAAACTCTGGGCTCAAGTGATCCTCCTGCCTTAGCCTCCTAAATAGCTGGGACTATAGGCACCCTCCACAACTACAGTGTCTGGCTAATTGTTTTTTTTTTTGTTAGAGATGGGGTCTTGATCTTGCTCAGACTGGTGTCCTAAGCTCAAGCACTCCTCCTGCCTTGGATGGAGTACTAGGATGACGGCATGAGCCCCCATGCTTGGCCAGTAATAATTTTTAAAAGTAGCTGAAAGAGATGCAAGGGTCATTTTGGTTTTTTGTTGAGTGTGTATGTGTGCAAGTGTGTAGATCCATTCCTGGGACTGACTTTTGGCCAAGTCTTTAAACAGGGGACTAGATATACACATAGATTATATACCTATATAATGAGAAGTAAAAATAAAATCCTAAGCCCTCTAATCAATTAAACAGTCTGCCTCTTGGCCAAGGGTACCCTAAAGAAACCTTAAAAACTGTGCTCCCAGCCTTAATGGGAGGGAGGCTGGGCTCACCTCACAGCTTCTCCTTTCTGCAGTTCAGACACAAATGACCAGCATTAATATTAAAATAGAAATTATGAGACTAGCAGAAGAGACTCTTGTGGCAATAAGGTACCCAAGACCATGCAGGTGAGAGGTAAGTCATGCAACTCTACACTTCAGGAATAAACTGTATTCTTACCACCACAAGGCTTTTCTTTTTCTCTAGCACAGTGGTTCTCTACCTTCCTAATGCCATGAACCTTTAATACAGTTCAAAGGGGTCGCGACCCACAGGTTGAGAACCGCTGCTGTAGCAGCTAAAGAAACACTAACATCAAGATAAGCAATATTAAAACAATTGCGGCTCATCCACTGACAGAGGCTGACTAACTGCCCCTGGTCCAAAAGCCCTAACTACAGCTTTGATTGGACAAGAGACTGAATTCTCAAAACTTTCTCCTCATGAGAAGAACCACTGACCATGGACTGGTTCTGCCCTGCTTTACAGAGGCTCCCTGCTTGAGTGCCCCATATGCCTGCTTCACCTTTTGACTTAATAGGGCCTAATTATAATACATTTAAATGTTCATTCTCCAGCCCAAAGTAAACATGGGTCATGAGTAAGATGCATGTTTGCTTATCACACAAATTTGTCTCCGTTTCATGAATTATCATTATCTTCCTATGGCCCATTGAGTAGGCCAATTTATTTGACATAAATTCCTGTTCCACCCCCTTTCCCTCAAGGAATCTGTTTGCAGGCTAGGTCAGAGGCTATGCTTCTAAATCGGTGAGAATGGTCACCTTGCAAGCTGTAACCTGTAAGAAATAAAGTTTCCTTTCTAGGTTTGTAAATTGCGCGATTTTAACTATAAATAAAATGTTCTCTTGAAAAGTCCTGTAGCATGTTGAGAATGGAGAACAGGCTGATGAGGGCTCTTACTGACAACAGAGTTGAAAGAATGTAATTTAACGCCCTCTTTCCTGCCTGAAACCTATCAAGATTCCCAGTAATAAGCCACCCTATATTAAGTTTGTGTCAGTTGCTGCTAGTGGAGTCCCACACATGATTTCCTGTCATGTTCATAATAATACTAGATTTGTAATACCATCGTCCCTAGTTTATAGGTTGAAAAAGCTGAAGCTTTTCATACAAGATTAGATTTAATTGTTGATTTAATTGTTAATACAGATTGGAGTGGGTGGTCCCATTTCAAGAGTGTAGAGTTTAACTTCTCTTCCCCGGGCAGGACTCCTGCGGTCTCTACCGGGCTGGCCGGCTACGCTGGGCGCTGCGAGCAGGCGTCCCCCAGGGAAAATTGGAGAAACCCCACCGAGGTGCGCCGGCTGCGGTGGGCGTGGCCTAAAGCAAGTCCTCTCCGGATCTGGGCGGGACCTCTGCAAGAGCCGTAAAGAGCACTGCAAGTCGTGAAGTGGCGGGGCGTGAAAGCATTGCTTTACGGCGATCCGGGCGACAGTGCCTGGCAGGAGTTCGGGGCTTAACCTTTCTCTCCTCCACACGTGGGCTGCTGTTGCTGCTCTGGCCAGTAATTCTTCCTGTAGGCGTGGATCAGCCACCCTGAAAAATTGAGGTGGGAGCAGAGGTCAAGGGTGGTGAGTTGATGGAGTTTGCTGCTGAAAGTGAAGGGACGTCGGGAGGTAGTTTCCAGAGTGTAGCTGAGGGGGCGCGGTTACATCCCAAGTCGGGTGGGGAGGGAGCCAGGGATTTAAGGATGGAGGAGGCCAAGGGTGGAGAGGAGGGGGATGGCCTGTCAGGGTTAGGTAGTGGACAAAAGGCAGAGATGGGAGTGGACTTAACAGTTGTGAAGCAAGAAGTGATGGACTGGCCGGAAATAGAAGACACGTTGGATGGCCAGTGGGTAAAGCAGGAGATACAGGATAGGCCTGAGGTGAAGGAAGAGAAAGCAGGCTTGTTGGAGGTGAAGCAGGAGATGGAGAGTGGTTTGGTGGTGAAAGAAGAGAAGCTGGATGAACCAGAGGTAAAGGAAGAGAAAGTGAAGGTGAAGGAAGAGGTGATGGACTGGCTAGAAGTGAAGGAGGAGGAGGAGGAGAACTTGAAAATAAAACAGGAAGAGATGTTCCTTGGTCAGAGCATAAAAAAAGAGGAGATGATGGATGGGATGTTTGTAAAAGAAGAGAAGGATTTCCTAAAGGAGGAAGTCATGGATGATACAAAGGTGAAAGAAGAGCCTCAGATAAATCACCAAGTGGGCTGCAAGCGAAAACTGGCCATGTCAAGGTAAGATAGGGAGAAATCCAGTTGGCGGAATAAAACTGTGATGTCCTCTTGTCTAAAGTGAAGGAAAAAACACTGTCAGCAGAAAGGGGAATAATGAAAAATAAGCATAAGTTTGGGTTTCTGGAGTCCGAATGGTGGTGGTTGGCAGGGTTGGGAAGGAGGAAGGTGTTGTTAGATGGTGACAAATGACTGTGAAAATACATGAAGTTTATGGTGTCCAATGGGTAATGGTCAAGTTAGGAAAGCAAAGTTTCTGGGGACAATAATATCCTTTGGAACATGATCTGGCTTGACTTTATATACTTTTGACTCAGTATTCCTTTGAAAGCAGTTAGAGACAAGAAAAAGTCTAATAAAACCAACAATGACAAAGCAAATTAAATTAAAATTAGAAACATACTTGACATTGCTAAATTGTCTAGCTTCTGTATGGGTACTATGAATATTTATTGCTTTTGATTTAATTTCCTTAGTGTATGATCAATCATGTGACAACAAAGGAAATAAAAAGTGGTCAGATTCTTGGGAATATTACCAAACAATGGACCAAATAGATGTAGCTATAGTTTGGTTGTTCCAAATCCTAGAAGAGCATTTGAAGAGATGATGGATAAAAACATTTCTAGACTATTTTTATGTCCATTCCAGATTAGGTGTGGAGTTGATGGTAGAAGATGCTACTGCTAGTTTTTAAATTTGACTGGATCTTATATTCTGTTTTCTGGTGTATGTACGCTCTTTTAAAATATCTAAACATAACTCATGGATTGGACTTCTTTGATACAACACATACACTCATACAATCATTACCAAATTGCCAGGAATTACAAGTTAAAGTATCAGTGAATAACCTCGTTCTCTGATTATAGTAGAAAAGAAGTGAAAAGTGAGAAGAGTCTTTTAAAATTTAGTACATGTTTTCTTCAGTTACCTACCACAAACACCATTATAAATGTAGTTGTTATTTGGAGACAGTTTTCTAAAGAATGATTTTCAAATGATGTTTGACATCTGTCAAATACTTTATCAGTTATTTGCATATTCTTTTTAAAAAAAAACTTGGCTTTTGCCAGAGATGCCATCTTCCAGTAATTTACCAAAATGACGAACTCAAAGGGAGAGAGAAGAGGCCCCTGATGTACATCTTCTCTAGGCCTTTTAGAAAACGTGGAGTTGTTCCTTTGGCTACTTACATGCGAATCTACAAGAAAGGTGATGTTGTAGACATCAAAAGAATGGGTATTGTTCAAAAGGCGTGCCACACAGATGTTACCATGGCAAAACTGAAAGAGTCAACAGTGTTACCCAGCATGTTGTTGGCATTGTTGTAACAAACAAGTTAAGGGCAAGATTTGCCAAGAGGATTAATGTTTGTAATTGAGCATATTAAGCACTCCAATATCCAAGAATAGCTTTTTGTAATATCTGAAGGAAGATGATCAGAAAAAGAAGAAAGTCAAAGAGAAAAGAGTTCTCACTTTGTGAGAACCAAAGGGAAGGGACTTGAGGTGCTGGAACCTATTCCCTGTGGCATGATAGGTGTAACACACTTTGCGACAGGCAGTGGAAAGTACACTGAGCTGCTGGAACCTATTCTGTGAATTCATGGCATAATGTATGTAAAAAATAAAAGGCTATTCTCTTTATTGAATAGAAATGTGTTGTCCCCTTCCTCAAAGAAATACTTAATCCCATCCACTGTATAATTGCATATATTTTATTCACTATGACTAAGTGTTTATAAATTGTGACAAGTAATTGAATCAGCATTCCGAGTTAAGAAATAGATTAAGTAGAATTAATATTTGATAACATAATAAATCGCAAATGGGCTTTTGTAGGTGTGAAACTTGTGGCACAGAAGAAGCAAAGTACAGATGTCCACGTTGCATGCGCTATTCCTGCAGGTGTGTATGTCACTTCCTACCTTATTACCTATATCTGTACCTTTTTAACCATAAAACATAAAAGTACTTCCTTTTTATTCCTTTAGTTTGCCTTGTGTAAAGAAACACAAAACAGAACTGACATGTAATGGAGTTCGAGATAAAACTGCCTATGTTTCAATTCATCAGTTTACTGAAATGAATCTCCTAAGTGGTAAGCCGTCTTATGCATATCAGACTGATGTTTCCTGGCCATCGTATATGTCATTATAATGTTTATTCTGTTATTTTGAAATTTTTAGATTATAGATTTTTGGAAGATGTGGCAAGAACAGCAGACCATATTTCTAGAGATGCTTTCTTGAAAAGACCAATAAGCAATAAACATGTAAGTATTTTTTTCCCCTAACCCCTCACAATTAGAATTCCTTTCAATCAGTAATTTTCTTTCTTTTTTTTTCAGTTGACAAATATATTGAGTGGCTACCATGATACTGGCTATTTTGGTTACTAGAAATATGGCAGTGATCAAAACAAAGTCTTTTACCTCATGGAGCTTGTATTTAGTGTGAGAGACAGGAAATGAGATACTATTGTAATTTCAAATAGAATTAAGTGCATGTAAAAAATAAAGAAGGCCCAGGAAAGTAATGGGAATGAAAATGATGTTTATTGGAAGGAGGTTATTAGGGTACTATTTTCGATAATGGTCAAGAGAAGCTTCTCTTAGAGGTGATATTTAAACAGTGATCTGAATGATAGGAAGGAGATTGTCATGGGAACATTTGGAGGAAGATTATTCCAGTAGAGGAAAGACCTGAGTGAGGAGCAAGGTCGGTGTGTTTCAGGAATTAAAAGAGGGACAGAGCGACTGAAGCATAGTGAGTGAGGAGAAGCATGTTGAGCATGAGGTTAGAGAAACTGGTGAGGGTTTCTGATGTAGTCTAAATACAAATAGAAATCTTTGGAAAGTTTCAAACATGTTTGCTTTTTGACCACCTTGACCTCTCTTGCTTTTGCGTGGACTTTGGAGGACAAGAGTGGAAGATAAGAAGCAGGGAGACCAGTTGATCCAGGTGAAATGATGGTGGTTTGGGTCATGCTGTTAGAATTATTGGGAAGTGATTAGTTTCCATTTTTGAAGGAAGAACTAACAAGACTTGCTGTTCTAATATGCTTAATTTTCATACTCTGCATTTATTTTTCATTCCTTAAACACACTATACAAAATTAAAGCTATTAATAGATATTTGAAATAGTTGGCAACTGGCGTTGTTCAGTAATAGTATCATATTACATGGAATTATGTTCATTTTACAGAGACCATTTTAGTATTGGAATTGCAAGATTTTAATACCTTTTAAAACTTTCATTTTATTGATGTTTCTGGTATAGACATGAAATTACACATACCTGAAAGGAAATTATCATGTAGCAACTTATTTTTCCTCCAGCTTAATTAAGCATAATTAAAATCTACTTAAAGATAAATTACTTTTTAAAATGTTTTAAATTGTGAAATATAGCATGCATATGAAAAATCATGAAGTGGAAATACAGTATATTAATTTATGGGGGGGGTTTTGTTGTTAGATGTACTTTATGAAAAATCGTGCACGAAGGCAAGGAATTAACTTAAAACTTCTACCTAATGGATTCACAAAGAGGAAAGAGAATTCAACATTTTTTGATAAGAAGTAAGTTAACTTCTTTTTAGTATTTTGTGTGTTCTCATTTGATCATGAACATCTTTTAAGGGGTGGTTTGCTATAGAGCATTGCTACCCAAAGTGTGATACGTGAACTTACTGTTATGACAAGGTAACTGCAGTAATTATGTCATGTGACTCTAATAGAACTTTGGGCTTGAAGTGTGTGTGTGCGAGAGAGAGTTATCGATCCTTTAAGAAACGTCTCAAATGTTAATATGTGTATGAATCATCTAGAGAGCTTGTTAAATATGTTTGCTTTTGATTTTTCAGTAGGTCTGGGTTGGAGTTTGATATTGTGTCTTTCTAACAAGCGCCCTGGTGGTGCTGATTATTTTAGAAGCATATTTTCAGTAGCAGTGCCCTAGAACACTCTCATACTTTGGAAATAAACTGTTTCTTTGAGAGCTAAGAAACCATGGAAGTATTTCAGGGGCTTCCAGGATAAAACAATGAGTCAAAGTAGGAGCCTTCTACTGTTGTAATCAGAGCTCTTTTATAATTCTTCCTACATTGAGATTGCAAATACTATTTCATTTAAAATCTGGCAGTGAGGAAGAAGGGGACTTTGAAAATCATTTACTCTAATGGTGAATGTTTGCGTGCTGATAGTATAATAGATTAATTTGTGGTTTTCTGAAAGTGTTGAGTGGGAAAGGCCCCAAAGTCATGATTTTGATTTCTAAGAGTCAAAAGAGTAAAAAACCTAAGAAAGTCCTTCCCTCTTCAGCCTCATAGCAACTGCAGAGCCTCTGAATAAATCACCTTTTTTTTTCTGGGCTTCATCTGTGTGATGTGGGAGTTAAGGTGTACAGATTCTGAGGTTCTTTCCAGTTTTACTATTTCATAAATTGAAAAGACAGAGCCACTATAATTATCTATCAATATTCTAATAAAACCGTTCACCTTTTTGAGGCTGTTACATAATTAGAAGATGGTATTATCCATTTATTTTATGTTTCAAGACAAATATTTATAAAAGTGGTTTTCTTTCTTCCTGGTTGGCTTCCAGGAGTAACGCCTTGCATTTATCAAATATGAGATGATTCCTTTGTGCATTTGTAGACATATGTAGAAACTGAAATAATTTGTTTGAAGTTTAAGATAACTAATAGTTTGTACCTTCTCAGATATAAAATGTGTTCTTTTTTGTATGAAGAAAATCATTCATAATGATTGTCATCAGAGGTTAGTTCTTTGTACTATGAAGCACGTAGCCTCAAGTCTAACTTTTTTGTGCCTCTAGGTACGTAAATGTATGTGTATGTTTTTCAAGAATATTACACTCAATGTTTTCTAGGTTTAGTAACTAAATGTATTATTTTCTGTTACTTTGAAACACTGTAGGTCTCTGAAATGGCAAATCAGACTCTTTTTGTATTAGCTTTTTATTCATGAACATATAGAAATTTGGGGTTGATTTTCTTATATTTTTAGTGTTTTTCCACAAGGAAATTAGCAGCATATTACATAATAGGCATTAGAGTCAATTTCTTTTTTTTTAAATTAGAGTCAATATCTTACTGTCTTTTACATCCGTAAAATGGAGCTGATGATAGGTATTGTGGAAGGTTGTGCCCTTTAGTGTTATTAATTCACTTGGGCAGTAACTGGCATGCAGGAACGAGTAGCTATTGTAAAAATAATACATCCACATCATAGAAAGTTTTAAAGGAGACATAGCACCAATAATTCTACTATCTAGAGATGACCTGTGATAACATTTCAGTTTCCTTCTAATTCTGTTTGTTCTTTCTTTCATTTAATAAAGTAAAATAATATTAAATACCTAAAACTATAAAAAGTAACATTCTCTCCCCAAGTTAAAAAGTACTAGTTTTTTATGAGTATATGCACATAATTTTTTCTTGCACCTAGATTTTCCATTTAGCAATATATTTTGACCTTCTTTTCTTATTAATGCAAAGCTACTTCATTATTTTTAAATAGTATATTCCAACTTTGACTATATCCTAATTTAACTATCCCCATATTCTAGTTTATCCTTTTTCTAATTTTAATTATTACAAATAATGCCATAACAAATATCGTTGAACAAATTGTTTTTTGTGCTTATGTGACTTTTTTCATGGAATCATTTCCTAGAAAGTGAAGTTACTGGATCAAAGAGTACATGCATTTAAACTTTTAGAGAAACTCCCAGATTGTCCTTCTCAAAACAGTACTACTTTGTCCCTTCATCCAAAGAAACAAGAAGATAGTACTTAATTTTAGTTATACCTGTACTTTGGTTGAATATTAATTCAGTTGAAGTAATATTCAACTTTGGTTGAATATTAATTCAACCAAAGAGAATATTAATTCTCTTTAATTATTAGAGGCTGAGTTCTTAGATTTTTTTTTTTTTCATTTCTTTTTTTTGCAGTTTTTGGCCGGGGCTGGGTTTGAATCCGCCACCTCTGGTATATGGGGCCGGCACCCTAGTCCTTTGAGCCACAGGCGCCACCCAATTGTTTTCATTTCTTGTTAAGACATTGCCAGATGTCCACTGAGGAAGCAAAATTACCCCTCTTTTAGAACCACTGATTTAGATAAATACAGAAGACATACTTACTGAATTTATAGTTCCAATCTCTTCTCAGTAATGTATGATAGAATCAAGATTCTGATGTCCTGTGCTTCATCTTTAGGGGGAAAAAAAGAAAAAAAGACATTTCAAAGTACCTTATTCAGGATACCTATTTTATTAGTCATTCACATGAAAACGACCAAAGTTTTACATGATTACAATGATATTTTCTGGACAGAAGGAAGAAGGGGATATGAAATTTTTTTCAGCTACCATGCCCCCAGTATTCCATTTCTGAGAGACTAGTTTTCAGTACTTTTTTCAGCTAACTTTCTAAAGTTGGTTAAAGCTTTGACTCAGAGAAACTTGAATTTCCATATTGACTCCTATTTGATTCACAGATGACCTTGAGCAAGATCTAACATACTGGGTTATTGAGAGAATTAAATGAAATAATAACTGAACAACAGTGCTGGGACGTAGTAAATAAAAAACAGTGACATTTAAAGGTCTACATTCCATTGTTTGAAATTCTTGGCAATAGACTACATATACTGTATATTACATTCCCCCCTCCTAGGTCTGGGACAGGTCTACAAAATCAAATAATACTACTACTTCTACAGAGAAAGCTGTACATGTTCACATTATAATGGATACATTGTGAGTGCAAACTGGCCCAGTCAGGTTTTGCCACCAAAGGAATTAAGAAAAATTTTGTTGTTTTGGAGACTTAGGGATTTTGGAATTATTGATAAAAGATTTTGGTCTTGTACTAAGGTTATTATTAATACCCTTTAGGTATTAAATTAGTCCTTTGCTTATTTAAGTAGCTTGAGCTACAAAATAGTCAAAAATTCAGTTCAAAGTTGTTTGAAATTTAAATGTGTTAATGGTAACTTTTGAGGAATCTGAGTCAGGAATTTTTTATACTGGTTTTGTAACTTTTCTGTGAAAGTCTGAAACTGTTTTCCTCCCAAAAGTTTTAAATGTTTCCCACGTGAAGTGTGACTAATGTGCTACTGTGCTGGAATTACCACTGTAGAACTATCAGCAGGTAACTGTAGCAGCCGATGAAGTCTGTACCTTAGAAGAACAATTTCATTCTAGCCCAGGCAGCCTTTATGGCAGGAGCTTTTGACCCGTATGACTAAATCTGCTAAAATTGTATGCAAAATGATGTGTGAATTTTTCTAAGAATAAGAACTATAATTTTCACTGATAGTGAGGTGTCATAGTGAGGTATAACATTAATCAGTCTGTGAAGTCAAAATGTATTAAATCAGTGGTTCTCAACCTTCCTAATGCCGCGAACCTTTAGTACAGTTCCTGTGGGTCACGACCCACAGGTTGAGAACTGCTATATTAAATGAAGATGAATTTTAGAGGACTGGTGAATTTGTAAGAACATCATAATGGATAGCTTTCATGAACAAAGAGAAGTTCAGGGACACTTATGTTAAGAATAAGTTAAGCCAAAGTAAGATTGACATTCTCTATTAAAAATAGAGGAGCTTAATAAATGTAGGCTCGCCTACTTATTTTGGAACAGATCCCAAAC
This sequence comes from Nycticebus coucang, assembly GCF_027406575.1. NCBI lineage: Eukaryota > Metazoa > Chordata > Mammalia > Primates > Lorisidae > Nycticebus > Nycticebus coucang. The sequence goes on along the minus strand of NC_069784.1, from coordinate 17,251,234 downwards.
TACTTTAAGATAGTGGCTCTTTCACCAGTAATTTCTTTACCTAATCTCTTTATGAGGTTTATAACTTTATGTTCACTTTCATCTAGTGCTAATAAAAACTATTAGCACTAGAAAGAAATATGAAAGATCTATATGAAGAAAACTTAAACTATACTGAATGACTTGAAAGATTTGATAAGTGGAAACAAGTGCCATGTTCTTTTTTTTTTTTTCTTTTTTTTTTTATTGTTGGGGATTCATTGAGGGTACAATAAGCCAGTTACACTGATTGCAATTGCTAGGTAAAGTCCCTCTTGCAATCATGTCCTGCCCCCATAAAGTGTGACACACACTAAGGCCCCATCCCACTCCCTCCCTCTCTCTTTCTGCTTCCCCCCCCCATAACCTTAATTGTCATTAATTGTCCTCATATCAAGATTGAGTACATAGGATTCATGCTTCTCCATTCTTGTGATGCTTTACTAAGAATAATGTCTTCCACTTCCATCCAGGTTAATACGAAGGATGTAAAGTCTCCATTTTTTTTAATGGCTGAATAGTATTCCATGGTATACATATACCACAGCTTGTTAATCCATTCCTGGGTTGGTGGGCATTTAGGCTGTTTCCACATTTTGGCGATTGTAAATTGAGCTGCAATAAACAGTCTAGTACAAGTGTCCTTATGATAAAAGATTTTTTTCCTTCTGGGTAGATGCCCAGTAATGGGATTGCAGGATCGAATGGGAGGTCTAGGTTGAGTGCTTTGAGGTTTCTCCATACTTCCTTCCAGAAAGGTTGTACTAGTTTGCAGTCCCACCAGCAGTGTAAAAGTGTTCCCTTCTCTCCACATCCACGCCAGCATCTGCAGTTTTGAGATTTTGTGATGTGGGCCATTCTCTCTGGGGTTAGATGATATCTCAGGGATGTTTTGATTTGCATTTCTCTAATATATAGAGATGATGAACATTTTTTCATGTGTTTGTTAGCCATTCGTCTGTCGTCTTTAGAGAAAGTTCTATTCATGTCTCTTGCCCATTGATATAAGGGATTGTTGGCTTTTTTCATGTGGATTAATTTGAGTTCTCTATAGATCCTGGTTATCAAGCTTTTGTCTGATTGAAAATATGCAAATATCCTTTCCCATTGTGTGGGTTGTCTCTTTGCTTTGGTTATCGTCACCTTAGCTGTACAGAAGCTTTTCAGTTTAATGAAGTCCCATTTGTTTATTTTTGTTGTTGTTGCAATTGCCATGGCAGTCTTCTTCATGAAGTCTTCCCCCAGGCCAATATCTTCCAGTGTTTTTCCTATGCTTTCTTTGAGGATTTTTATTGTTTCGTGCCTTAAATTTAAGTCCTTTATCCATCTTGAATCAATTTTTGTGAGTGGGGAAAGGTGTGGGTCCAGTTTCAGTCTTTTACACGCAGACATCCAATTCTCCCAACACCATTTATTGAATAGGGAGTCTTTCCCCCAAGGTAAGTTCTTGTTTGGTTTATCGAAGATTAGGTGGTTGTAAGATGTTAGTTTCATTTCTTGGTGTTCAATTCGATTCCAAGTGTCTATGTCTCTGTTTTTGTGCCAGTACCAAGCTGTCTTGAGCACTATGGCTTTGTAGTACAGACTAAAATCTGGTATGCTGATGCCCCCAGCTTTATTTTTGTTACTAAGAACTGCCTTAGCTATACGGGGTTTTTTCCGGTTCCATACAAAACGCAGAATCATTTTTTCCAAATCTTGAAAGTACGATGTAGGTACTTTGATAGGAATGGCATTGAATAGGTAGATTGCTTTGGGAAGTATAGACATTTTAACAATGTTGATTCTTCCCATCCATGAGCATGGTATGTTCTTCCATTTGTTAATATCCTCTGCTATTTCCTTTCTGAGGAGTTCATAGTTTTCTTTATAGAGGTCCTTCACCTCCTTCGTTAGGTATATTCCTAGGTATTTCATTTTCTTTGAAACTATGGTGAAGGGAGTTGTGTCCTTAATTAGCTTCTCCTCTTGACTGTTATTGGTGTATACAAAGGCTAATGACTTGTGGACATTGATTTTATATCCTGAAACATTACTGTATTTTTTGATGACTTCTAGGAGTCTTGTGGTTGAGTCTTTGGGGTTCTCTAAGTATAAGATCATGTCGTCAGCAAAGAGGGAGAGTTTGACCTCCTCTGCTCCCATTTGGATTCCCTTTATTTCCTTGTCTTGCCTAATTGTATTGGCTAGAACTTCCAGCACTATGTTGAATAGTAAAGGTGACAGAGGACAACCTTGTCTGGTTCCAGTTCTAAGAGGAAAAGCTTTCAGTTTTACTCCATTCAGTAAAATATTGGCTGTGGGTTTGTCATAGATAGCTTCAATCAGTTTTAGAAATGTGCCACCTATGCCTATACTCTTCAGTGTTCTAATTAGAAAAGGATGCTGGATTTTATCAAATGCTTTTTCTGCATCTATTGAGAGGATCATGTGATCTTTATTTTTGCCTCTGTTAATATGGTGGATAACGTTTATGGACTTGCGTATGTTGAACCAGCCTTGCATCCCTGGGATGAAGCCTGCTTGATCATGATGAATGACTTTTTTGATGATAAGCTGTAATCTATTGGCTAGGATTTTGTTGAGAATTTTTCCATCTATATTCATGAGTGAGATTGGTCTGAAATTCTCCTTTTTGTTTGGGTCTTTTCCTGGTTTTGGTATCAGGGTGATGTTTCCTTCATAGAATGTGTTGGGGAAGATTCCTTCTTCCTCAATTTTTTGGAATAATTTCTGCAGTACAGGAATAAGCTCTTCCTTGAAGGTTTGATAGAATTCTGGAGTGAAGCCATCTGGACCAGGGCATTTTTTAGTTGGAAGCTTTTTTATTGTTTCTTTGATCTCAGTGCTTGAAATTGGTCTGTTCAGGAGGTCTATTTCTTCCTGGCCAAGTCTAGGGAGAGGGTGTGATTCCAAATATTGATCCATTTCCTTCACGTTGTCAAATTTCTGGGCATACAGTTTTTGGTAGTATTCAGAGATGATCTCTTGTATCTCTGTGGGATCAGTTGTTATTTCCCCTTTATCATTTCTGATTGAGGTTACTAGAGATTTTACTTTTCTATTTCTAGTTAGTCTGGCCAATGGTTTATCTATTTTATTTATTTTTTCAAAAAACCAACTCCTTGTTTCATTAATTTTCTGAATGATTCTTTTGTTTTCAATTTCATTGATCTCTGATTTGATTTTGGAGATTTCTTTTCTTCTACTGAGTTTAGGCTTAGATTGTTCTTCTTTTTCCAATTCCATAAGGTCTCTTGTGAGATTGTTGATGTGCTCTCTGTCTGTTTTTCGAATGTAGGCATCTAAAGCGATGAATTTTCCTCTCAGAACTGCTTTTGCAGTATCCCACAGGTTTTGGTAGCTTGTGTCTTCATTGTTGTTATGCTTAAGGAAGTTAGTGATTTCCTGTTTGATTTCTTCCTTCACCCATCTGTTATTCAACAGAAGATTGTTTAATTTCCATGCCTTTGGATGGGGTCGAGCATTTTTGTTAGAGTTGAGTTCCACCTTTAGTGCCTTATGGTCTGAAAAGATACAAGGTAAAATTTCGATTCTTTTGATTCTGTTGATATTTGTTTTGTGTCCCAGGATATGATCAATTTTGGAGAATGTTCCATGGGGTGATGAGAAGAATGTATATTCTTTATCTTTGGGGTGGAGTGTTCTATATGCGTCTATCAAGCATAATTGTTCTAGGGTCTCATTTAAATCTCTTATATCTTTGTTTAATTTCTGATTAGAGGATCTGTCCAGCTCTGTAAGAGGTGTGTTAAAGTCCCCTGTTATGATGGTATTATCAGATATCATATTGCTCAGACTGAGTAAGGTCTGTTTCAAGAATCTGGGAGCATTTAAATTTGGTGCATAGATATTTAGAATTGAAATGTCTTCTTGTTGTAGTTTTCCCTTGACCAATATAAAGTGACCATCTTTGTCTTTTTTGACTTTAGTTGCTTTAAATCCACATGTATCTGAAAATAAGATTGCAACTCCTCTTTTCTTCTGAATTCCATTTGCCTGAAAAATTGTCTTCCAACCCTTGACTCGGAGCTTTAATTTGTCTTTTGAAGCCAGGTGTGTTTCTTGCAGACAGCAAATGGATGGCTTGTGTTTTTTAATCCAGTCAGCCAATCTGTGTCTCTTCAGTGGGGAATTCAAGCCATTAACATTTATGGAGATAATTGATAAGTGTGGTAGTATTCTATTCGTCTTATTTGGTGAGAGTCCATTGCTTAGTTTTATCTTTTGCATCAGTGTGGAGGTTAGGTTCTGTCCTTTGATTTCTGAGTTCTTACTTTGCTGCTGATCCATTGTGGTGGTCAGTGTGCAGAACAGGTTGAAGTATTCCCTGTAGAGCTGGTCTTGTTGTGGTGAATTTCCTCAATGTTTGTATATCCGTAAATGATTTGATTTCTCCATCAATTTTGAAGCTTAGCTTAGCAGGGTACAGAATTCTGGGCTGGAAATTGTTCTGTTTAAGTAGATTAAAGGTAGATGACCATTGTCTTCTTGCTTGGAAAGTTTCATTAGAGAAGTCTGAGGTCACTCTGATGGATTTGCCCCTGTAGGTCAACTGGCGCTTACTCCTGGCAGCTTGCAGAATCTTTTCTTTTGTCTTGACTTTGGACAGGTTCATCACAATGTGTCTTGGAGAAGCTCGGTTAGAGTTGAGGCGACCTGGGGTCCGATAGCCCTCTGAAAGCAGTGTGTCAGAATCTTTGGTGATGTTTGGGAAATTTTCTTTTATAATATTCTCTAGTATGGCTTCCATTCCTCTGGGGCATTCTTCTTCCCCTTCTGGAATTCCTATAACTCGTATGTTGGAACGTTTCATAAAGTCCCATAATTCTGACAGTGAACGTTCTGCTTTCTCTCTCTTCTTTTCTGCCTCTTTTACTATCTGAGTTATCTCAAAAACTTTGTCTTCTACCTCTGAAATTCTTTCTTCTGCATGGTCTAACCTGTTGCTGATACTTTCCATTGCATCTTTAAGTTCCCTGATTGACTGTTTCATTTCCTTCAGCTCTGCTATATCCTTTTTATATTCTTCATATCGTTCATCTCTGATTTGATTCTGTTTTTGGATTTCCTTTTGGTTATTTTCCACTTTATTAGCAGTTTCCTTCATTGTTTCCATCATTTCTTTCATTGTTTTCAACATGTGTATTCTAAATTCCCTTTCTGTCATTCCTAACATTTCTGTATAGGTGGAATCCTCTGCAGTAGCTACCTCATGGTCCCTTGGCGGGGTTGTTCTGGACTGGTTCTTCATGTTGCCTGGAGTTTTCTGCTGATTCTTCCTCATGAGTGATTTCTTTTATCTGTTTCCTTGCCCTAATTTTCCTTTCACTTCCTCTTGCTCTTTAAGTTCTTGTGCCTGTGGAAGTTGTGGGCGGGTTTAGACGGGTTGAACACACGCGACCACTTGCCGGTTTTCCACTGTTTTAGTCCTCCTCTTGGGGTCCAGAAGTCTCTCGCTGACTCCCTGTATCCTCATAGGAGTGATGATAGGCAGTTCCCACTAGCCAGAGATGCCTGGAGTCCTATCTCCCCAGACTCACGGTGCCCAGATGTAAGGAAGCTGTTACTCGGCTGCCATGTTGCTCCGCCCTCAACCCTCTATCAAGTGCCATGTTCTTAAGGGACTCAGTACTATAGAAATAACATTTCTTAAATGACCTTTAAGTCTCATATGATCCTCATTAAAATATCAATGGGATTTTGGTTTTTTTGTTATTCATTCATTTATTCATTGAGAAGGAAGAGAGTCTGAAATCATTTATTCATTGAAAAGGAAAAAGAGACTGAAGTTCATTTTGGAGAGTAACATGGGAGAAGTGCCAGGAAAAACCTGAAAAAAGAAGAGTAATAAGGCTGGACTCAGTAAAATTTATGAAACTGTAGTAAAAGTTTTATAGTGTTCGCATAGAAATCTATAATTCACTTAGGTTACAGGAAGTAAACATCGTACGTTTGGTTCTCTGGTACAGAATCAAGGTGGCATTTTAAATTAAAACAAATGATTATTTTTTCAATAAATGAGGTTGAGACAGCTTGGCATTTGAGGGAGAAAACTGGATCTTTTACTAAGAAACATCCAGGTAGATCAAAATCTTAAAAATGAAATAAAAAGTACGAGAATATTTTCATAATCTTGAAGAGAAGAAATATCCCATCCAAGAGCCATAAAGGAAAAAGAAAAAAAACACTAAATCTACATAACATTTTAAAAATAAGACCATGAGAAAGTCAAAAAACAAACTGGACTCCAAAATCTTTAATATATATGACAAAGACTGGTTATGCATTAATAAGGAAAAAGACTAGCAACTAATTAGAAAAAGGGGTAAAGGGTAAAAGTAAATGGTCATAAAAAGGCATTTTTACCTATATGACATATGACTGATAAGCATGCATTAATTAAGGTAAAAGTTAACCTGTCCATTTTTCTGTTTCACTGTTTTTGAAAGTTAAATTGGTATAGTCATTTTAGATGACAGTTTGACAATATTTCTTAGAAAGTTAGACATTTTGTTATATAAAACAAATATTTTTAAAAATGTTATACATCTTAAAATGTTACAGATAAATAAGAAATGTAACCTACAAATGTCTTAATAACAGTTCACTGAAATATGTGTACAAGGGTATCTATTATAGCATTGTTTTTAAGTATAAAAACAACCTAACGTATCCTGCAGTATGGACTGAGTTGAAGGAATGATGGTACCTTCATACAGTGGAATTTCGTGCAGCTGCAAACAAAACAAGTAGATGTAGAAGTATTGTCTTTGAATGCTATGTGTGATATATTTTTTTCAGTGAAAAAAAAATTGTTGGCCTGTAAACAGTTGTTTGAAAGAGGTAAAGCTTACTTTAATTCAGTGTTTTTCTGAAACCGTTGGAGAATCAACTTAAGTATGGATCCGAAACCCTTTGAGAATCAACTTAAGTATGGGTCTTATTGCCAGAAAACATTTCCATACATAAAATATTTCATATTTGTGTCTCTGTGTTAGATAAGAAAAATCATATACCCCATTGTTTGTTTCTTGTTGTAATAGAATTTGGATTGAAGCCATTAACCTGTATTGAGGACATTCTAAGAAATAATTCTTTGAATAAGAAGAAGTTGGAGAATATTATATATTCTCCTCAAAGTATGGCCCACGGGCCACATGTGGCGGTGTGATTGTATTTGTTCCCATTTTGTTTTTTTACTTCAAAATAAGATACGTGCAGTGTGCATAGGAATTTGTTTATAGTTTTCTTTTTAAACTATAGTCCGGCCCTCCAATGGTCTGAGGGAGAGTGAACTGGCCCCCTGTTTAAAAAGTTTGAGGACCCCTGCTCTACACAATAGTCTCCATGTATGTAACTGTGGGAGTAATGTCTCTGGTCCCTGTCTGTTCAAATCAACTGGGCTTTTTTTGTTTTTGTTTTTTTGGAGTCAGAATACAATGGTTTTAAACCCATCTCTGCTGTTTGCTAGCTTTGCGACCTTAACACTCTATATATTTCCTTATTTTTGTCATCAGTAAAATATACATAATCTCCCCACACATTTTTATTCACTTTGAAAAAAATTCCAAACCTCCCTCTTTAATATATTTTATCCTCCCTCTTTTTAAAGTTTCTTTATTGAGGGTTTTATAAAGATTTTTGTTTTTTTAGTTTTTTTGTCTGAAAATGTCTTTATTTCATCTTTGTAAAAAGAATGTAATAGAAATGCAATACATATCCAAAGGTACACAAATCATTAATGTGTATAATTAATGATCAAGAAAGAGAACATCACTTTACACCTCGTGGGAATACCTTCTACTTCCTCTCAAGTTAACTCTGACTTCCAATCTTATAGATTAGTTTTGCCTACTTAAAAGTTTTCACTAATATTTTATTATGAAAAATTTGAAACAGAAAGCAAAGTTGAAAGAATTTTGCAGTCAATGCCCCATATTCCCACCACTTGAATTCTGTCATTAGCATGTTACTATAAATACTTTATCACATGTCTGTTCATCCATTAACCCATCTTATATTTTATTTGGTACCTTTCAGAGTAAATACAGGTAATCACTCTACTAGCCCCTGAACATTTAAGCATCATTAATTATAGTTCAATATTTGTTTGCATTTTAATGTAAAGTTTACATGCAATAGAATGCACAAATCTTATTTATGTACACTTGCTGAGTTTTGACAAATACATACACGTGTATAATTCAGTTCCTGTGAACAGGCGTCCTCAAACTTTTTAAACAGGGAGCCAGTTCACTGTCCCTCAGACAGTTGGAGGCCTGGACTATAGTTTAAAAAGAAAACTGAACAAATTCCTATACTCTCTGCACATATCTTATTTTGAAATAAAAAAGCAAAACGGGAACAAATACAATCACACTGCCTCATGTGGCCCACAGGCCACAGTTTGAGGACCCCTGGATAGAACGCTACCATCACCCCAGAAAGGTTTTTCCTAGTTAACTCCTCTCTTCCATAGAGACTTGCTTTATTTTTCCCCCAACACTTGTTTTGCTTGTTCAGACTTTGACATATGGAATCATATGACTCACCCTTACTTTTGAATGATAGTTTAGCTATGTGTGAAATATCCTAAGCTGACATTTTAGTGCTCTGCTCATATATTCCATTGTCATCTTACTGCTTTTGCCACTATTGAGAACAGTGTTTTTTATATTCATTTTTTGTCTTCCAGTTTTTAAAAACCTTCACTTATGTCTTTGTTGTTCTGCAGTTTCATTATGATGTGTCACTTGGTATGACTTCTTTTTTTTTTTTTTTTATTAAATCATAGTCGTGTACATTAATGCAATCATGGGGTACAATGTGCTTGTTTTGTATACATTTGAAATATTTTCAACAAACTAGTTAACATAGCCTTCACGGCATTTTCTTAGTTATTATGTTAAGACATTTATATTTTACATTTAGTAAATTTCACATGTAACCTTGTAAGATACACCATAGGTGTGGTCCCACCAATTACCCTTCCTCCACCCATACTCTTAGTTATTATGTTAAGACATTTATATTTTACATTTAGTAAATTTCACATGTAACCTTGTAAGATACACCATAGGTGTGGTCCCACCAATTACCCTTCCTCCACCCATACTCCCCTGGTAAGACTTCTTTTTATTTATCTTCCTTGGGATTTCTTGCGCTAAATATGACAGTTTTGGAAAATTCTAATGCATTATCTTGATCTCTTACTTCTTTGTCTTTGCTATATTCTGAGCAATTTATTTAGCTACATTGTCAAGTTATTTTACCTTCCTTAATTGTATCTAATCAATTGATCTTTAGCCTGTGCAGTATTTTTTTATTTTTTTTATTAAATCATAACTTTGTACATTGATGCATTTATGGGGTTCAGTGTGCTGCTTTGATATACAATGTGAAACGTTTACATTGAACTAAGTAACACATCAATCACAATTATTCTTATTTCTTAATAGTTTTGAAATGTACCATTGTGTGTGGTATTTTTTTGTTTATATTTAGTTACCTGCTCTTTCTGCTGACTCTTGATTATGGTGGTTTATTTGCTTGTTTTATTTCCTAATATGTAGTTGTTAACTCAAGTTCATGTGAGCTCTATATAGAAAGTGGTGTGCATTTGTTTATGTCAGATACTCAGTGGCACAAATCAATGACCCTCTCTCAGTCTGTACTAGTGGTAATAATTTGAACCCTAAACCCATTTGAGGAAGCCTTATTTATACACTCAAAACTGAAACTTCCTCCATTCTCCACCTCTTCACTTCTATTTCCCTAGAGCACCAAGCTGAGGTGACAGATTTCCCTGTTATCCTCCTTTGCTAGTAGTAGATGGGATTTTTCTGATTCATCATGTTACTTGTTTGCAGTGATCTCAGTTTGAGATCTTCTGCTGGTAATATACTCAATACCTTGTTTCATGTCGCTCATGTCCTTCACTCACACTGAGGTCTGGAGGCCAGTCCCGGTCGGCAGAGAGGGGACCCCACTGGAGTGGCAGTTCCCTGACGGACAGTGCGACAGCTGTCTTTCGGTGACAATACGGACAGGCATAAAACTGTGTAGAGCTGTGTGTGTTCTCTGCCCACAGCTCCAGGCTCCCAACGCTCCCCGCTGGGAGGTTAATTCTCATTAACCTAAAGCCTCCTGGTTACCACAATTTTCAGAGGCCTCCAGAGTAGGTTTAACTTCAGCTTTTCATTGTGATTTTTAGTCCTGCTTTCTTTTGGCTCCTAGAGATTTCTCTTATTTGCAGATAAGCTCAATATGTTTGTTAAATTTCTCCAGGATTTCTTAATGTGTACTCCTGGGAAGGTTTCAGGTTATCCTCTCTACCATGTTACTCTAATTGTTTAAAATAAGCATTCGCTTATTGCTACCATTGCATGTACAAATAAAATTTACGTACACACAGGCTTATATTATAAGCTAGTAACAGTGGTTACCTTCAGGGAGAGAAATTATGTAGAGGAGGGACAGGGATGGTAATTGTGTGCCCATTTGTACCTTTTCAAATTTTAGACTGTATGTATTGTTTTGAAGAATAAATAAGCGAATTTTAAAAAAACAATTCTAAAAACATATTGATAGATCTGGGCAAGACCATTGCACATTTGGAGTTGTAAATTTAATCTTTGAAAAGCATTCTGATACCATTATATAAAATTCCATGCTTTTATCTGAAGCTCCTTCTTTTTCAGTTGAGTTTTAATGGTTTGCTATAGGAAGAAGGTATGGATATCAAACCTGGAGACCATGTTGGTTGTGCTTGGATAACATGTTTCATGTGGTTGTATAACGCCTTCATTTTACTTTCCTGGCAATTTTGGTCAGAGGTCAAGTGCAGAGGGAATGCACTTTGACTTGTCAGTTGGAAGAATGAATTGGACTGAGGGATCCCCTCCCAGTAGTGTCTTTAGCTTCCACACTTGGACCCTTTTGTGTAGGCTAACTACCCATTCCTCAGATAAGGACCCAGTTTTAACTTTCTTACCCGCCTAGTTCGTCTCCACATGACCTGGACCCTTGGTTCTAAGCAATCCAGTCTTTCTGCTTACCATTCTTCTACCCCTGTCAGCTTAGAGCTGTGAGTCCTTAACTTCTCAGTCCATGCTTTTGACATAGAGTTCTTTAGTTCTCTTCGTGTATCTCTCTCTCTCGCACTTACAGTGTTAATAGAGGTGTGTTCATTGTTAAACAACAATGAGAATTAATGTGTAAGAGGTCCAGTCCTGCTTTAGAAGCTTGCCACTAGGTGTCCCTCTTGTAAAGAAATAACATACCTTTTACAAATTCAAAAATTGTACTTTTTGTTCTTTGAATAAAATCACAGCATTCTAATTATAGTCCTGTGATATATCCATCCAGCCTTGTTTAACGTTAGTAGCACATTTTTCCTTAAACAATTATGCTGCAACACTTACTGAAGCACGGGACTTTTTTAAACATGATATAAATGTAAGTAGCATAGCTTTATACTTTGCTGCAAACGGACTTTCGAAAAAAGCAAAGGAAAGTTAAGAGATGGGTTTAGCAGTTGTGGTCATGGAGGGGGAGTGGATTTTGCAGTGAGCTTTGAGGGATTACATAATAGGTACTTGGTACAAACTTGTTGACTATTTGAAATGTTGAGCTCTGTGGTTTCTCTGTTGTGACAGCTTTGATATAATTTGATGGAGGAATTTTAGAGCAAGAGAAAGGCTTAGAAAAACAGTGTGAAAGAATAGAGGCCTGATAGTTCCCCAGTTAAGCCTTTGCTTACTGGGACCATGCAGACAATGGTGAGGGTGTTCCTGTGACATAGCATCACAGAGGGGGCACCTTTCTGTACCTTCATCTCCTCACTTCAGTCACTCTTACACACTGCTGCTAGATATACTATTGCAAAACATGCTTTACCATAACGCTCATCTGCTCAGAATCCTCTAATGCATCTGTGCTCCCCAGGAGTCCTTCAGAGATACCTCCATTGGTCATAGGTAGCATTGCCAATAGCTGAAATGTGTCATCTCATCTCCCAGTTTTGTGCTGTCTGAAACTCTCAAATGCTATACCCTATTCCGTAGCCTGAAATTTACTCCCTTTTCTTATTGCCCTCTCATTTGATATTGCTACCTTCAGGCAGTTAGAAATACAGTTTGTTTCAAGTATTCTCATTAAGCAAAATAACATTAAGTTCTCTTCTGTGTATTTTCGTTTATTTATTTATTTATTTTTTGACAGAGCCTCAGGCTGTCACTGTAGAGCACTGTGGCATCACAGCTCAGAGCAACCTCTAACTCCTGGGCTTAAGTGATTCTCTTGCCTCAGCTTCCCAAGTAGCTGGAACTACAGGCACCTGCCACAATGCCTGGCTATTTTTTTTTTTTTTTTTTTTGCAGTTGTCATTGTTGTTTAGCTGGCCCGGGCTGGATTCGAACCTGCCAGCTCCAGTGTATGTGGCTGGTGCCTTAGCTGCTTGAGCTACAGGCACTGAGCCTGTATTTTCTTTTTAAAAGAGAAATAATAATTAGTTAGTATTTCTCAAATGCTTCTTTTGTGGTAAACATAGAAAATTAAATTTGATCTTTATCTGTAAGGGAGTTGCCTTGGCAAGTTGCTTACGTCCCTGTGCCTGTGGCTTTATCTGTATGATGGAGATAGTAATCATGCTGGTTTTGTGTCAGGTGGTTTTCGATTCAGAGTGCATGTCAGAATTAACTGTGGGGCAGTTTTAAAATGTAGATAGATACCTAGGCTTGATCAGCAGAACTGCTGAGATGCTGTAGAAAGGCCCACGCTGCCGTGTGATGGATGAGGGGGCTAGGTTGAGTCGTACTGTGAGCAGATCTCTTCTGCCCCTATGAGAGATACATATGCAAATACGAATCTTTATAGTCTGTCCTCACCTAATCTCCTAATGAATTTAACTACAGTAGAACTTCTGTAAGTTCACTCAAAGAACTGTAATGAGCTGGTCAACACACAGAGGTGGTTAACATAAGGAACTAGGCGTACTGTACTTATAAGTATGTGTGGTGCGTGTCTGGTCTATGAAAATTAGTCAACTTAAGGAGATGGTCAACTATGAAAGTTCTACTACTGTGTGTGTCCCCAGGCTAGTCACTGTTCTAAATCCTAGGATGTTTTCTTTTCATATTTCCTAGCCATCTTTGAAAGTGTTTGGGATAGTTCATCTTCTTCACTGTGTCTCTGTAGCCTAAGTTCTCCACAGCTAATATGAAACACATGCCAGCATTTGATGCTGGTATTCATTTTTGGTATGCATATATCTGCTCTGTTTTTTACTTTCTAGCATTTCTTAGTAGAGACTCAGCTGGCATTTGGCATGGGACAACTTTTCTTGGTGTGGGACTTCCTCAGGCATTATAGGAAGGCTTGTGTTCCTTGCCTCCATCACTGAAAGCCTCCAGTGCTCCCCAGTCTTGGAATGACCAAAACCACCCAGCCATTTCCAGATGACCCCACCCACCCCACTCACCTCCAGTTGAGAACTACTTTATTAAGTAGTCAATGATTCATCAGTTATTGGAAATCAAAATATTCTTTTTCATTTGAATCTTCACCTGCTACATCCATTTTCTTAATATGCTTTCTACAAAGACCAATATCACATAGTTAACCTGTTTCCTGCTATTATCATGTAGTGGTGGTACTGATTTTTTAAAGGGAAAAATGTAATATATGACTGTTACTTTTCAAAGTATTTATATAATGATGTGAGACATAAAATTGTGGTTTTCATTCTCCCAAATTCTAGTTATTTCAATCCATACTAAGTAACTAAGCAGATCCTTTGTATTCATGCTTCCAAAAACACTTACCGTGGCACCAATCCTAATCAAATAGATTATTTTTATAAGGAAGTTTGTGTTTATTTTTGAAAGTTTAAATTTTCACTTGAAATATATTTTAAAAGATTAAATGCCTGTGAGTGAAGGATTGATTATGTAGATATTTTGTACATTTAGTTTTTTCTTGAAGGGTTTTTAATTTGGTAGATAGTCGTTCTTTCAGCATTAAATTAAGGTTTTATAGCTGACAGTGGAACAACATTTTTTTCCTGAAATACCATCAGGTATCCTTTGCTGCTTCCAAGCGAAATAACAGTTGACAATTTTGGTCTCTCTTCCTTTTCTATCTGTTGCTTGTAAGTGAAAGAGGAAACGAGGAAACTTAGAAGAGGAAAACTTGACTTCTTGTATCAGTTAGAATGCTTTATGTTGCGGGAAGTAGAATACTCAGTTCAGACTGGTTTGAGCTACGTAAAAAGGGCATTTGGGCTCTCGCAACTGAATGTACAGAGGAAAGGTGGAATGACTTGGTTATATCATCAAGGAACCCACTGTATTTCTGGTTTTCTATTGTATCCTGTATGGTGTCAGCTTACTTCTCATAGTTACAGGGTGCTGCTAGCAGCAGGGTTATAGTCAATATCCAGATGGAATGCTTGTCTCCCTCATTACTGAACAGGAAACCTCACATTCAGCATAATTAAGCCATCCGGGTAAACTACCTAATCTGGAGCTGTTGTGTCCAAGAAAATATAATATATTGATTTTCTTAGCCAAAACAGGTGCACACCCCTGGAGGGTAGGCATGGGGTTCATTTTATCAAAGTATGGTGTGGATTAGGAAGGATGGTAGTGAGTGGTAGGGAATGGTTGCCAAGTAGATAATCAAAATGTCTAATATCACTTAAAAACAATTTTAAAATATGGAGGCAAATACTCAAAATACAAAACAACTGAGATATATTTGAATTCACAGTATTGAAAAATAATGGTTTATTACTTAACTTCCTATTCAAAAGCTCGTAATGGCATAGTAGATTATAGACTGTAGAGTTCCAGTATGTTACTGCCTGGGTTCAAATACCAACTCTGCTTCTTTCCAGCTGAATAATGACCTTGGGAGGGTGGGTGACTTTCTTCCTTCTAACTTGGTGTTTCCATTTGTCAAATGAAATAATATTTACCTCATAGAGTTATAATGGTTAAATGAATTAATATATGTAAAGCATTTAGAACCATGCCTGACATATAAAAAACATTTAGTAAACTATTGCTAATTACTATTGTTACTTCTAGTTTTCTCTAGTAAAAGGATCTACTGGTGATTTTAATAACCTGTAGATGTTCTAATTTAATTAGTGATAACTATATCTAATACTAAATCTGAAAATCATCTGTATGGGAAGTCTAGCTTTGAGCTTACCTCATGGAATCAGTCACCTATGTTTAAGAATCTGAAGTTTCTTAAAAAAATTTTACGTCTATTTGAACTGACATGATATGTCAGTATGATTCTCAAAAGTGGTTGGAAATGCTCTTAATAACTATGAACAGGGCTGAATTCATATGTCCCAAGTATACTTTAGAACAGTTAAGTAGTAGAATGATGGAAGCCCTCCCTGTAAGCCCTTCATTTTACTTTTCTTTAAAAACCTTACTTGTTGGTGCATTAATTACAGGATAGAATACATTGCTTAGCAGAACATTCAGGGCCCTTTATAATCTACTGTTAATAATGTACATGTCTAGTTTCATCTCTAGCCACTAAACACTAAATTCAGTGTAAGCATTTGCTTATGAACTAACTCATGGCAAAATATTCTCAGAGGCATTGTGAGTATTTCTAATCTAAGCTTCATAATGCAGGACATTTCGAATTGTAACAGTGATAATAACAGGAACATTTTTGAGTGCTGTGTTCTAAACTCTTGATGTATTGTTTATTCATTTAAATCTAGGATACAAATACTATTGCCATCCCATTTACTTTGAGAAGGCTAAGGCACAGAAAGATTAAGTCTCTTGTTCAAGTACACCTTAAATAATAAATGATTAGAGTGGGATTTTAAACACGAGATCTATTTAACCTCTCCTGTCCTACCTCTGGACATTAAAATATATTGAGTATTCTTAACAGTGCATAACAGTGTCAATAACTAACAAGAAGCTTTTATATGAAAATTGTGAAATGGAAAGAAAAATGCAGTGCCCAAGGTGGGTGGTTGTCTCATTGCCTAAAAAGAACTCTGTCTTGGGTTCCTCCCCTTCTCAGTCTCCATGTTCTTAATCCTTAGTGAGCCCTCAGAAGTTTTCTTTGAATAAATTTTGCTTAACTAAGTGGAGTAGAAGGAGAATTGGGAATTTTTTTAAAGAATAGGAATATTCAAGTTACTTTAAGCTTTGTATTAGAAATGCTAGTTCTTAAAATTTAACCTCCATTTGTAACTCTTAGTTGTGATGTATTTCTTAGAAAAGAGCTTTGAGACTATCAAATGAGTAGATAAGTAACCCTAGTTCTGGTTGGGTAATAATTTCTAAGATGAAAAAGAGATATCTTAAATGAATACATCTAATAATTAAATATTTTTTAAGTTAAGAAGAATGTTAAAATTATTCCTGTCTTTTCTATCAATTCTATCATTGACTTTGCTGATTATAAGAAATAACAAATCATTCTGTGAAAGATTCGATACAAACATAATTTTAAGTAAGAGTTGAGTTCTTTTATAATGTCAAGCTAACCATAATTAAAAATTTGGGGCATGTCCTGTATATTTGTAAATGTATGTATAAATCTGT
Organism: Nycticebus coucang; assembly: GCF_027406575.1. Classification (NCBI taxonomy): domain Eukaryota; kingdom Metazoa; phylum Chordata; class Mammalia; order Primates; family Lorisidae; genus Nycticebus; species Nycticebus coucang. The sequence continues at coordinate 17,234,600 of NC_069784.1, read as the reverse complement.
ATTTTAAATACAAATGCTGTCATTCAGTATGTATATTTTTCTATGGCAGTACATGTAGTTCTGCCTCTTTTTTTTCTCTCCTGAGACAGGGTCTTGCTCTGTCTCCTAGGCTAGAGTGCAGTGGCATCATCATAGCTCACTGCAACCTCAAACTCCTGGGCTCAAATGATCCTCCTGCTTCAGCATCTCAAGTAGCTGGGACTACAGTCATAAGCCACTGTATCCGGCTGATTTTTTATACTTCTTTAGAGATGGGGCCTTGCCATGTTGCTCAGGCTGGTATCAAACTCCTGGGCTCAGGTGATCCTCCACCTCTTCTGCCTCCAAAAATGCTAGGTTACAGTCGTGAGCCACCATGCCTGACCTAGTTCTGCCTCTTTTATGACTACTTAAAATTCAGTAAATAAAAAAAAAATAAATTAAATTTATTATGTACGTCTTTCATGGTTTATTTAATCAATTTTTTGATGGTATATATTTAGGTTGTTTCTAATTTTTTTTTCTGTTATGTAAAATGGTACAGTAGACATTTTGTGTACATCATTACATGCTCAATTATTTCTTTGGGATGAATTCCTAGCAATAAAACTATTGAAGCAAAAATATGTACTAGGTCAGTCATACAATTTCTATTTGTACTTTTATGAAATTGAACTACCAGAAGCTTGCACCAGTTTATACTCCTGTCAACAACAGTGTCCATTTTGCTGCAATTCCCTAAAATTTCTAATTTTAAAAACACCTCTACTAATCTGATAGGTAAAATATTTCATTTCTGCATACTTTTTTTTTTTTTTTTGGTTATTGATGAATTCTGACATCTTACAACAACCTATTTCAGTGCCATTTCAGAGGAGCTGATGACATGGATATAGAGCCCCTTCCCTCATGTGTGTTTCTTTGTCCATCTGTTACTTTCCTGAAACTATGGGAGAAAAGGACCCTTCACGTTTCTAATAAGCAAGAGTTGGTATATAGGTGCCCTGCATTAATTCACCGAAAACAAGTATAAAATGTTTATTTCCTTCATTAATATACCATTTAAGTATTTCTGAATCTCTTTTTTTCTTTCATGTCCCCCAAGGAGGCTTTTAAGATGTTCTTTCCCAATTTTCTTTCCCATTATATTTTGATACCATAGATACACTGTTTATTTATGTGTAGTGGCTCTTTGGAAGGCCACAAATATTATAATGTCTAAGTTTTTATTGGCCCTTCAAAGAACCAATTTTTGTACCCTTCAGGTAATACTGCCCCCATTGAGAATGTATGGTCAGTGTGTGTGTGTGTGTGTGTGTGTGTGTATTGATACATGGGGTGGGGGTGGCTATCCATGAATAGTTACTTGGGTTTCGTAGGACTCAAAGAAGTCTGTATTTCTGCTACTTTGTCGGGTTGTCCAAAAGGAAACATAAGGTTCAATAATTGCCCCATTACTTCACCAATTTTAACCATCAGACTCTAAATATAGTATGCAGAGTCTCCCATAATAAAGAATTATCTGGTTCAAAATGTCAGCACTGCTGAGTTTGAGAAACCCTTCTGTACCTTAGTGATTGTACATCTTGGAATCTTCCTTTAGAAAATGCTGCAAGTGATCCTGGTAATTTTCCTGGGATTTTAGTATATGTATTTTTTAGGTGAGACATGTGTTAGTATATGTAATTGTGAAAAATGGACAAGAAACTTAACTCTTTGAGGCTTATGAAGAGATTTGATTTTAAAGAAATTTGAAATTACATGAATTTCAGGAAGACTAAAGAATTGGAACTTTTTTAGAGTAAATAATGTACCCATTTCACAGCAATTCTTTATATAACACCCTTCAACTTCTCTTTGCCCACCGTGGATCAAAGTAGCAAAAAGGATCCCAAGCGTGGCCGTTCACATCTGTGATCCTAGCACTCTGGGAGGATTGCTCAATGCTAGGAGTGTGAGACCAGCCTAAGCAAAATAGTAAGACCCCATCTCTACAAAGGGTCATCAACTATATTGATAGCCGTTTAGTTCTTAGAAGAAAAAAAAAACTCTTAAAAATATGTCACTATGTAAGTGGAGACTAAATCTGAGTGTGGGTATAATGAATGTTTTTATATTATTCTTTCTTTGTCTTTGTAATATTGCAAGATCATATTGTAAAATAAATGTACTTTTAAAATTTGTTCATGTTTGAACTGAGGCCAAATATAGAAAAAGTTTTGTAATAGTCAAAATTTAGCAGCATGTATGTAATGAAATAGAAGTGAATGACTGTTATAACTACAACTAGTTAACTACAGAAAATAAAATTACTTCTAAGGGCTTTTCTCTCTTTGTGTTTGGAATGTTAGGTACTTTTAGAAGGCATTCATGGTCTACTGAATGTTTTTAAAAGTGAGTGGTTCTTTTCATTACTTAAGCAATGATTGGGGTGATTGAGTATGATTTGTAATTCTACAAGAAGACAAGTTGGTGATCCTTTCCATCCTCCACACCCTGTAAGCCAACATGGAAAAACAACCATACTTAGAAAGAAGCCATATTGTGGATTTAGATTAGCAAAATCAGTTTATTTCTTACTCAGAAATGTATTAATCTGTCAGCCTCTTGATAAGGATATTTGTCTATTTCACAGATAATGAACATTGCAAGGTGTTTCGTTTTGGAAGAATTATTTAAGACTATTGCATTTGCATTGAAATATTTTTTTAAAGATTTTTTTTTTCTTTGAGATTTTAGACATCTGGGCTTTAGATTAGTAAAGGATGCTTTTTGACTTTGTTCTATCAAAAAAAAAAATTTACCATAAGCGTTTCTTGTATGTTAAGTGGCACTACTAACATAAGCCTAATTAAGCATATCTTTTTCTAGCTTGTGCCAACAACTGTCTTGTTATTTTTAAAAATTGCCACATGCACATCTGTGATAATTTACCCTAATAGAAGGAATTTTACTTGAGTTTATGGAATTGTCTTCTGACAAAAAATTGACTAGTTCATGTAACGGCTCGAATATGCTCTGTTAGATTATATTAAAAGAAAATTATTTGAGAGTTTGAGACCCTATTACTAAAGGGGACATTCAAGGAGATTCTGGTCATTGCTTGGAAGAGGCGCTGCCAGCTGTTAACTCACCAAGGGGTTGTTAGAAATTTCTTTTAAGTAAGAAAAACATTGTGTAAAACCATCATGTAGTGAGGACATTTAAATTTCTTTAATAGATTCAATCTTTGGAAGATTGTATTTTTTAAAAAGGAATGGTGCCTAGTGTCACTAAATTTACATTATGTTAAATAGGACATAAGGTCATTTTTCTAAACTTGGGCATTTAGTGAGTTGTTACTGTTGAGCCTATATTAAACCAAAGTTTTGACCTGAAAGAAAAGGGACTCAGCTCAGAGTGCATTCTGCTTAGCAACCAGCTTGTTGTCTACTGTTTTGCTACTGAATGCACGTCCTCATGCTTCAGACGTGTGTCTCCAGCCAGCTGGACTCAACCGGACAATACTTCATTCACCTAATTTCCAGACTAGTCAGGCAAAGACATTGTGTTTAGTCATGAGGAAATGTATTTGTAAACTTAAAGTAGTAGCACACTGACCTTAAAAGCCCCTGAACTATGAGAACTTCTGATTCAGAAATGTAAAGCCCTTGAAATTCAGAACTGATCACTTCCAAGTACATATATTCTTTCAAAAATATAGCTTCTACAATCCTAGATAAGATGTGTTGAATTCTAATAATAAATTTAGGATTATCTCAAGATGAAAATTCACAAAAGCTTATTTGCATTCAAACTTTTATTGACTATCTTGATCTTCCCATGATTATTTTCTCTCTTAGAAAACAACAGTTTTGTTGGCATGTGAAGCTCCGATTTCCTCAAAGTCAAGCTGAGTACACAGAAAAAAGGTATGATGTAGCTACTATCTGTTAAGATTGAATTTATATTTACTTTAAGATTCTTTATTTAAAATAAATTGTTAATGAAGTGTATGTTAATAGTAGAATGGATAGCTAAGTTGTGGTATATTCATAGGTTGACATGCTAAACAACACTAACAATGAATGAACTGTAGTTATGTACATCAACATGGATGAATCTCTGAAATAATGAGTGAGAAAAGCAAGTGAAGGAAGACTTCATAGAATATGATTCTGCTTGAAAATTTGAAAACAAACTCAGAAAACTAAATAATGTGTTTTTTATGAATACCTACAACGTTGGTAGAGCTGGTGCTAAGGAAAATGATTAACAAAGAAATCCTGATGATCGCTTTAGCTGTGCAACAGATTTTAAGGAGAGGCATGAAAGGAGAATCAAGAGGGCTGAAAATTTTCTGTTTCCTAAGCTGGGCGGTTTGTATAGGAAATGAAAAATGACCCAAAATTTTACTGTGCAAAGATTACTACTATTACTGTTATAGTGTATCACTCAGAAAATAAATTATTTTAGAAATTATATATGTATACTCATGATTGGAATTAATTTGTATAGTGTTTTGTTCTACTTTTTTCATATTATTAACATTTTCAAGTGTCATCTAAAAATGTTAATGATTGTGTACTATTTGATTCCTTGGGTTATGAAAATTTTTAAGTTGCTGTTGAAGTAGTATATTTAGTATATATTCACATTATACATAAACGTCCTGTCTTTATCACATGGATTTTGGTGAAGAACTTGGTTATTTGAAGTTGCATAACTGATTAATGACGGGGAAAAGACTTCCTTTACAAATAGGGATATGTAGCCAGGGGTATATATGAAAATGTATAAATGGTTGAGGAAAGTTCCTATTTTAAAAGTGTCTTAATTTTGTTTATACAGCTTTACATATAAGTTTAAAACAATGTACATATGTAAGAGTGTTGGAAAATTTAAAATGTTTTGTTTCCAGTAAAGTTGGTATCAATAGTTTAATCTGGTCTTATGATTTAGAATAAATAAACATAAACATTGACTGAAATTAGCATCATCTGAAAAATGTTTCAGATTTTTTATTTCTGCCAGTTTCAAATGAATTTCATCCTGACTTCTTTCTTTTTATATTTGTATATTAAAGGAAGCTTCATATTTTTACAATTAATTTATAAGGAGCATCTCAAAATGTTATTTTTTAAGATCTTGTTAAGTATGCCCAAGAAGTCTTTTTGAGCTTTTTTCCGAAGTAATTTTTGCTAAAAGGATGTTTTATTTTTCCAAGAGTAAAATAAAAAGTCTTTCTTCAGTTATTTAAATGAAAAAGTTCACAACATTTGGTAATTCTGATTTAACATTTTCAGCAGAAAATTATAAATAATAATGTACCTATTTGTTTTTTCTTTATTGGAAAGAGTACCAGATGATAAAACTATTCATGAAATTCTAAAACCTTACATTGATCCTGAGAAGTCTGATCCTATAATTCGTCAAAGGTATGTGTTAAGAATCTTCTAATTTTATGAAGTAATTATAAATGATTAAGTACTTGTTATGTGCGTAATTATTAAGTCAAACCATAACTATAAGAACGTGTTATGTTGGTGTAATTTACTTTCTGTCCCATTTCATTGGTGTTTAGTAAAAGTCAGTCAGTAGAGGTGACAATAGTGACTTACACCCACTGTTCACTATGTTCCACACAGTCTTCATAGTAGTAATAATACATGTGTTAATTCACTTAATCCTTACGATAATAACTCCATAAGGAAGACTACTGTTGTTATACCCATTTTAAAGATGGGAAACTGATCTTAAAGTTAAGTAACTTTATATAGCTAATAAACAGGAAAGCTGAGATAGACACAAGCAGTCTAGAATCAGTCTGTACTTTTAACCCTTAAACTAAAGTGCCTTTCAAGTTGAACCAAAAGCTCTGAAAATTAAGAGTTTCCAAGTAACTGTTAAAGACAGGAAATCCTATTTCAGCCACATCTTCATAGAACTAAGTAAGATATGCTCTGCCTCTTATTCAGAAATGTAGCATGGATGAAAGTAGTTAACATAGTATGTGGAAAAATTTAGTCCTGGATATCTGGGTGAGAATAGCCCCTTCTTAGCTGTGTGATTAAAAACAAGTTACTTAATTTCCAGGCCTTCATTTTTCCCATCAGTGAAATGATAATGACAATACCTCCTAGATAGAGTTGTTACAAAGCTTTAAAAGAAATAGCACATATGAAGTTCTTAGTGCAGGGTCTCATGTATAGTCGGCATTACTCAAAAAGAGGAAACTATTGTTAGAGTGTGAGTTATCGGTGCTCCTGGGCAGAAACCCAGTTGACTTTATTTTCAGATGGTACTCGCTTGGAATATGAATGAATGCTTGGTTTGGTTTCAGAGAAGCCTGGTGTTTAAAATTTAGAATGGGTGGATTCTAAAATATCTGATCTATTCTAATTAAATCTCATTCTTTCACTTTGGATAAAAAGCAGTCCCCTGACTGAAGCAGGCCCATGTCATATATCAGGCAGTGTCCTCGGGACAGTTAAGCTAGTTGAGTTTCTTTCCTTCTTCTAAGTAATAATATAGTTATCAGTAGTCATATACTTACCAGTTAGACAAAATATGTCATTAAATGGCATACATTTTTTAAAATAAATGTATAATATAGCCAGATTAATTTTTACTGAAACATATTTTGTATTTTAAGATGCATAACTAAACAAAGAAGAAAGGTTATTTCTTTCCCCCAGATCTTTTTTAGAAAACATTTTTACTTCCTTTTCTATATTTGAGTAGATGAATTTTAAATATTACTAGCTATTCATAAATGTTTAGTCTTCTTCCGACTATCCTGAAATAATACTAAAAATCAGAATTGCGTTCTTCAATATGATGCTTTTATTTCAGATTGAAAGCCTACATTCGCTCTCAGACTGGAGTCCAAGTTTTAATGAAGGTTGAATATACACAGCAAAATTTAGTAAGGTAAAACTGTTTCCCTCCTAGTTTCTTTAAAGATTTTCTAATTCTATAATTTAGGTTGATTAGCTTAAGTAGCAAGTTGTTAAATTATTTGGCTAACACTATAACCTATGATTTTAAATATAATTCTCAAGTCAAAATAATTGCACTTCCAGAATAAGTTTAGTTGAAAAATTACCTGGTTATGGCTTGGTGCCTGTAGCTCAGAGGATAGGACGCTGGCCACATACACCAGGGCTGGCGGGTTTGAACCAGACCCGGGCCTGCTAAAACAACAGTGACAACTACAACAACAACAAAAATAGCTGGGCATTGTGGTGGGCCCCTGTAGTCCCAGCTACTTGGGAAGCTGAGGCAAAAGTATCGCTTAAGCCTAAGAGGTTGAGGTTGCTGTGAGCTGTGAGAGTATGGCACTCTACTAAGGGCGACAAAAAAAAAAAAAAATTACCTGGTTAGAATATTTTAAAATACAGACATATATTGTTTTATTGTACATTACTATATTGCACTTTGCAGACATTGCATTCTTTACAGTTTGATTATTTTTGGCAACCCTACCCCAAGCAAATGTATTGAACCATTTTTCCAGCATGTGCTTGCTTTACGTCTCTGGGTCACATTTTGGTGATTCTCACAATGTTTTAAACTTTTTCATTAGTATTTTGTTGTGCTGATCTGTGATACATTAGTACCACTTGGTACTCCATGAACAGTGCTTACATAAGATGGTGACCTTAATTGATAAATGTATTCTGACTGCCCTACTGACCTGTCTGTCTCTCTCTTCTCGGACCTCCCTATTCCCCGAAACACAGTGATACTGAAATTAGGCTAAAGAGTAGCCGTTCCAGTGGAAGGAAGAGTTACAAATCTCTCACTTTAAATCAAAGCAAGAAAGGGTTAAGCTTAGAGAGGAGGGCATGTCCAAAGCTGAGGTGGGCTGAAAGCTAGGCCCCTTCTGCCAAACAGATAGCCACATTGTCATTGAAGAGGATAAGTCTTGAAGGAAATTAAAAGTACTACTCCAGTGAATGACACTTATTGTTTATTGCTAATAAGGAGAAAGTTTTAGTGGTCTGGGTAGGTCAAATCAGCCACAACATTTTCTTAAGCCAAAACCTAATGGAGATCATGGCCCTACGTCTATTCAATTGTATGAAGGCTAAGAGAGGTGAGGAAGCTGCAGAAGAAAAGTTTGAAGCAAACATGTTGGTTCATGAGATTTAAAGAAAGAAGCCATCTCTATAACCTAAAAGTGCAAGGCGAAGAAGCAAATGCTGATATAAAAGCTGCAGCAAATTATCAGGAAGATCTAGCTAAGATAATTGATGAAGGTAGATACACTGAACAACAAAGAAGATGCCATTTAGGACTTACATAGCTAGAGAGAAGTCAGTGCATAGTATCAGAGCTTGAAAGGACAGGCTGACTCTCTTCTTAAGGCTAATGCAGTTAGTTGGTAACTGTTAAAAGTTGAAGCCATTAAGTTAATCTTCATTTACCATTCCAAAAATCATAGAGCCCTTAAGAATTATGCTAATTATACTCAGCCTGTGCTGTATAAATGGAATAACAAGGCCTGGATGACCCCACATCTGTTTATTTTCAGCCCACTATTGAGACCTACTGCTCACTCAGAAAAAAATATTTCTTTCAACATATTTCTGCTCAATGACAATGTTGCTTGTCACCAAAGAATTCTGAAGGAGATGTGCAAGGAGGTTAATATTGGTTTCATGCCTACTAACACCTTAATTCTGTAGTCCATAAATCAAAGAGTAATTTCAACTTTGTAGTCTTACTATTTGAGAAGTATATTTCGTAAGGCTATATTTGCCGTAGACAGTGATTCCTCTGATGGATCAAGGCAACGTAAATTGAAAATCTTCTAGAAAAGATTTAGTATTCTAGGTACATTTAAAAACATTTGCGATTCATGGGAAGAGGTCAGATTATCAACTTTGACAGAAGTTTGAAAGAAGATGATTCCAACCCTCGTGCATAACTTCCAGGGGTTTAGACTTCAGTGGAGGAAGTTATTACAGAAGTGGTAGATGTAGCAAGAGAACTAAGGTTAGAAGTGTGTGCATGTCCTAATATTTCTGATCATTAAGTCAACCTCAAGAAGTAGGTATCCTAATTTCTAAAGAACCTTCCAGTTTTATCAGTATGTTCTAATTATGAATAATGAAACTAGATACTGTGGAGATATATTTAGGCATAGATTTTTATTTATTTTTTAATAAGATTGTAAGTCACAATATTCTCCATATAATACGTTCATGGTTAGGCTAAGATGAACATTTACATTTGATTATATACATAATTACAGTTACATCATCAAAGTACATCCAGAGAACGTCTAAGGAAGATTATTATAGGTTATAAAATGGTAGGCTCTAATTTAAGATAAGCAAAATCTAAATAGAAGGATTTTATTATTTCCTGAAAAGTGCTTACAAGGCAGAAACATCTAGTTTCCTTGTGGTGGTTTGATTTTAAATGTGTCCTATGGTTTACAGCATTTCAGTAACTTCAGAGTAAAGTCTTACCAGATACTTGGTATTGCCAGTTTCCACTGATTTTGTTTTCCATTCTTGGAGGGTTTATGGCAGTTGTCTTACATCTCTGATGAGCAAGAGCAAGCTTAAATTTTTCTTAAATTTGAGCTATTTCTTGCTTGACTTTTACTTTTAAATTATGACCATAGAATGCCTGTCTAACTGTAAGGAATTTGCTGCTGAAATATTTAGGAGTTTTCTTTCAGAAAATATAAGGATTGAATTTGTCTCTTCTTATAAAAACTTATGTAGCTTTTAAAATGAATTCATTTATTCATTCATCAGACATCTAGTGTGTACCCAACTAAGGTCTGGATACTATTCTAGACACTGGGGCTGTAGGAATAAATAAAAGTGTTCCTTCCCCATGTGGAGCCTGTATTCCCAGGGGAGAAAATCATTCACGTCAGATAACTTGTGTTGGTAAAGTTTACCCTTGCCCTCTTTCCACATTTTCTTACCAACTTTCAGAATGTGAACGAATGCTTAGAAACGTTCTCAGAAAGTAAATGAGTGCTTTTGAACCAGAAAAGCCTATTTTGATAATGCCAAGTACTGTCAGAGGGCAACTTTTGTATCATTACTTAAGTTATTATTGACTGAAGAATTTATAAAACTGCAAACTTTGATTCTGTTCATTCAGTACAATTTTCCAAATAAGTTTACATTTTTTAAGTCTAGATTTTACTTTTACTAATTAATAGAATTATTTACCATAAAGAAGTTCAGATACATTTTCTTTCTTTTTTTTTTAGAGACAGAGCCTCACTTTGTCGCACTGGGTAGAGTACCATGGGGTCACAGCTCACAGCAAACTCCAGCTCTTGGGCTTAGGCGATTCTCTTGCCTCAGCCTCCCGGGTAGCTGGGACTACAGGCACCTGCCACAACACCCAGCTTTTTTTTGTTGTTGTTGCAGTTTGGCCGGGGCTGGGTTTGAACCTGCCACTCTCAGTGTATGGGGCCGGCAATCTACTCACTGAGCCACAGGCGCTGCCCCAGATACACTTTTCTTTACATTTACTTTGCTGCTTTGATGTTTATAAACAATCGTGGTTTTGTTGATTTAAGCAGATGTAGGATGATTCTTTCTGACTTTTTCTATAAATGACTGTATAGTAAATATTTTTGGCTTTGTGGGTCATATGTTCACAATTAGTCAATTTTGTTATTGTAGTTCATGAACAGCTATAGACCACATAAGTGAATGGGCATGACTGGAATGTGTTACAGTAAAACCTTATTTATAGAAACAGACTTTGGGCTGGATTTAAAGAATATTTTTTTTCCTGCTTTAAATAATTTTTTAATTGGTCATTTCTGATTTTATATCATTTAACCAGTTGGGGGCTTCAACTCTAAATATGTAAAAATGACAGATAGATTGTTAACAAGGGCCCAGAAAAATTTAAAGTCACTTCAAATAAAATAGCACCTGCTCAGAGGTCAGGCTTTTTGATATGTGAACTTGACCAGGAATATCAGTAAGTTAAGATTGAGCAAATCTGTATACTACATATTTCATTTATTCAGTTAATATTCCTTGAACTCCTTTCATATGCCAGCACAGTGCCAAGCCCTAGGAATACATAGACATCTAAAAGACTAGCCCTCAGAGAGCTCACAGTCTCGGTAGGGAGATGGATATGTGGTAAATACCACAGGAGGTATATTTTAAAATGTAAGGCACAAAAGGTACCCAGTGGAGGGCATGGACTTCTACACGAACACTTCAGATATACCATCTTTTGATGGAAGGGCAAACCGATTGCCTTCATGCTGCTTCCAAAAATTGGCATATAAAGCCAGGAGTTTAGATATAAACCAAAGCCAAAATTAAAGGATTATCTAGGCTTTGATTTTGTGAGTATTACAGAAAATTATCACCATCACTAAGCACACTACTTTGTTGTACTTGCACAGACTCTATTAGTCGTTTCCTGCTAGGTTTGTTTCAGTGAATAATTTTGGAACACTTTTTGTTTGAAAAGCAACAGCAAAATTATGAGCTATTTCTCTTGGATGATTTTATTTCCATGCTGAGAGGATGTTTTTAAATTAAAAAAAACTGGTTACTTCACTTTTTTTGGATCTTGATGGATCTTTAATGTGAAATATTTTAAAATCATTTTCAGTGAAGTTAAGAAGTAAGATACTTTTTCCTCTGCCCTGTTAAACTGTTTTGCCTGTGTAAAGGTCTCACTAACACCTACTCACCAGCAAAGATCCTCTTCTCTCTTAGAGCAGAGCTGCCCTCCCAGCACATGTTTCTTGCCCAGACTCTGCTGCCTTCTCTGTCTGCAAAAACACAAGCTCTCGCGTACCTAACCACATGGTCCTCCCTAGATCCTTCTTTGCTTGCCATCTCGCCTCTGGGCCTCTACTGGCCAATTATTCTCCTTTTCTGTAAGCATCTTCCCAGCTGAACATGTAATCTGTATTTCTACTTTCTCAGAAGCACTGGCTGCTCAGATTTTGGTGTCCTTCATAATCATCTAACAGCCTATCCAACCTTTTTTCTGCTACACTTTGGAAGAATAAGACTTACCTTGGGAAATACACAAACACTGAGAAAAGCTGATTAGCAAAGAAAAGGTCTATGCATACTTTTGGTGATGTCTGACACCACAGATAAGCATAAAAAGTTCTCACAAAGTGAGCATGAGTTGGCCACCCCTGCCTAGGACCTTGATGAAAATGTAAATTTCCAGGCTACTCCTACAGGTTCTGCTTTTGTAAATCTAATTGGCCTCTACTTTTCAAATTCTCTGCCTTCCAAAGGGGGGAAGATAGAGGGATAGGGGTTGAAGCTGATATAATTTATTTCTGGGACCACATTTTGACATTTTGAGAAGACTGGTCATAGTGTTAAACTCCTTGAGGACATTTTTGCTTCCTATATGGTGTCTAATAAGTTTTTAAGGCAGGTTTTTGGTAGATGTTTATTCATTTGAGTTGCTAAAGTTTATTATATAAAGAAATATGTCAACTGGTATTAGAATGGATTTTTAAAGCCTTTTATTGAGCACCTTCTTACTATTTAGGTACTTTATTAAGCACCTTTATGCATATTGTGATTATAGTATATTGTACATATATTATACATTGTAAATATACTATAATTGCACGTAGAGTCCTGCTTACAGCTGTATAACTACTAAATGGTGCAACCTAGAATCTAAATCTAAACCTAGGCAGGCCTGCCTCTGAAGCTTTATGCTCTTTGCATTATAGCTCATGCCTCTCAAGTCCATAAACGGTCATACTGCAAGTACTTGGATTACGAGGACCTGGCCACAGTTGTTTGTTATACCATGTTGGAATTGTTGATTATTTTTCATAGTAGTCATGGTCAGGACAAGTATGTGTTGAGAATGGCTTTAACCTTAGCACATTTTGGGTCTAAGAACTTGAGCAAAAGAAACAAGGTACCATTTAAGGATTAGAAAATGTCAGTGTAAACCTGAATAATGTTCACACACATAAAGGGACTACGTAGAGCAGAATATTAAACATTTTTGTCTTCTCAGAGATGACACTCTTGCAGTGGTAGGATGGGCTTCCAGTGGGGTACTCTTCTTAAAGAGGTTTTAAGGTAAGAATTAAAAACTTAGCTCTAAGGAAGCTGAAGCTCAGCTAGTCGGCACAGCTGGGTGAAAGTTAAGAGGACAGATGCAAACTCAACTCTTAAAGACTCAGTAGCTTTGAACTTGAGAGCTTTAGTTTGAGAGGCTGTTTTGAAAAGTAGATCCAAAGTGATATGATGGTCATATTCTTAGCAGGTTGCACGCCTATAATTTCCATAGTGATCACATTTTAAATATATGCTGTTTCATTATTGGTCAAGGGAACTATGTGAAATATAAAATGAGAGTTTTCTTTAAAAATTTAAGGAATATCTTAACTCTCAACTTAATGTTAATCTACTAAATTTATCCATCCTAATTATGTTATGGAATATTTTGTAGCCAATTTAAATTCTCTTCATAAGGAATAGTGACATGAGTGATTGAAATGTCTAAGTGGTTCCAATATTCATTTGAGCTAAAGCCAAATAGTTTTAATGTCCTCTCTAACTAGATGTTGTACTGTAATTTATTAAAAGTACCAAACTTTCTGAATTCTGTGTATTCCTATATCCACTCTCTATTCATTGTTATATACCTAGCTTATTTCTTTCTGTATATCAGATATAGAGACATATGTCCGTATACTTTTTTCCTAGAAAGCCTTTGTCCTTTCACCTCTAGTCCATCCATACTTTATAGTACATCATTGTATTCTCAGGGCCAAGACCTATGTCTGGAACATGGTAGACTCTCAATAAATATGTGTTGAGTGAGGAATGAATGAATAAGCAAACAGTTGAGTGAAGGGACTCACAAGATCTGCTCTGTAGTCCCAACTCTGCCTTTCTTTGAGTAGCCCTGAGTATGATGCTTGTCAGGGCTTCAGTATCCTCAACTCGGAAGACAAGAAAGCCTGGGTTACGTTCCTACTAACTCTAAAATAATATAATTCTATAATGTAGTTAATTCGTGGACTATTGAATCAGCTGTTAAGCTGAAGTTTCTCTGAGGAGCCTAATCATATTTTGCAAAGTGCTACATCCTAGTAAAGATTGGAAACATTAGAAGTCTGTACTGATCAGACTTTTGTGTTCAGTTTAGCTGCAAAGGAAATGCATGTTTTGTTAACAAAGAGCAGGACTAATGAAAATTGTCTACATTAATTAAGAGAAAGTACACGGAGGAGGAGGTATTTTAAGAACTAATTAACGGTGCTGTATCATGTACTTCAAATTTGCTAAAAGGGCATACCTTGAGTGTTTTCGCCACAAGAAAAAAAATAGAAAATGCTAAATATTTGAGAGGATGGGTACATTAATTAGCTTGTTTGTGATGAGCATTGCACAATGTATACATACACCAAAACACCAACTTGTAGACCTTAAGCATATACCATTCCTATTGGTCAACTGTATCTCAATAAAATTGGTGGGGGGGATAAGAACCAGTTAAGGAGAAGTGGGTAGCTCGGGTAAATGAAGTACCTAGATATTAAATTTACTGGACAGCCTATAAGAACATTGAAAAATAGATACAAACCAAGAAACAGTGTTTATTGAGTATCTACTTAGCTTCTACTTAGCTTTAGATTTCTCTCATGCCAGTGAAATGTGAAGTTTTAATTTTCTGACACCCCCAATAAAGTGTGGAGTTTATTTCTATGAACTTCTGTTGTCTAGCAAACTACTTGTACATGGTTGACAATAAATAAATATTGGAGGAATCAATTGATGAATTAATACAGGCACTGTGTTTACGTTTTCACATAACGTTAATTCTGGTAAAGTGTAGACTGTATCTCTACTTTACAAGATTGGCATCGTAGGCTCTGAGAAACTGACTTACCCAAAGAAACCAAGTCACAGTTTATAGGGGCAGGATTTTGACTCAGGTCTATTTGTCAACAAAGTTCAGTTCATGCTTTTCCTACTAACTAGTGTCATCATAGATTACAATACAATTCCAGGTAAGTATGTCATTTCCCTGCTAGGGGTGCCAAATTGCTTCAGGAGTATATCTTATTACTGATACTAGCTTAGCTGGTTACACTTTAAAAAACATTTTCATCTATTACTCTTTACAGAGTAGCCCATTAATATTAATTGATATCTTTCCTACCATTACACTGATGTGGAAAACCAAATCTCTTTGAGGAGTCTTAGCTCATTCTGACCTGTAATAAGACTGGAACCCAAGCCTTCTGGATTTAAAAGTAATTGAACTTAACACTGAAAATCAGAAAAGACTGAAGAAATAACATCTAGGGCAGTGCCTGTGGCTCAAGGAGTAGGGCGCCAGCCCCATATACCGGAGGTGGCAGGTTCAGACCTGGCCCCAGCCAAATACTGCAACAATAACAAAAAAAAGACGTAACATCTAGAACAAGTTGTCAAACTTCAGCTCCTCTTTAAAGCAGGTTTTGAAATGTATAATTGGTCATTTTATTTTACCATATCCATGGTTTTCATATGTAGCATCATAGTTAGACTAAGATAGTTTACCAGTGTGCTTCTAAGCTGTTGAATCTTCCTTCCTTCCTTCCTCCCGCCCGCCCTCCCTTTTTTCCTTTCTTATTATAGATTAACATGAGGGTCCATACAGTTAGGTTACATTAGTTGTGTTTGTAAGGTTAAGTCAAAGTCTGAGTTGTACTGTTGAGCTTTCTGGATTGAGACGTGTCTGTACAACACAATTCATGATCTGTGCTCCATGTCAAGCCTGTGTAGTCCTCATTTACACGGATATATAAAAGTGCCAAAACAAAGTACAACAGAACACTAATTCAATTACTGTAACTTTGTTTTTAAATAGGAAAACTAAGATTGGATAAGAAAAAGATTAACTTCAACAAGATCTTTTTCTATGTCACTTGCATATTATGAGTTGCAAAAATTATCACATAGGAGTAATATTTAAAGAATTTTAAGTATTCTTTTTTAAATTAAAGGACATAATTAAAACCATTTGACTTGTACTTTGTTTTGTTCTGTTTCATTTAAGTTTATGTATCTTTTTTTCTTCTTTTATTCTGAGTCATGAACAATCTGATTTCTTTTCATTTCGATTTTGAAGGTCAGTTTTTTCACTTTATTCTCTTTCTACTCTATTAAAATAAGTCTAATACTTTTTCTGATAAGTATGAATCTAAAATATTTATAATGTATTTGGGCACTTTACTGAATTCCATTATGCTAAGATAGAATACTTTAAAAACATTTAGCTATCAGATTATAATGAACTGATTTATATTAAGGTTTTTTTTTTTTTTTTTAAATAAGAAGTTCAGTTTTATAATTTTGGAATCAGTTAGTTCTGCTTTTAACCCAGAAATCTAGATTGGGGAAATAAATGCAACTGTACGTGAATATAGGTTAAGTGGTACCTGTCCATGGTAAATATTGAACTTATTTTAGAGTTTTACAGCAGGGGTGATCTCGATTATCACCTCATTAATAAGTGACCTTATTTTAGTAGAAAAATACTATGGCCTAGAAACTGCTATAAGAATGTTAAATTTGGAGAAATTCAAACTTAGTTTAAGCGTTTTTAAGGAGGTGGAAGGGATATGAACCCTGGGGATGTCTCTGATCACAAAGGAAATAAAGTAATTTGCAACTCCCTGTTTCAAAAAATGTTTCTTTTTGAGCTATGAGAAGGAAAAAAGCACCCTAATATGCTAGTGAAGTACAGAAAAAGAAGTTCAAGAACTTGACCAGTTTCTTTGAAGGTTAGTAATAGAGCCAAAATTAAAAGCACACCCTTGAGTATCAAGGCAAGTTTTATTTATGTAATGTCACTGTAACACCTGTTCAGCCCCGGAGCCATACTGCTCTATAGTGCCCCTGTGAAGCCGCCCGGAGCAGGGTCAGCTAGTGAACCTGTGAGGTTGAGCAAGTGAAATAACAAGAGGAAATGTCTGAGAAGGGCCCCAGAAGGTAAGAGGAAAGACAAATGTTGGTATCTTAATTCTTCCATACCTAAGTCATTTGTCTTACGGTAGCAGAGCCATCATACCAAATGGAAATACCAGAGTTGGTAAAAATTTCAAAAAGATAAAGCTGTCCCTTAGGATTCAGTGGCTTAATGGCTTGCAAAGGAGCAAAAGCCTAAATGTTTTAGGCAGTGCAAAACTGGGCTCCTAAAACTTGCCTCCTTTCTATGTTGAAATAGAAACATTACAAAGTACTTTTAGCCTGTTAGAAGTAAATGTGATTTTGAAATAATGGTTTAAAGGTCATACTGAAAGTTGTAAGGCTACACTTAAAAGCAAAGTGCATATGAAGGCAGAATTGTGCTTCATTGCTTATAATAGTGACATTCTGTGTTATTAAAGAAATCCCATGACTTTGTTATGAACTAAATTGTCTATAAGAATTTGTTATTATATTTTAGATAAAAACAAATGTAAAACTGATATGCTCGTGGCTTTTTAAAAAAATGAGTTAGCAGTTTCCATGTCTTACCGTTCAGCCCTCATGATAACTCTGAAGTGGGACGATTTTAACCCTAGTGTTGAGCTCCTGGGTATTAGAGGAGTAATTTGTACAGGAATCCAGGCCAGTGAATAATGGGGCTAGGACTTTAAGTCAGTGTTAGACTACAAACTCCAGCAATCACTAGAAGTTAACTGTTTCATTTAACTGAATTACAAATCCATAAAATGTCACCCCATTTTGATAGTCTTTGTTTATGAACAGTTTACACAATTTACTTTTAAATTATGAGTAAATGTTAATGGTAGACTAAGAATAACCACTAATAATAGAAAAATCTAAGAAATTCAGAATTTCTGCTGAAATATTACTTAGTGAGCTCTGATCCCTTCAGGTAACAGACTGGAAAGCTGCAGCCGAGAAACTCACTGACACTAGCAGCATTGCCATGATTAGACGTTCACAACATTTTAGGGTAAATACTGAATAAAATCCAGTGGGTCTGGAGTTTACGTTTTACACAAATCAGATGTTCATTGCATTTGAATAAAATATTTTTAAAATAATTCATTAGTTGACAAATATCTTATAAATCTGCATCCTGAGTGCTTTGCACAATGTATGCTTGGCATATATAATAGGGACCAAGTTTTTTTTTTTAAGTTAACAAGTGTAATTATTACAGTTTTAGGATTAAAAGCATATATAACTTCTTATATGGTAATTTTTGTATATATCTGAACGTTTCTCGGGCAGAAACATATTATGTATCAGCAATAATATTACGCTCTGATTCCCATGTGGCTTTTGAAAAACATCTTTTGTTGTCATTTCTTGTCCTTTTCAGCTTTGGAAATCCAGAGAAACCCAGTGAAGATTTAATGGTACAAAAGAAATAAAATACCTAAAATATTAAGTATGCACTGAAAATTATTTACCAAAAATGGAAATAAATGAAAAACATTCCTTTTTGGAAAAATTTCTTACAGTAGAAGGCTTATAATTCAGTTAAAATGAACAGAAGGGTAGTTATCACAGGTGTTTTATAAGGTACTACTTAAAAATTTCCTGTTTGAAGATCCAGGTCTTGTTTTCTCGTAAGAAAAATTTAATTGTGCTCATTTTATATTTTACTTTGTAAGTTAAGCTTCTGCTTGAGTAGCTAATAAATCTCATTTTTCTCTTTTGGATAGTTAACTGCTAACTTATAGAAAATACTGCTTATTTCAAAGGGAAATAATGTTGAAAAGTTGTGAAACATTTAATCTTTGAATGCTGGAACCACTTTTAAAGTATTATAAGCACATCTATATTATATCACACAGGAAAAAGAATGTATGAATTCAGGGTAGCTCATTTAGAACAACTGAGTATTTTGCATTTCTAGTTTCTCCTCAAAATAAAGAATATCCTGTGATTCTAAAATGAATAATTTAATTCCGGGGTGGGGCATGTGGTCTGGGAAGCAAAAGAGAAGTTTGGTTTTACAGTTGTTCTCTCACTTTATCACCTACTGCTTAAAAAGAAATCAGTTTTTATAGCGGGCTTGGCTTTGCATTTTGTGAAGCATTTTTATTTTCCCTGATTTGAAAACTGTTGCATGGGGCAAACTTAGAACCTGATGAATTCCTATACCAGGGTTCTTGAGCTAGATATCTCATTCAGCTGTGGTTATGTCACAAATAATTTAGTTAGGAAATTAACTAATAACCTAAAAAATACCAAAGTTTGTGAATGATATATTCTTACATGACAGCAAATTCCAGTACATCCTGATGATAACCTCACTTTGAATCACTCATAGTGTGCTTTCTTGAGCAGGAGGGATAGGATGGAATTACAGCTGGGGAAGGAATGCCTCGGCTGTGTGTTTTGCATGTGAATATCATCTGTCATTAGCGAAGATGGGGGAAAAAGCTGGAGAACTTCTGCACTGCCCTAGTGTATGTGTTCTCAACTTTTTCCTCTTTGACATGAAATGATATTCACATGCCAGCATATTCCCTAAATGCTGTCACTAGTGAGCTAGCTAAAGTTTTCCACCCCTTTTTCTCTCATCTCAAAAAGCAAGCAAAAGAGAAGGTTCTAAGGATGCATCTGTAGTCAGCTCAGACTTATTTTTCTTAAATAATGACATGAAAATTTCATACTTTAGTGACTATTAGTCTCTATTATAATTGCTTGTGACACATTTGACAGCTATGTCATGAGAAACTTTTTTCCTAAATTTTGTGCTTTTGCCTCATTCAGAAACCCAACTCTGATTTTTTAAATTTCAAAATGAAGGAAAGACAAATTTAATTGTATGGTGATATAAATTTCTGGAAACTGTTGCTTTTTGGCGTTTTAGCTAAGATCAAGTGTGCAAATTTCTGGAAACTAGTTATAATTAGAGTTGACTTTTTATACAAGTATTTTGTGGCCAGTATTTTTCTGCCTTATGTTACTATGAATTATTTACTATGGGATGTTTTGTTTTTCTTGTAAGGCTCAAGGTAAATATATTTGAGAAATTTACATTTTCAAGCTAGCCATTATTTTATCTAAGAAAAATAAGCCTCTGTGTCTACTTGCCCTGCAATGGAGACCCATTCGCTGGCTGTGGCTAACGTAGCTTGCTCTTACTCAGTAAACCTACCTTTTTCTTCCACAGTAAACTTTGTTCCATGCTTGCCTTAGAAAAAAAAAAAAAGAAAGGAAGGAAGAAAAGAAAAATAGTACATTAAATCAAGATCTTATATAAAAAAAGTTTTGTTTTTTTTTTTTTGAGACAGGGACTTACTATATAATAGTCTAGGCTAGTCTCGAATTCCTGTGCTCAAGTGATCATCCTGCCTCAGCCTTCCATGTAACTTAGAGTATAGACATGTATCACCTGGCCCTATATGAAAATGTTTACCCTCTCTATAACTGCACAAGAGATTTGAACAGAAACTTCTCCCAGGATGACAGACGAATGGCCAACAAACACATAAAAAAAATGCTCATCGTCTTTAATTGTCAGAGAAATGCAAATCAAAACCACTCTAAGATATCACCTAACCCCAGCAAGATTAGCCCACATTGCAAAGTCCCAAAACACCAGATGCTGGCATGGATGTGGAGAGAAGGGAACACTTCTGCACTGCTAGTGGGATTGCAAACTAATATAGCCTTTTTGGAGAGAAGTATGGACAATCCTCAAAGATCTAAAAGTAAACCTTCCATTTGATCCTGCAATCTCATTACTAGGTATCTACCTAGAATAACAAAAATCATTTTATCACAAACACATTTGCACCATAATGTTTATTGCAGCTCAATTCGTAATTGCCAAGTCGTGGAAACAGCCTACGTGCCCATCAACCCATGAATGGATCAACAAACTGTGGTATATGTACACCATGGAATATTATTCAGCCATCGAAAAAAATGGAGACTTTACACCTTTTACATTTACCTGGATGGAGTTAAAATACATCATCTTAGTAAAGTATCGCAAGAATGGAAAAGTAAATATCCAGTGTACTCCATCCTAATATGAAATCAATATATAAACAATTACATGCTCATAAGAACAATAAGACACTAATATAGTCCAGTTAGGGGTAGAAGTAAGCAGGAAAGGGGAGGATGTTTGGCAGAAGGAGGGAGGGCATGAGGTGGAATCTCACCTAATCTGCACATGGCGATGGTGTATAACGTGCCCCCTGGGTGAGGGGCCCTTTTACAAATGGAACTTTTACCCTGGAAGTGAGAACAATGTAATCTAAAAACTGTACCGTCATTAATTATTAGAAAAAATACCCCCCCCCCCCCAAAAAAAAGAGATACCACTTCACACTCACAAGGAACCAGGGATATGGAGAAGTGAAAACACTCACACTCTGCTGGTGGAATGTAAAGTGATGTAGTTGCTTTGGAAAACAATCTGACAGTTCTTCAAACAATTGAGTGTAGAATTACCGTATGACCCAGCATTTCAACTCCTAGGCATATAACCAAGAGAAATGAAAGCATAGGTCTGTACAAAAACTTCTGCATGAATTATTATAGCAGCATTATTCATAATAGCCCCATAATGGGAATAACCCAAATTTTCATCAACTGACAAATGGATAAACAAAATATGGTATGTAAATACAGTAAAATATTGTTTGGCCATTAAAAGGAAGGAAATACCGATAACACTCTACAACACCGATGAACCTTGAATTCGTTATGCTTAGTGAAATAGGCCAGTCACAAAAGTTCACACATTATGATTCCGCTCATGTGGAGTTCTGGAACGGGGAAATCTATGGAGACAGAAAGTAACTGCTTAGGATTCAGGTTGCTTGAAGTTAGGGTTTAAGGGGAAAAGGAGGTGATAGCTAAACAGTAGCAGGTTTCTTTTTAGTGTGAAAACAATGTTCTGAAATTGACTGCAGTAACGGTTACATGTATCTGTGAACATAAGAGAAAGCATTCAAATTGTACTTTGTAAATGGGTGAAGTATATCCCAATAGAACTATTTAAAAAGTTTAAAAAAAGTTTAAGTATTTCTTACTTGATATGAAAACTGGTAACTTGTTCTAGAGCTTTCCTAATATCAAAATATTTTATATACTTTTGATTTAATTTTGGAGCCTCTACAGTAATGATTAATATTTTCTGGTTTTTTTAGGTATTAAACTCATTATTGCAAGGAAATAACTACTGAAATACTATCACCTTAAAATTTTTAATGTCAGGGACTCACTTTTTTTTTTACTTATGAGTAATTTTGAATATTAATGTGTTTTTCTATTTGTTTTGCTTTTTTGTTAATAAGATATTATGAACTAGATCCTGATAAAAGTCTCCTAGACAATTTGAGGAACAAAGTAATCATTGAGTACCCAACATTACACGTGGTCTTGAAAGGCTCCAGTAATGACATGAAAGTTCTTCCCCAAGGTAAGTGTAAATTTCTTCCTACGATGCTTAGAGCAACTCTAGAGAAAGTGAAGCAAAATGTCACAACTCTAATTCATTATATATGTGTGTGTGTATATATATATTCATTATATTATATTATTCATATATATTCATTATATATGTGTTTTCCTGCTATATTTACACACTTGCGGAATTAACAATAGCTACAGTTAATGTCAAGAACCAAATGAGCTGCTGCTTCTAATCTGTTTGGGAGCTTGTAAGCTTATAATACAATCAAATTAAATGGCTATAAAAGGACTTTTTCACATGTGATTCTGGGTATTTTTTCTTTCTTTGGGAAAGTTAATACAATGCATTTTTTTTTTCAAAATGGCCAAAACTTTGTCATTGCCAGAACTTAAAACTAGATTTTAATTAGCAAGTATGAAGTTTCTAATAATAAATTATGAGCTTTTAAATCCTATTCTTATTTTTGACTTGATGTTTTTCACGGTTTGTGAATATTTGGTTTTGTTTTCTTAAAATAAATTTAAAAAAATTTACTTTTTTAAAACTTGTAACAACCTTATGTTTTTCTTAAATTCACACATTGCTTTAACGTTGGTTTCAGGGAAAGCCATTTAGTAACGTGTGTTACTAGCTGAGCAAATACTGGCTGTGTAGATAAACAAGCACACAGCCTGCTTCACCTTGCTTAGGAATGCACATTCAGGAAAGGCTTCCTGTAATGAAGCAGTAAGAAAAGACTACTTTGGCAGTTTACTTGGAACTTTATTAGGTAAAATTTGCTACATTTTTTGGTTGGTATGTGATATTTGACTTATTTACAGGAACACAGGGCTCATGCTTTTAGTACAGAGGATTATTTAGGCCTACCTCGGCAAAGAACTGAAGAGGATAAGACAAGATTTTAAGGACCATACCAGGGCTGCCACATTATAAGGACACACACTTGCAAAATAATGCCAGGACCTCCTGTTCATGGGTTTCTTTCTGTGAGCACACGCAGATGTCTGCTTTGTACGTTCTCGAGCACGGGATATTCTGCAGGGTGGGCCTTTGATGAGAAAGGGGGAATTAGACAAGAACGGAGCATTTTCTTTGGAAAGCCTTTAAAATTCCATCTTCAGAGGCAAAAAAAGATGGATTTTGATCCTGAGTTCATAGTACAAGGTGTCTCTTTTCTAGTTTGGGAGTAAATGTGTTGCTGGGCTGAGATTTAGTAGTTTCCACGCTTGGTGATGGTTGTAATGGTTATTATGATTGAAGATTGCCATAATTTATTTTTTCAAAAGTCTGCTTTTATTAATCAGCAATGGACAAGATTTTTTACTTTGCCTTTTTTTTTTAAGGAATAAAAAATAGTTGACTATGAAAGGGTAAGCAGTTAAGATTGATTGGAGATGAAGCTGATGGGAAGTGCTCAGAATGGTATAACTTGCTTCACAGACTCTATTAGTCATAGATGAGTGTATTTAAATGGTTTGTTAAAAGCATGCTGCATTTCAGTCTAAGGAAAAAGAATGGATCCCTATTCAAAGACGAAAACTAGGTACCTTCAGTAGGCAAAGAAAGGGGAAAGTGTTCCCTACACTGCTATAAAATTTATTTAAAAATAACAGCCATATAATTTCTCTGATATTCTAACTCAAGGTTGGAAGATGCCTGTCTTTATAGAAGGAATTCAACCCAAAACAATTAGTTGAATTAGTGAAAATAGCTGACATAGCAGCTGCTCATACATCAGTCTCTTGATCGGACAATAAATCCTTTCATCCATTCTTCCTTGCTTTCCTTTCCTCATTCCTCCTTACTCTGTTTTCTTCCCTTCCCTTTGACCAGGAGAATAGAGGAAGGAGAGGAATCTCAGGCACAAGAACACACATGTGAACTTTGCTGTACAATAGACACCATAATAGAGTTTGCCTGCAGTGCAGAGGAAGCTGGCGGATAAAACAGCCTTGTCATGGTGCACTTGAAGGATTCTGCTTGAGTTAATAAAATTTCACAAGGATGGGGGTCTGTATCTTGGGTGGAACTTACGTCAGTGCCTTACTTATAAAAAGGACTCAGTAAATACCATTTTGGTTGCTGGGACAGTGTGAAATCTAGGTATATTAGCAAACCCTAGTGAACTTGCCAGCTGGAATATGAGGCAAAGATCCAGGTTTATGGTTCTAGCATCAGCTTTTATAAGCTGTGGGACCTTGAGCACTCACTCTGTCTCTATGTTTAGGCACCTCATCTTTACCCAGAGTTTGCAATTGTCAAAAAGAATCCATTTTTCATGTTGTCCTTATCTACTTAATGGAGATAACTATTAGGTCATTAAATCTGAAATGTTCAGTTTCAAATCAAAAGTTTAGTCTGCTGTATCTCAAACAAGAAGCAGTATAATTAATCATAGTATGTGCCTAAACCAGTTTTGCCATCTTCAGAGCAGCTTGTGTGTGCCAGTAACAAAGAAGCTTGGAGAACAACTGGCAATGAATTGTGAGAGACATTTTCCACAGCTTTTTGAGAATTGAACAGTTTTCCTTGCAAGAAGTGGTCCAAAGGCTGAAAGAAGTGGTAGTCAGTGGGTGCAAGGTTTGGTGAATATGTTGGATGACAGAGAGTTTTCTAAGTCCAGCTTCCATAATTTGAGCAGTGTTGTTTGTGTGACAGTGTTGTCTTGCAAGAGGATTGGCCTGTCTCTATTGACCATTCTTGGCTGCCTAATTGCAAGCATTCTTATAATTTCATTCACTTGGTTGCAGTAGACATCTGCTTAATTGATTGAGCAGGTTTCATGAAGCTATGATGGACCATACTCGCGTTGGACCACCAAACAGACACTATCAGCTTTTTTTGATCAATATTTGGTTTTGGACTATGTTTAGGCACCTCATCTTTATCCAACCAGAGTTTGCAATTGTCAAAAAGAATCCATTTTCATCACATAAAACAATATGGTGTAGAAATGGTTTGCCTTTGTATCTTGATAGCAAAGAAAAGTGTCTGTTTTTCTCCTCTGACACTTGTTTAATTCATATGGAACCCATCTATCCAACTTCTTTACCTTGCTGATTTTTTTCAAAATGATCCAATCCTGTTGGACTAGTCATGTGAAACCTCGCTGCTAATTCACACATAGGTTGAGATGGATTCTTTTCCACTATAGCTTTCAGCTCATCATAATCCAGCTTAGTCTCAGGTCATGTTCATTTTTAAGATTGAAATCACCAGAATGGAAATTTTCAAAGCATCATGTTCATGCATTAGCTGCATCCTTCCCAAACACTTTGCTGATATTTTGAGCTTTCTGCACTGCGTAAGTTCTATAATGGAACTCAGATTAAAAAATTCACAATTTTTTTACTTATCCATGGTTTCACAAAAATTGCTATAAAAAATTTTGAAGGATAATCACAAGCTAAAATGTGCATTTGAAAGAATGAGGCTGTACCTTCACCAAAAAAAAAAACAGTGTCAAAGTGAAACGTTAGAGATACCAACTTTCAAACTAAGGAAATTAGACACTTCATACTTAATAACCTCTTGTAAGCCTCAAGCAAATTAACCTGTATTTTAACAATAATAATGTTCAAAGTGTTATTGTCTATTAGTTCCTTTTAGCTTTACAATAAATAAAATAAGTACTTACTCTTAGCAAATACGCAGTACACAGTGGAGATAGATAGGAGGAAAGGTCCAGTTTCTGTAAGTAGTATTGCTCTCTCTAAGCCAGACAGGTGCGTCAAAGGAACTCCATTTCTATTCTTTCTACTCTGTGTCTTCTTTCCTGTGCACGGAAGGAAATGGCAGTTACCTAGTCTTCCTTCAGCCCATGTTAACTCAACATTTACTGAGCCTCAATTTTATGTTTTTAAAAAAATCTTGGAAAAATTTATCCCAAGCAAATGTGGGTAGCCTGTGTGATAATAAGTGATCTGCTATTCAGTGGCATGAGTGTGGGATCATAACCACACTGAAGTGACCATTCTCAGGTCTTCCACAGAGTTATCTCACTAAATAGAATTGCTACTTTATTTATTGTGGCTGGAATTATATATCTCAGCTGCCTGGGACATGACACAGTTTGTCTCTCCCTGTGAGCAGTGCCATTGCTATGCATCAGAGAAGAGAAGAGGGAAAAACAGAAACAGTGTAAACACTTGACTATATGTTTACTTTTTTTTTTTTTTTTAAGTGAAAAGTGAATCTACCAAGAACCTTGGCGATGAAAATTGAGCACTTTTTCTGGAAGAAAGAAGTTTCCAGATAGTCGCAAATGACTGTGTCATTGATGGCCTGTTGGATGGTGAGGGGTATTATCAACAGGTGGTTGGAATGTTTTATTTGTCTAAAAAGTAATTAAACGATCTAAACTTATATAAAATGTATTTTATAGCCTGTTGAATTAATTGACTTTTGTAAGATAAAGGCCCCTTATTCGTATTAGTAATTCTGATGTAGTGCTTCCTAGGTCCTGGCTTTAAACATGCTTCATTCCATAGGCTGAAAACTTTGTCAGTTTGAGGTAAGGCCAAACCTGAGGATCACAACCACAAAGTTGGCACTCTCTGTAGCAGACCTCACTAAACATAATGGCCAGCAGTGTACTGTCGAGCCACAGGAGGAGAGCTCATCTTTCATCAGTTGCCCGTTCTTGGCTTTGAGGTTTATATGTAACTTACCCTTTTTGAGACAACTTTTTCACTTGGGAAATTCCTAGTACAATATCTGTACTGGGAAGGTGAATAAATATTATTAGCAACTGTTTTCTTATATTCAGCTCAGAAAATCAGTGACTCCACATTGTTTGAACCTTCAGTCTAAGGAATTTGGATCTACTTTAACGTACAATAAACGATGTCTTAGGAATCCTGTGCCTTTCATCACTTTCCCAGTCCATTCTTACCATTACCACACGGGGATACGTGATGACCAGTTTTATACTGTGTTTTGATATGTCTAGCAATAACTAAAGAACAAAAATCTGGGGACTCTTCAGTGTGTTACTGAAATGTATATGTATGTATTCATGTATATACGTGGCTTCATTTATACTTAATGGCAGCTCTGTACATTATGATCTCATATATTAAAGTTTCTTAATTATATTAAAATTTATATCATGAAAATGCAATATAAAAGAGTAAAAAATTATTATATCTATATTGCATGTGTGTGCTTTATGGTTAAAAACAATGATAAAACTGGATATTAATGAAGTTATTTTTAGTGTGCAATTGCAATAAGTTTTAGAACAAAAAGAAAATGAAATATCAGTTTAAGAGATTAGAAAGATTAGAAAATATGAAAAGATATGGAGAGGATAAGCACAGGAGAAACTTATAACTTCAAGTAGAAATTGGAAAAGAGAATCCAAAAATGATGCCAAAAAACCCCTTGGTATGAAGTACTAGTACGAATGTGAGACATAGAAAATAAGGCCTTGCAAGTTGGAAAAGAAACAAAAAGTTTATGCACATTACATAGGGTGCCAAAAAGATGTGTGCATATATTAAGAAAGGAAAAATTGATTAAAATTGTATTACTTAAGTCATATTTGACAATTATAAGAGGTGCTCAAACATAACTTGTATTCATCTTTTATGATCAGTATGTATTGACTGTTAAAATTTAACATAGGTTTTTCTTTCTTAAATTGTATATACTTTGTTCTGGCACCCTCTGAATACATTATACACGCACATACACACACACACTGCACATCCAAAAGCAACTTCAGGAATTCTGTTATGGGGAAGAATTTGTATAGAATTATCTTTTTGACAATACTGGAGAAGCAACTAAATGGAATTTCGGGAAATTCGGTTTTAATCTACCAGTGAAGTGTGTCTTATTAAAACAGGAAAGAAAGGGGATGAATTGAGTCAAATGTGTCATGGAATTGTTACTGGGAAAAGTGGAAAGCACCCAAAAAAACATGTGATCTGAATATTAGAATGAAGAGGAATTTCCTCACAGTGAAATCTGTTATGATGTAGTCTTATTTCCAAGAAAAGTGTTGCGTTCCATCCCTCCTGGAATTTAAATTGAAAACTGGACTAAAACCAAACCATTTATCCTGTACTTATTCCTGCCCAGGAGAAAACAGAAAGAAAAAAAAAATCTACATGATCTAATGCATCTTTGCCATCTTTATTTTCTAGAATTCTATTAGACTTTTCAGTTTAGGCTACTTCCCAAGAAAGAATTTAACAAAGTATAACCTAAATATAACCATCAGCTCATTTGATTAATGTGCACATTTATACTCACAGGATTTATAGTAAACATGTGTTTTAGTGAATAACCATGTCGAAGACTTGGAGGAGGTGAGATTGGAATAAGTCACTAAGAGCCCTGGAAGTCTGTAGCATTAAGGCCCAGTTTCTTTTTAGAGGACCTCTCCATTTTGGATTCTTAACAAATTCTGATGAGTAAACAAATTCTTTTACCAACTTTGTTCAACATCCTGCGTTTTATTCTGTCTACCTGACTTTTTTAAATAATAATTTCAAAGAGAATTTAGGCCTTTTGTAATTGCTAATTATTACATATGGGATTAATAGCCATAATTTATAGTAAGTAAAACTTGCACCTGTTCTTATTGTGTGAATTTAAGAGAGTGACTGTAGTGAATATTTAGTATTCCAAACTGTAGCTGAGCCAATTTACTTTCCTGTAGCAAGTAGTGGGATTCAGGTTTCATGAGGCAAAATAAAATGTTAAACACATAACTATAATGCCAACTATTTCCTTTATGCATTTTGTTTAATTGGGTTGACACATAATGTGTTTTGTACCTGATTTCCTATTACTGAACTCATACTACGTCGTGTCGTACCTGATTTCATATTGCCAAATTTTACATAAAGGCTCTGATCTTCTTTTATTTAATCATATACCTAGCAGTTTGGATGTGTTTCGCCCCTACCATAACTCAGTGTGACAGTCTTGGGAAGAGGGGTCTAATGAGAGATGTTTGGATCATGGGAGCAGATCTCACATGAAGAGATTAATACTTTCCCACTAGGGTGAATGAATTAGTTTTCTGGATAGTCTGGGGTCCTTGATTTTCTCTTGCCATGTGATGTTTTTGCACATTTCTGTTCCCCTTTTGCTTTCTGCATAAGTAGAAGCAGCATGAGACCCTCACCACATCCAGCTTCCCAAACTTGAACCTTCAAGCCACCAGAATTGTGAGCCAGATTAACCACCCTCAGCTATTCTGTTACAGTAACACAAAAGGGCCTAAACTCCCAGCCAGTTGTGTCTCTGTTGATTGAAGGCTGGCCCCCTCTCTATCCTTTCTTTCACCTTTGACAAGCTCCTACATTTCTCTATTTCCAGTTTCATTTTCTTGCTGAGTAAAGTGCCAAAACTCCTTAGCCTGATATTTGGTACCATCCATAACTTGCTCCTAGCCTAATTTTACAGCTTGCCTACTTGCTCTGTCTTCTTTTCCCTCTGCTTCCGTAACACAAAACAACACAAAGGACCAATTTTATTCTTCTGAATGTGGATATCTAGTTTTCCCAGCAGTAATTAGTGAAGAAACTGTCCTTTCCTCATTGTGTCTCAATAGCCTTGTTAAAGATAGTTGACCATGTACATGTGGGTTTATTTCTCAGCTACATTCTGTTCTATTGAAGTGTGTTTGTTTTTTATAGAATGCAACACTGTTTTGATTACTTAGTTCGTTTGTATTTGGGGTTTTTTTTGCAGTTTTTGGCCTGGGCTGGGTTTGAACCCCCCATCTCCGGCATATGGGACTGGCGCCCTATTCCTTTGAGCCACAGGCGCCGCCCTTGATTACTTAGCTTTTTAATATAGTTTGAAATCAAGAAGTCTGATGCTTCCACCTTTGTTCATCTTTCTCTAGATTGCTTAGACTATTTGGGATCTTTTGTGGCTCTAGATGAATTTTAGGATTGTTTTTTCTATTTCTGTGTAAAATGCCACTGGAATTTTGAAAGGGATTGCATTGAATCTGTAGCTTCCTTTGGGTAGGATGGTAATTTTAACAATATTAATTCTAAGTATTTTACTGTTTTCAATGCTATTATAAATGAGATTATTTCTTTTTCAAATAGTTTATTTTTAGTGTATAGAAACACAACTAATTTTTGTATGTTGATTTTGTATCTTGCAACTTTCCTGAATTGATTTCTTAATTTTAACAGTTTTTGGTGGAGTCTTTTGGGGTATGTTTTTGTTTCTTTCTGATTTGAATACCTTTTTATTTTTTTCCCAAGTTATGTTGAGTGGAATTGGTGAGAGTGGGGACCCTTATCTTGCTTGCTTCTACTCTTAGCAGATTTCAGCTTTCCACTGTTGAGTATGACGTTACCTTTAGGCTTGTCACATAGGGCCTTAATTATGTGGAGACATGTTTCTTGTATATTTAATTTGTTGACAGTTTTTGTCATGAAAGCATATTAAATTTTGTCAGGTGCTTTTTCTGCACCTATTGAGATGACTATATGATTTTATCCTTCATTTTGTTAATGTGGTGCATCACATTCATTGCTTTGCTCATGTTGTACCATCTTTGCATCCCAAGGATAAACCCCACTTGATCGTTGCATGTGATCCTTTTAATGTGCTGTTAAATTCACTTTACTAGTATTTTGTTGAGAATTTTTGCATAGAAGCTCATCAGGGATGTTGGCCTTTAATTTTCTTTTAGTGTTCTTAGCTAGCTTCACTATCAGCGTGATATCCTTCTTGTAAAATAAGCTTGGAAGTGTTTCTTCTCTTCGGTTTTTTTGGAAGAGTTGGAGAAGAATTGGCATTAATTCTTTAAGTGTTTGGTAGAATTACCCTGTGAAGCCATCTGGTCCTGGGATTTTCTTTGTTGGAAAGTTTTTGATTATTGTTTCAGTCTCTTTAACTCACAAAGGTCTGTTTATATTTTCTATTTTTTCATGATTCAATCTTGATGGGTTAAGTTTCTAGAAATTTATCCATTTATTCTAAGTTTTACCATTGTTTATAATTATTTTCATATGAACCTTTTTATTTCCATGGTATCTGTTGTCATGTATTCTCTTCCATTTATAATTTTGAGTCCTCTTTTATTCTTGGTTAGTCTATCTAAAGTTTTGTCAATGTGTTTATCTTATCAAAAAAAAAAACTTAGCTTTGTTAATTTTTTTTTCTCTTCTATTTTCTTCTTTATTTCTGCTCTAATCCTTATTATTTCCTTCCATCTGCTAACTTTAGGCTGATTTGGTTCTTTTTCTAGTCCCTTAAGATGTAAAGTTAAGTTGTTTGAGATCTTTTTCTTAATGTAGATGTTAATCACATACACCAGAGCTGGCAGGTTCAAACCCAGCCTGGGCCTGCCAGACAATGACATCTGCAACAACAACAACAACAACAAAAATAGCTGGGCGCTGTGGCAGGCGCCTGTAGTCCCAGCAACCTGGGAGGCTGAGGCAAGAGAATCACTTAAGTCCAAGACTTTGAGGTTGCTGTGAGCTGTGACGCCATAGCAATCTACCAAGGGCGACATAGACTCTGTCTCAAAAAAAAAAAATGTAGATGTTAATCATAATAAAGTTTTTTCTCATCTTATAAATAAATATTAGTATGTTGTGTTTACATTTGCATTTTTCTCATATTTCTTATTTCCCACTTCTTCTTTGACCCACTGTCTCAGCAATGTTGTTCAATTTCCATATATTTGTTAATTTTCTAATTTTCATCCTGTTAACTGATTTCTAGTTTCCCACCATTATAGTTGGAAAAGATACTTGATAGGATTTTAGTCTTCTTGAATTTGTGGAGACTTGCTTTGTGACATAACATATGATTTATCCTAGAGAATATTTCATATGCTCTTGAGAAGAATATGTGTACTGCTGCTGTTAGATGGAATGTTCTGTGCATGTCTGTTAGGTCCATAGTGGTGTTCGTGTCTGTGGTTTTCTTACTGATTATCTGTCTGGATGATCTATCTATTGTTGAGAGTGGGCTGTTAAAAGTATCCTACTATTGTTGTACTTGTCCCTCATTTCTGTTAATATTTGCTTTGGATAATTAGGTACTCTAATGTTAGAAATATAAACATTTACAGTAGTTATATATTCTTGATAAATTGACACCTTTATCATTATACATGGTGTCCATAAAGTTCGTGTGCGATTTAAAATAGACCAGGGTTGTCCATTTTAAATTGCACATGAACCTTATGGTCTATTTTAGATTGACACACGGACTTTATGGACACCCTGTATAAATGACTTTCTTTTGTCTATTGTGACAGACTTTGACTTAAAATTTATTTTGTCTCATATAATTATGATGACCTCTGGTCCCTTTTGGTTACCATTTGCATGGAATATTATTTCCTATCCCTTCACTTTCAGCCTATGTGTATCTTTAAAGCTAAAGTCTCTTGGGCAGTGCCTGTGGTTCAGGGAGTAGGGTGCTGGCCCCATATACCGAGGGTGGTGGGTTCAAACCCGGCCCTGGCCAAACTGCAACAATAATAACAACAAAATTAATTGATTATGACTTTGTTTAAAAATAAATAAATAAATAAAAAATAAAGTCTTTTATAAGCAGCATGTACAGTAGACCCTCCATAGTTGACCACCCACTTAAGTTGACCTCATTTTCTTTTTTTCTTTTTTTTTGAGACAGAGTCTTACTATGTCATCCTCGGTAGAGTGCCGTGGCATCACAGCTCACAGCAACCTCAAACTCTTTGGCTTAAGCAATTCTCTTACCTCAGCCTCCAGAGTAGCTAGGACTGTAGGTGCCCGCCACAATGCTGGGCTATTTTTTGGTTGTTGTTGTCGTTGTTTGGCAGGGCCAGGCTGGATTTGAACCCGCCAGCTCTGGTATATGTGGCTGGTGCCCTAGCCATTGAGCTACAGGCTCTGAGCCAGGAGGCCTGGTTCTTTATGTTGCCCCCCTCAATTTGTTGACCAGTTTGTTGCAGTCCCTTGGGATGTCAACGTAAGGAAAGATTCTACTATAGTTGGGTCTTGTTTTCTTATTATTCAGCCACTTTGTCTTCCGATTGGAGAATTTAACCCATTTCTGTCTAAAGTAATTATTGATAGGTAAGGACTTAATGTATTGCCATTTTAATTATTTTCTGACTGGTGATTTCTTCCTTTTTGCTGTCTTTGTGACTTGATGACTTTCTATGGTGGTATGTTTTGATTTCTTCTCTTAGTCTTTCATATATTTACTAAAGTTTTTTTCTTTGTGATTACCATGAAGCTCACATAAAATATCTTGTAGTTATAGCAACCTATTTTAAGTTGATAATAACTTTAATTGCATACAAAAATTCAGTACTTCTACTTGCCATGTTAGCTTATCCGTGTTATAGTTTGTATCTTTTTTATATTTGGTATCCACTAAAAAATTGTTGTAGCTATAATTTTTAACTTCATACTTTGTGGAACTTCTTAGCAGCTTTGATGGATAGTAGGCTATTTCTCCTAGCATGTTTAGCTCCTGTCTTGAGTCTTTTATTCATGTTACTTACGTATTTCCTTGGTTTGGGCATCAAAACTCCAGTCACCTCAAGTAGTTTGAAACCAACTGCTAATGCCAATGCTAGTTTCTGTCAGTGGGTTCCAGGATATTAGCATCAGGTCTATTTAATTGTCCATTGTGAATTATGCACTGCTGAATTGAGCACTGTTGCAAGATACTGCAGCAGACCTCAGATATCATGGCTATTCAGGACTTGTCAGTGAGAAGGTCTGTGTGGAAAAGAAATAAGAATGCAGTGACATCTATTAATGATACATGGATATGTTGAGCTGTGGGAGGAACATGTGCTTGGCATGCTGGTAAAGCCGACTATAGATGTGAGGCGTTGCCTCTGTACAGACTTGGAAGGACAGGCTGTAGCTGGGAGTTAGGATAACCACATGACAAGAGTATCATTTCAGGAGCTGTTGGAAATGTTGGGAATGGCTTCAGAATTAGAAATAGAATGGCTGGAGAAAATCCATGAAAAGATCAGAGCAGATAACTGAAAGGCCTTGAAAAATTGAGTCTTAATTTCATGGGTAGAAGCAAGTGTTCATACTCTGAACCCTGCAACCAAGGAGAAGTAAGCTGAGCCATGTGTTTCTGGTTTTTTATGAGAGAAGTTTCCTATCTCCCTTAGGTAGGGGACCATTAAATAATGGTTTCACTTTTTATTTTGAGGTTATTAAGAAAACTTTGCTTCTCCCAGGTTTCTGTTAAGCACTCTGGGTTTATTTTTACTGTGGGAAGACATTGTCATATACCGCCTTTTTGTATCATGATTTCTTTTGGCTCCTTAAACAGTTGATTCCACTTTCAGTCCATATGGTATATATCTGTGGTGCAAAGACAGTCCCTAACGCCCAGTAACTTATTTTCCTGGACCTCTGTGGGCCTAGAGTTTAATCTCTGTGTTTTGAAGTATCAGTGGTTGGTTAACCAGATGCTGTTATGCCGTGCGTTTAGGGTTTTTGCCAACCTAGAAGAGACAGCAACTTTTTCCGTGTTCCTAACAGATTGAAGGTGTTTTCAAGTTCTCTGCTTCAGAACTCTCCCTGGAAAGATTGGTCAGTTGTTCAGCCAACTTCCTTGGCCTCTGGAGCTAGTGCAGTTTGGAAGCCTGTAATTTGTTTCTGCCGTATTTGGACCCTCACAAACAAAACTTCTAAGCACTGGAAATGGAAAACCTGAGGTGGTGAGGAAAGCAGAGTGGGAGCAGGCATCCAGGCTTTCAGGTAACGGACTCTGTAAGAAGGAGGCTACTGTTTGTGAACAGCTGATGGGAGAAAAAGGTCCAGGTGTTTTTTTTCTCACTTTCCTAGGTGGCAAGGAGAGCAGTTGTGAGGTTTGGATATTTTTCTTTTCTTTTTTTTTTTTTGTAGAGACAGAGTCTCACTTTATGGCCCTTGGTAGAGTGCCGTGGCCTCACACAGCTCACAGCAACCTCCAACTCCTGGGCTTAAGCGATTCTCTTGCCTCAGCCTCCCGAGTAGCTGGGACTACAGGCGCCCGCCACAGCGCCCGGCTATTTTTTGGTTGCAGTTCAGCCGGGGCCGGGGTTTGAACCCGCCACCCTCGGTATATGGGGCCGGCGCCTTACCGACTGAGCCACATGCGCCGCCCATTTTTGTTTTTTTTTAAGCAAATTCTACTTTCCCCTGACCAGTGTGTATGCTCCTTAGAAATGAAAGGGAAAGCAAGTTAATTCTCTCCTTCTTTATCCAGTCAAGAAGTACTTTATTGGCCATGCCCATAGCTCAGTGGGTAGGGCGCCAGCCACATACACTAAGGCTGGTGGGTTCAAACCCAGCCCAGGCCAGCTAAAACAACGACGACAACTGCAACAACAAAAATAGCCAGGCATTGTGGTGGGTGCCTATAGTCCCAGCTACTTGGGAGGCTGAGACAAGAGAATTGCTTGAGCCCAAGAGTTTGAGGTTGCTGTGAGCTGTGATGCCACGGCACTCTACCCAGGGTGACAGCTTAAGACTCTGATTCAAAAAAGAAAAAGGACGTACTTGGCGCCTGTGGCTCAGTGAGTAGGGTGCCGGCCCCATATACTGAGGGTGGTGGGTTCTCAAACCCTGCCCCGGCCAAACTGCAACAAAAAATAGCCAGGCATTGTGGCGGATGCCTGTAGTCCCAGCTACTCGGGAGGCTGAGGCAGGAGGATCGCCTAAGCCCAGGAGCTGGAGGTTGCTTTGAGCTGTGACGCCATGGTACTCTACCGAGGGTGACAAAGTGTGACTCTTGTCACCAAAAAAAAAAAAAAAATCCTGTAAGTTAACTCATTCAAAAGAACTTTTTTTTTTTTTTTTTCCAGACAGCGTCTTAATTTGTCACCCTTGGTAGAATGCCATGATGTCATAGCTCAGAGCAAACTCAAACTGTTGGGCTCAAGTGATTCTCTTGCCTCACTTTCCCAAGTAGTTGGGACTACAGGTGTCTGCCACAACTCCTGGCTATTTTTAAAGACTGGGTCTTGGTCTTGCTCTTGCTCTTGTTCAGGCTGGTCTCAAACTTCTGAGCTCAGGCGATCCACCTACCTCAGCTCCCAGCATGCTAGATTATAGGCGTGAGCCAGTGCCCCGGGCTAAAAAGAACTTGATAATATCTGTACTCTCCTGTAATTCTATTTGGGATTTCTCCAGAGCAGTGTTTTTCAACCTTTTTATCTCCTGGCACACTTGAACCTATAGTTAAACTTCTGTGGCACGCTCAAATTATGTTGATCAAAAAAAGAATATACTTACTGTGCTTTGAACTTCTTCTGAAAATAATGTAATTAATGATCTTTAAATTTTTCACAGCATACCAGTTGAAAAATCACTGCTCCAGAGAGTGGTATTGAATCTATAAAGCGTAGGCCAAGTGATGATACAAAATCTAAATTATAGTAAAGGATGTGGTAAAAATCATCCGTTACCCAACATACCTCCCCATTCTTTCTTTCTGGTAATGATACCTTGAGTTCCTTCCCCTTGTTCTCATCCATCTAGGTTGGATGCTTTTGAGCCTAACTCCAGCTCCTAGGGGGATTTTCATCAGCCTAAACTGGTCAGATTATCCCACTTCTGTCTGTGAAATGTGTTCGGTTCAAAACTATACAGGTAACCTGAGCTGATGGAATCTGAGGGAACCACAAAAATGTGGAAAACAGGGCACAGGCTGTGCTATGCTATGAAGATATAAAGCTAAAAGTGGGTTAGCTTATTTTTACTAGTGTGAGGGGTACCAGCCTAAAGTCTGTGACAGCTCCAGAAGCTAATTGGGTATAGATTAAGCCAAGCCATTTATCCCTGTGGAGTGTTTAGTTAATTAGACAATGTATTCTCTTTTTTTCCTCCAAGTTTGAGTAAGTTGTTTTTTTGATTATTTGGTTTCGGTTTTTGTTTTTGTCAACTGTATCAGAATTTGAAACTAGGAAGTGAAGTATGGCAAGTGACAGTTTCTAGATTATAGAATTGGCCGGATCAAGATAGTAAGGAGAACTTCTATATCCTAGGCTAGAATATTAGTAAGAATTAAATTGATCTATAAAAGGAATATAATCATAACTGTCCCTTTAAGAACACTTTCTGGAATTTGCACATAGCACTCTTTACATTGTATTTGCAGAACTTGACCATATGGCACACCTACTTGCAGGGGATTGCAAGCTTCTATTCTGCATGGCAGTGTGCCTAACAAAAAGTTACAGATCTTTTTACGAAAGAGGTGGATTAAATGCATACTGGGGACATGTAACAGTCTTAAACACAGTTGGCCATTGGCAATCTATACTTTGTAGTAGTGTAATAGTTGGTTGTTCTATTATCTAATATATATCAGTACCTTCAACTCATTTACCTCCTAGACTGCAGTGTTAAGGGACTTGGACAAAAAGTTCAGGCTGCAGGAACATATTGGTAATAGGCTGAAGACTTTGTAAATCTTTCAAGAAAAAGACTGATTTACTTTGCAACGGAAGCCTTTGAAAACAGGGAAGGAATTAAATAGAGTTTTGCTCTGGGAAATACTTTCTGCCTGTGAACTGCAATCCAAGTCGACTGAGAGCAGTAATCTGGATCTTTGACTCATGGAAAAGCCACGTTTCTTCCTTAAGGTTAAATTGGTTTCAGTAAAAAGAGGGAGAATGGAGAGGTATAATAAGGTAAGATGGGGGCCTGGGTTAATGTGACTTCCCCCAGTCTCTTCTGTAATCCTCTTTTTACTCCCTTCCAACCTGGCAAAAGGGACCTCCATGCCTCTGGAAAGACATAGCTGGTGTGCAGCCTTCCTCCGTAGTATTTCTATCCTCCCCAGGTCATTGCTTTGTGTTTTCCCTAAAGAGAGGTCAATATGGGGTCATTAATTTGCAGCCATCCCAAACCTGTATTCTAACAATAACTATGAATGAACTAGATTTCTAACTTCTATTACCAACTTACTAACCCATGAAATTGACCAGTCAGGGTTCGCCACATAAACAGAGCCAAGAGGATGCATTATATGGAAAAAAAGAGATTTATTATGAGGATTTGGCTTGTACAGTTAGGGAGTCTGGAAAGTCCCAGGATCACGGTTTATTACCAAGCTGCAGACCTACAAGAGCCAATGTATCAGTTGGAGCCAGAAAGGGTATCCCCTGTTTGAAGGCTGTAAGGAAGAAAGGCAGGATGGTCAACCTTTTTGTTATTCTATACAGACCTTCCACTGATTGGATGAGTTACACCCATATTAGGCTGGGCAATCTGTTTACTTAGTCTTCCAATTTAAATGTTAATCTCATCCAAAATAGTCTCAGAGAAACCCAAGGATAATGCTTAATCAAATATCTGGGCACACTGTTGCCTAGTCAATTTGAAACATACACCAGAACCACATAGACAGAGCCAACTAAAGGTATAAGGGATTCTATGACAGAAAGCCCCCCAACTCCGACAACAACACTACATGATTGCCTAATCCCTAAATTTTTCCAGTCCCATCCCCCATCACATATACAACTCCATTCACACCAATAAGTAGTGGGCTGCTAAAGCCATACGATCCTCTGAAGAGGCAGGCAAGGGGGATCCTCTTGGAGAGTGAAACTGAGACTGCCCCAGACCTTCTGTTCACTGCAAAATAGCAAGTCTTTGTCATTTATGTCCAAAAAAACTGTAATATGTACAAGGAATGATGGCTACTAGATGTTTCACATTCTCCTCTTGGCAATTAAGAATTTTTGTTGCAGTTCTCTCTTCTCTCTCATCATATATAAGATACAGTTGAAATTATTTACTCACATGTCTTTGAACCATGAAGACTCACTTTACATGGTTGACACATTAACATGAAATACTGGACTTGGATCTAGCTTCAGTAATCAGATGAGATTTCATATTATCTCCTTTGGGGGAAGGAATGTGACTGTTATATATGTGGAAGGTGTAGGTTGATGTAAGCCTGAGGCTGGACTGTCCAACATTACTTAGTCCTTCTGATACTCAAATTTCCTTTGAGAACCATGTCCTGTCATTCTCAACCATAAGATGAAGTAATTGGTTCAAGAATAGGCATGTAAATCCACACTAAAGTGAGCTTCTGGGTTTTTGCTAGGAATGCTAGAACTTTTTTTTTCCTTGTTGTGCTTACTTATGTTGGGATGTGATCTTTAGAACTGCTATAATCATTTTTGGTGCCATGTGGGAAGCTATCCTGAGAATCAGCTTCTAAGCAGAACTGAGAGGTGGATCCTAGTAATGATATTTTGCTTTCATTTTTTAGTCATTGTAGAAGGGTTTTCTCTCATTTGCAGCAACAATGTAGTTTCCCAAGTGTTGTGATTGAAGTTATATGATTCAAATCTGTAGAACCACAGAATCTTAGAATCAGAAGGCCCATAGATGTAACCTGGTCCAGAGACTCTCAAGTGTGCCTCAGAGGGTAAGCAAGGTGATTGTTATTTTATTAAAATAAAATTTTTTTATTTTAATAAATATTATAAATCTTTAGGAAATATAACTAGTATTTTCACATCAAACCTGTGATTTCACAGGTTAAGATGTAATTCTTTTACTGAAAAGGATGTGACTACTCTTGGAGAAAAATGGCTCTTTTAGGGATTGCCCAATTGGTGAGTGAAGGGCAAGAGATGTTAAATGTGGAGTCTTACAACAGGAAGAGACCCTAGGGATCATAAAGTCACCTCCTCACCCTTACTCATCTTCAATGTCAAAATTTTCTCCAAAGCATCTCACACAAGTGTTCATCCGGACTCTACTTAAATAGCTCCAAGGATAGGAAAGTTATCATTTGAGGCGGTACATTCCATTTTGGCAGTTCTGATAGTTAGAAAAGTCTACCTTATATGAGCCAAAGTCAGCCCCTTGAGATTTCTTTACATTTGGTTCCAGATCTTCCTGCTGAAGTCACTCCCCACTTTCAGATGTTTCAAGACAGTTACTCTACTCTCTCCGTGTTTCACTACACACATGCTCCAAGTCTATTTTCATTGACTGTAGTTTTGGGTTTTTTTTAAATGAAAGGATATTTATTCTTCTTAGATACAAATGAGTTAATGTTCAAAACAAGGTATATTATTCTGCACAGATTGGTAAATATTAGTACATTGGATAATACCAGGTAAGGTGTGGGAAGCAGACACCCTCTCACCCTGCAGTGGAAACAATACCCTTTATTGGAGAAAAATTGGACTATTGAAGCTTATATGTACCAACATTTTTTTTATTGTTAAATCATAGTTGTGTATATTAGTGCAATCAAGGGGTATAATGTGCTGGTTTCATATGCAATCTGAAATATTCTCATCACACTGTTCAACATAGCCTTCATGGCATTTTCTTAGTTATTGTATGTAGACATTTGTATTCTGCATTTAGTTAAGTTTTGCCTGTACCCATTCTAAGATGCACCATAGGTGTGGTCCCATCCATTACCCTTCCTTCACCCCAACCATTGACTGTAGTTTTTAATCACTTCTATTATTTTCTCATCCTTTTTTGATTTAATATTCAAACGCCCTTGTGCCTATTAAAGCTTTGTGTCAAGAGCAAAACTTAATATACTTAAAGTGTAAACAAAATTAGAGCTATCCACCTGTTCTGGACCTTCTGTTTCCATTAAGGAACCCTGACATCACCATTTCCCATGGTTGACCATTGAGTGGCAGCATCCATCTTTTTTACCTTCATCACGTAGTCAACCAGTTTATAAACTGAACCTCAAGTAGCTACTCCTAATCTCTATTCCTAATTAATTCTTACTCATTTTGTTCTGTCATTCCATTCTGTTGGGATTTGTTGTTTTGTTTTGTTTTGTAGAGACAGAGTCTTACTGTACCGCCCTCAGGTAGAGTGCCGTGGCGTCACACGGCTCACAGCAACCTCTAACCCTTGGGCTTACGCGATTCTCTTGCCTCAGCCTCCCGAGCAGCTGAGACTACAGGCGCCCACCACAACGCCCGGCTATTTTTTTGTTGCAGTTTGGCCGGGGTTGGGTTTGAACCCGCCACCCTCGGCATATGGGGCCGGTGCCCTACTCACTGAGCCACAGGCGCCGCCCTTTGTTTGTTTTTTTATCTTGATTCTGTTAGCCAATTTATTAAATCTGACAGTGGTAGAGTATGGGGGCTTCCCTACAATCTTATGTAATTTTAGGACGCACAAAAATGTAATGAATGAAGAAAACAAACTTAGGGAACCTAGTAGTCAAGAGATTGATACAGACAGAAATGTGGTTAATGTGGACCAACGAGAGATCAAGAGATATTTAGGAAATTATCCAATTTTTTTTTTTTTTTTTTTTTTTTTTGTAGAGACAGAGTTTCACTTTATTGCCCTCGGTAGAGTGCCATGGCATCACACAGCTCACAGCAACCTCCAGCTCCTGGGCTTAGGCAATTCTCCTGCCTCAGCCTCCCGAGTAGCTGGGACTACAGGCACCCGCCACAATGCCCGGCCATTTTTTTGTTGCAGTTTGGCTGGGGCTGGGTTTGAACCCGCCACCCTCGGTATATGGGGCTGGCTCCCTGCTCACTGAGCCACAGGCGCCGCCCCTATCCAACTTTTTGAATGCAGTGTTCTGACTTTATTCAGGCAGCACTTTTGCTGGCTAGTATCAGAGATACAGGATTAAATTATGCTAGTCAAAGATGTATCTCAACGTAGAATTTATTACCAATTTCTCTCTGCTACGGAAATAGATTTATCTTTGGCCCTGGGAACTGGGCCAGTGTACTGGGTAAAGGGAGTTAAACAGAACTGAGTTCAAATCCTGACTCTATGATTATTAGTTATATACCCTCTCGAAACCTGTCCAGCCTCTCTGAGCCTCAGTTAACACATTAACTGCCATGTGAGTTGTACTTAACTTATGCTAGATAGTTTTGAGCCCAGGCCTTCGTGAAACATATATATATATAACTCATGTTATCTCCTGACCTATCTTGGCCTAATAGAATAATGTGATGGCTCCAAGGAAAACAAAATTTTTTTTCTAGTGTGGCAGTCAATGTGTAAACTAAGAAAACAACATGGTACCCATCTCATAGGCTTATTATAAAAA
Source organism: Nycticebus coucang (assembly GCF_027406575.1). Taxonomy (NCBI): domain Eukaryota; kingdom Metazoa; phylum Chordata; class Mammalia; order Primates; family Lorisidae; genus Nycticebus; species Nycticebus coucang. Next base: position 17,192,201 of record NC_069784.1, on the reverse strand, counting down.
TTACACAAGATAATATCCAAAACACTTAGCATATAACAAACAATATACTGTGGCTAATTTGGTAAATCTATTGATACTCAGAAGAATTGGAAAAAATGAATATAAAATTAGCCTATGAAGGCTAGAGCTGTCCATCATGACCACATCTGTTTTGATTTAGGCAATTTCTGTCATGAGGTACTTCAGTGGGGATACTCTTATTTGGTGAAGAAAATTCCCAACCCTCCTAAGGGTTTGCATGTTGGAGGAGAAGGGCTATGGGAGGTTCAGAGAGCAGCATTGATAAAGGAGAAAGCAGAAACCAGCTGGAGATGTTTCCTTCACCAGTGGGCTACCACAGAGCTGTCTGGAGGGGAAGGCACTATCCCTGCCATTAAGATGCTGCTGTCTGTGAGTGTTAGCTCCAGAGGCTGAACTGAACGAGAGTCCTTACAGACTTGGGGAGATGAAAGGGGTTAGAAACAGAAATGAAGCAGTAGATGAGTTGTTTCTCAATGTGTTTTTTTCCCCCAACCGCTGTGATTTTTCGTCCCACCTGCATACATTTTTTTAATGTCAAGAACTTGCTGGGTACATGTGTCTGGGCAGGCACAGGTTTCCAAGGATTGTGCTTTCAAACACTGGCTGGGCTTGCCAGAGTTGGGCAAGGTGGCCTTGCCTGATCTAAGGATTATCATCAGGCAGGAGGTTTTTTAAAATTCAAATCCCAGTTTTTTAACATGCAAGAAAACACCTGGCCTTTCTCTCTTTTTTAAATTTTTACATCTAGTACTTTTTTTTTCCATCAATTATAGAACCGCGCATGCGTCGATATGTATCTATGAGCCCAAACTGCAGTCACTCCCAGAGGCTCCCAGTTAATACCTCTGGTGACCCAAAGATATGCACCAACTCTGCCACTCCTGCTGTCCCTTTGGCACAGGAGCACTAACAGTTACTTTGTTTACTTAAAGGTTTTGAGGCCCTCTATTGTCACTCATCTCTACATATTCAAAGGGCCATGTGTGTGTTTTCTCCTTGGTCACATCAGCTGTTGTTGAATTTGCTGGGTTTCTTTTTTTTTCCATTTGCACAAGGTCACATTCAGAGTCCTTCCTCCCTTAGGAGTGGTCATACATTCGTCAACTTAATCTGCCTCCCATTTCCTCCTATGGGGATCACACAGCCCTTCCTGAGGTATTACCATTTTTCCATTTCTTCTTTGCTCCCTCCTTTCTTTTAATAACTCTGGGAGACAGGGAAACACCTTATAAAGTTAATTTCCTCTGAAGCTTTCAAAGCAAGGGCATCTCCCAGCCCAGACACCACCACCCCTCTCCATCCCTTAGGGACAAAGCACACCCCTCCTTGCAGCCTGAGTCACTCTGGGCTGTGCCACCACGCAGGACTCCCCAGGCCCCAGCTTGATCTCAGGGGCAGTCCAGCCGCTCTGGTGGGGGGCGGGGACCCCACATGGGAAGAGTCTCCTTGTTTATCTGCTTGGTCCCTTCCTCCCCCTTTTCACTTTCAGACTGCTCCCCCTTCCTCTTTACTGCTTTCTGCTTCTCTCTGGTACTTTCAGGACTCGGGGGCTGGCCCACTGCCTGTACCAAGGATGGCATTTCCCCTTCAAAGGCCTGTGGCTGCAGCCACCCAGCTCCACCAAGCACACAAACCCTTGGAATTGCTGTGGCTTTGCTTACTCGGAAAGCTTGGGCAGTTTTTTAAACACCCCTTTGGTTTCTTAGGGCAAAGCTTTTCTCAATCCTATTTTATTTATGCGAACATGATCTGTGGCTTTTGAATGTTTGCTTTTGAATGTTTGTGTTAACCGACTAAGCTGAAAGCGTTTCCTCTTACCGGAGAGAGGGCTCTGCACAACTGGGGGCCAGGCCGCTCAGCTCAGGCAAAAGCTGTCCCAAGAGGAACAAGTCACTAGCCAAGGAAGTCTGGAGGCTCAGGGAGGAATTCATTGAGGCCCTCATGGGCAGCAACGGTCAGACCTCAGATCATAGACTGGGCCGTGAAGCTCAGCAATTCCTTTGATTAAGAGGAAGGGTTGGACTGGAGACACATAGATTTTTGCAAATATATTTTTTAAAATTGTGCATATGTATACCAAAATTCTGAGGTTTTCAACAGCTTGGATGTCTGATCTTTTTCCCCACATTCCTAGCCTTTTGAAGAACTCCTGGCAGTATTAAGAGTGCTAGAACTTAATACTTGGTTGATCCTGTAATCATTTGTCCTTAGGTGGTGACCTGCCATTTGAAAGTGTGGCAGATCAGCCTATTAATTTGCTCCTGGTGTATTTCTTTTCCCATCCACTTTCTTCCTGATACCTAAGAGCACTGAAGATGGAAACCAAAACAAAGCCTCAAAGGATCCACTAAATGTACAGTCTTTCCATATCCAGTGACTGGATAACCTACCCTGGGGTAAGGAAAAGGCAGGAAAGAAGCAAGTGGGAAGGTGATGTGAACTGAGCGAAGTCCTCAAATCTGCCATCAGGACCAAGGAAAAGGGAAGGGCTCAGTCAAGGTGAGTGATCTTTAAGGGTAAAACCCACCATTCCTACATCTCCAACCCATAGCCTGTGCTGCTCTGGGTCCAGTGGCCCTGGAAACCTGTAAGCTCTTGAACAAAACGTGAGTGACTTACCAGACAATTTGTGTGAGGATGTGGTTATGATGAGGAAGACCTCCCCTTCCAAACAAGGTGAATAGAGCTAATTGGGGATTTTTTTTTTTTTTTTTTTTTGCAGTTTTTGGCTGGGGCTTCTTTTGAACCCACCACCTCTGGTCTATGGGCCAGGCGCCCTACTCCTTGAGCCACAGGTGCCACCCTAATTGGGAATCTTTTAAGAGCTGGGCCAAACAATGAGTGCCCCCGAAGGAATATTGTCAAAGTTCTTAATCTTCTTAATTGGAGAGACTAGTTGAAGAATACAGAAAACTACTATAGAGGAAAAGAATTGATGTAAGGCTCCAAAGAATACAGAAATTAGTTTTTGCGGTGGAATATTCCAGGGTATATGTAAAATATGTAATATCAATATCTCTGTTCCATCTGTACTCTTTCTTTGGGGAACGTCTTGTGATTCTTTAACTTTGTGCCCACTGGCACTCCACTCCTGGAATCTCTCATGAGCTGCTGACGAGAACACCCACTGCATACTTGACCTGAGAGGTGCAGATGTGCTCAGTGTGAGTCAGAGCTAACCCATCTTTTCTCCACTTGCCCTCTCACCAGGTCCTCCTGGCCTCCTACCATTCACTTTGTCACTCATGCCAGAAATAGCAGCATTTTCCTTGTCTCTTTCCTTGCCTATCCCACCACCATTCCCCCAGCCCCTCCTTGCTCATGCTACCTTCAAAATCTCTCTTTATTCTTTCTTCATCTTTTTATCTCTTTGGCCACCAAACTCATCCAGGCTGCCCTATTTTCTCATCTAGCTACTACTCTGAACTAAAATAAAATCTTAAGGCTCCCCTATCTCAGCAACTGACTGACTAGAACCCTCTTGACCAAGGGGATCCCTAAAACTGAGTTGCTGGCCATGAGAAGGAAGATCAGACATGCCTAGTGATGACTCTTCCCCTTCCTAGAGATGTTTTTTGTGGCTCATTAACAGTTCTAAGGCTATGTAAAACCTACTGGCAGGTGCTCAGTATACTTAAGAAACCACTTGAGTGTGTCTGGTACTTTGTCTTTGATTAATAGATTCTTTATCTTAAGCATTCCCTTTCACTGATTCCTTGTCTTTTAGAGGAAGCCTAACTCTTTCAGCCAATTGTCAGCTAAAAAATCTTTAAACCTACCTATAATCTGTAAGCTGCCCTCCTTCCAGATGTCCAACCTTTTAGGGCCAAACCAATGTATATTTTCCATGTACTGGTATATACCCACTTGTAATTCCTGTCTCCTTGAAATGTATAAAACCAAAGTGTAACCCCACCACTGCGAGTCCACTTGCTCAAGGCTTCTTGGGCATAGCTCCAGGTCATGGTCCTCAAATTTGGCTCAGAATAAACCTCTTTAAACTATTTCACAGAGGATGGCTTCTTTTCCATTGACACTACACTAATCCTCTGATCTCTTGGCATGGTTCTTATCCCCTTGCTGCCCATTCTTACCTACCAGTTTGCATAATGTGTCTAAAATATCTGATTGTTTCTTGCCTGCCCAAAACCTTTAAATAGCTTTCTATTGCTTTTCAGCTAAGGTGTAAGTCCAAATTCCAGCCCTGCTTACTCTTTCCAGCCTCATCTGCCACCTGGGCAGAGACCTTATCTTCTGCTTCACTGCAGTTCTTACAGTACCTAGGACAATGCCTGACATGGGGTTGGTCTCTATAAATAGTGGTTGCATGGAGGAATGAATGAATACACAGTATTTCTGTGCGTTTGAGAATAACTAAGGAAAATGGAGAATGAGTGAAAGCCAACATGAAAACCACTCAGGATAGTTCTTATTCTAAGTCGTAAATATTTTGATCCCATGGCTGGCAAAGTAGAACATATTTGAGCAAGCATAGCACAAAATGTGGTCCCTCTTCTCCAGAGACATGCTTGTCTTTCCTTCAGAGTAGTAAGCCTGGGGAAGAATGCTACTTTGTTCAAGTTATTTTTTATTCTTTTGGAACTTCCTAATGCTCCTGTCATGTGGTTCCAAGTTTAACCATAGTCATTTTGGACATGATTTTGTTTCCACAATGATGTATGTCAGCAACCGCAGAGTGAGCTTCTTGTATTTTTATATCAATCTGATATCCTTTGTTTATTCGTTCCTCGGGTTTCACTTTTGCTTATGTAATGGGCTATGGCATTTTTCAGTTATTACCTCATGCTGGGATCTCCTTTTCCATTGTACCTCCCGATGTGTCATATTCTTGACTCTACTCTCTTGGATCTATGGGATACAATGCTCTCAGCTGGTGGGTGGGAGTGGGTGGGAGCCAGATTACATGATGGCTTCTCCACCCTTCCCCACACAAGAGCTGTCTGGCTGTACTCAGTCTTTTGGCATCCCTCAGAAAGCCCATTAGCTTAAAACTACAGCAGCTAGACAGGCCTGAAGAACCCAGGATCTACTTCTGGTTTGGGCAGGGGGCCAGGTAAGGTCTCCTGAATTCAGGAGCTACACCGACCCTTTTCCCAGAGTCTATAGCTGGAAGTGGCCAAGCCCTTATGTGTACTCTTGTGCAAGCACATAATACAGGTAGATCTTGAAGGAAACACAAGTCTCAAGCATTCCTTGGCTTGGGGCTCATTTTCCTAAAGTCCTCTAGATTCTTATATTTAGCTGTCTCTTAGGGCGTCTAATAGGCACCTCAGCTTAACATGCCAGAACAGAGCTGATTTATATTCCCACCCACCCCAAAACTGTTATTCTTCTACTCTTTCCATCATAGAAAATGGCAACACTATTTACCCAGTTACCCAATCCAAAAAACTAGTAATCATAGTTGAACCCTGCTTCTTTTTTTTCACTCTTCATTTCTCCCTTCAATACATTGTTCTACTTCTCAGATATATCTAGATCCTTCCACTTTTCTCCATACCCATGGCTATCACCCTAGTCCAAGCTGCTGTTGTCTCTTGCCTGGACAACTGAAATCACTAACAAGTCTCCTTCTTTTCATTCTTGCCCCCACTGAGCAGTCAGAGAGTAGCCAGGGTGCATCACTCCTGTGCCTAAAACCCTCTAATGAGTTCCTGCTGCTCTCAGGAAAAAAAGAATCCCATTGCTCTTACCCACTTCTCAGATTACATCTCATACTATGCTCCAGACTCATTGGCTTCTTTTATCTTTCTCAAAAATGACAAGTGATTTCTCACTCAGGGCCTTTGTACTTGCTGCACATAGTATCTAAGCTTAGAATACTTACACATGATTTCTCATCATTGAGGTCTTACTTCTTCAGTGAAATCCTATTTCCAATATTGCTATTAAGTAGCCCTTTCATTTCCTTCATAATACTTCCTATAACCCCAAAGTATTGCTAATTTTAAATTCTTCATTTATTTATTTTTTGTTATCTTCATCTAGAACACAAGGTCAAATGAAGAACTTTGTTTTGTTCACTGAATTTCTGGTAAACATTTTTTTTTTTTTTTTTTTTTGAGAGAGAGCCTTAAGCTGTTGCCCTGGGTAGAGTGCTGTGGCATCACAGCTCACAGAAACCTCTAACTTCTGGGTTAAGATGAGTTCTCCTGCCTCGGCCTCCCAAGTAGCTGGGACTACAGGTGCCTGCCACAACGCCTGGCTATTATTATTATTATTATTCAAATTTTTTTTTGGTTGCAGCTGTCGTCGTTTGGTGGGCCTGGACTGGATTCGAACCTGCCAGCTCAGGTATATGTGGCTGGCGCCTTAGCCACTTGAGCCATAGGCACTGAGCCTCTGGTGAACATTTTTTTAAATAAATAAATAAATAAATGTATGAAGAAAAAGACAAGCAAATAATAGAGCATTTGTATCAATCCAATTTAACAAACATTTATTGGTATCTACTATGTATGAGGACTTGTTCAATGCTTTAGATTGAAAGATTAAACTAGTTCTATTTCTTGTCTGTAATTCTGGAAAAATTTTAGCCATTTTCTCTAAATATTGCCTATCTCACGTTCTTCTTTCTGGCCCCTGTAACATCTCATGTTTCTCGTTTATTTGTTTCTCCCATCCTTTTTGTTTTATCCTGAGTAATTTCTTCAGATTTATCTTCCAGTTCCCCGATTCTCTCTTTACCTGTATCTACTCTACCTTTTACTCATTTACTGTGTTTCTAATTATTATATATACTTTTACTTCTAGAAGTACTATTTGATTTGTAATTCTGCCTGGTCTTTTTAAATGCTATTTATTCTCTTTTATGCTTTTGATTATTTTTATTTCTTTAAACATTTAAAACTATTTACACATGGTAACTGTTATGTAAGATCTAATTTATTCATTGTGGTTTCTCCTGGCTTACAATCATGATAGTTTGTTTTCTAGTGTGGTTTGTAATTTCATTTTGTGATATAATGTTCAGTGCGGATTTCTTTTATTAGACTCCTAAGAGGCTTGGCTGGCTATCCCCCCAGAGAAGACCTGCTTCTGCCAGGTACCCTAGGATTCTACCAACCTGGACCAATTTAAACTAATTTTTCATCCGAAGTTTCCCCGAAAATGCAAGTAGTATAGATTCAAACTCTAAACCTATGTGAGGGGAGGTCTGTGATTTTAACACCTGTGAATCCAAGCCAAGACTGACTAGTTCCCTTGTTTTTATTCATTGCAGATAGGCAGGGTTTTGTGTTTGTTTTTCCTAGTCTGCCATTTCTCTGAGTACATAACCCTTTGCAAATCTCACTTTTATTGCAGGGGTCTCAGTTACAACCCCCTATCTTTTGAAGGCACTAGCCTTATCTCCTATTCTCCATAACACCCTTAAAACCAAGTTTAAAAGCTAATAAGATAGACAGACTTCTGCTTCAGTGATAGTTTTAGAAGGATTCCAGTCCCTGTGTGTGTATGTCCCCATGAAAATTTCTCTGATTTACCTGAGAGTTGGCTATGCATTTAAAAGTATATTTTTATCTATAATATCCAAGTGTTTTGTCTGCCTTATAGCTAGAGTCGCAATACTTCCTACCTTGTATGAGTATGTCATTTCATTCTGGGAGATATTCTTCCAACCATCAATATTTATTGAGTATGTTTTCTGTGCCAGATACTGATAACCAGGTATATAAGAACATAATAGGAAGCATGATGTAAGGGTACAAAGTTAAAAGATAACCTCCCTATTGTGATGGGAGATCTGAAGTGGCTTTGCAGATAAAAAAGGATTGGAGCTGAATAAGAATACCTAGCTTTTGTCTAGTGTTTACCCTGGACAAACCATTTTGGCCTTATCCTTATAATAAAACATAAAATTGGTATTACTCTTTTTTTTTTTTTTTTTTTTTCGAGACAGAGTGTCACTCTATTACTTCAGGCTAGAGTGCCTGGCATCATAGCTCATAGCAACCTCACACTCTTGGGCTCAAGAAATCCTCCTGCCTCAGCCTCCCAAGTAGCAGGAACTACAGGTGCCCACCAAATGCCCAGCTAGTTTTCCTATTTTTAGTAGAGACAAGGTCTCACTCTTGCTCAGGATGCTCTTGAACTGAGCTCAAGCAATCCTCCTGCCTCAGCCTCCCAGAGTGCTGGGATTAAGGCATAAGCCACCCTCAGCCTCCCAGACTACTGGAATTAATAGGTGTGAGCCACCCTCAACCTCCCAGAGTGCTGGGATTATAAGCGTGAGCCACCTTGGCCTCCCATAGTGCTGGGATTACAGGCAGGAGCTACCTTGGCTTCCCAGAATGCTGGGATTATAGGCGGGAACTACCGCACCCAGCATGATAATGACTCCTATTGTCCCAATTTTACACTGAGACATAGAAATTTGAGTAACATGCCCAGAGTTTGGCAGTGGCCGGATACAAATTCAGTTTGAAGCCTAATCCAAGGCTTTTTAGCTATCATGCTATTCTGTGCTTGAGTAGACAGAGATTGGGGGAGGGCATTCTCTCCATTCATTGACGGAAACAATGACTGCCTCCTAGATTGTTGTGAGAATTATCACTATGAGATATTGTAAGGAATAGCAGATCACATAGTAGATACCACATGGTAGACACTTAATAAATGCCAAATTTCTTTCCTCCTTGACATCGTACCATAAATTATCCATAAATTCCTTTAGGGATGGAGCTATGCTGCCATGAAGACTTGCCTCACCCCTACAGAAGCTAGTATTGATTAGTGATTGATCCCTTGATTGATTAATTAATATGTTACTTAGTCATTTTGGTACTTAGATTTATAGTGCAGTGTAGTGCTTTCAAAGCACTTTTATATCTATTAGCTCAATTTATTAGCATATGAATCCTTAAGGCAGATGTCTAGCTTTAGTAATAAATATGAACTACTCAGGTAGGAATAGATCAGTGCTAGGAAATGGGTTAGTAACAAATATGTGCAACTGGATGAAAAACAACTGGAGAATACTCCAACTGTGGAGTGCTGGGAAGCCTCAGAAAGGAAGTGGTGGCAGGAGACCAAGCTTTTGTTGTTAACTGATCTCTTGTTCCAACCCTGTCATCAACTATCTGAGAGAACTTGGATTGGGTTTTCGGTTTCTCTGAGTCTTAGTTGCCTCACCATTGAGCCATCCATCACTCAATGCTTGGATGTGGGTTTTCCCTAATGTGAGGCTCATCACACCATGGCCTCAGTGTTCCACATTAGACTGTGAGCTCCTTGAAAGCAGATATTTCTCCTTCACCTGTTATAACTCCAGCATTTAGCACATATTTGACTTATAGAAGGTGCTCAGCATGGATTAAATAAGTGATGAATGAATTATTCAAGTCACAGGAGGAAAGAAGAGAGGACTAACCTGGCCAATGTCACAGATTCAGATCAGAGGTACCAAGAAAGGAAGTGAGCAGGGAACCAGGAGGCTGAGCCCGAGAGATGGCCCTGTCTGTAATGGGTCTTTCAATGAGTTGGATATAGTCGTGTTGAATATGAAACACTTTTAAGAGACAAGGGCTTTCCCTGTGGTCTGTCATTTCCATTTGTTTAGCCCAACTTTATACTCAGAGAGCTCATAAGTAAATTTGAGCTCTGGCTTTGCCCAAAAGGCCTCAAATTCCAAGTAAATGAGAGAGCTGGATTACTGGGGTGTGTGTCAAGGAAGTTTTACATCCATGAGGGCTTGCATGACACTTTGTGAACGTGGCCCTAATCACCTTTCACCTGCAAAGTAAGCCTTCATTCTTTTGGGATTCCTTCCTCTCACTCTTCACGGACCTTCTTCAAAGGCCAGCTTCTGTAGTGGTTAGAACAGTGATGCTCATTTCTGGGCTCACCTCTGCGGCAGCTTACCTTTCCTCCTTCCATAACTTCCCTTTCCTTCTCCCTTGCCCAGGGAGAGAATTTCAGTAGAATGTCCATAGATCAACAAGCCGTATGCTGCTAGAAAACAGTCCTTTCTTTTGTCTGGAGCATAACAACATGGCGTTAGATTTGACCCTCAAGGAAGAGTGTGATTAGATCAGCAAATGGATCCACAACTTATAGAAACAAGATGTGCTTACTGTCCATTACAAGGGGATGTTGTAGCTCATTCCACTTTGTTAGATAGCTCGTAGATTAAAACTTTTAGATCCTGGGTGCAGGTGGAATATTTGGGACCAACAGGAAGGAGATCTAAACACACATCCCAGGAGAAGCCAGCTACCAGCTGTAGCTTGTCTCACTTCTGAAGTGTCACCTTACCCAACTATGAAAATGACCTAATTGTGTATAGACAACAGCAATTGTACAGGGAAAATAATACAGTAATGCAAATATTCAAACCAAATTGGAAAAGCGAAGCAAGAAGGAGCCAGAAAACATGAGATCATTGGAATTGTAACCTGGCCAAGACAGCATCTGGGCGTGCATCCTCTGTCCAGCTCTGGTTCACATACCATCCCTAATGCCTCTTTGCATTTATAGAATAATGGCTTAGTATTTGCACAAAACCCTTTGTGTGGAAGCATCCTAAGGAACAAGCTTTCTCACAGTGGCAGGGACTTCCCCAGAATGTTTTACGAGGCTCCTGGGTCGGTGAAGGAGTGATGTACCTTTGGCTTGGCTATGTACTGTGTGACCAGGGCAGGTCATGCTCATTTTTATTCCTCACTGGGTCATTTCCACTTTAGCTCTAAAAACAAAAAATAATTGATTAGGGCCAGCACCATTTCTCCTGCCTATAATCTTAGCACTCTGGGAGGCCGAGGTGGATGGACTGCTTGAGCTCAGGAGTTCAAGAGCAAGACTCCCATCTCTACTAAAAATAGAAAAACCAGCCAGGTGTTGTGACGGGCACCTGTAGTCCCAGCTATTGGGGAGATTGAAGGAAGCAGAGCACTTAAGCCCAGAGTTTGAGGTTGCCGTGAGCTAGGCTGAGGCCACAGCACTCTACCCAGGGTGACAGAGTAAGACTCCATCTCAAAAAAAAAGTTTGGTTCCCCTTTTTGGATTTGAACAAGAAGGAGAGGGATGTTTCCACAGCTCTCCCACTCCAAATCTAGAGTGGGTTCACATCTGTCTGAGAGCCTGAGGAGTAAGGCCTTGTCTTCTACCACAGCCTTAATTCTGTTTCTCCACTGGGCAGCCTCCCACCCTCTTCCTCGGTCATAACTCCTGGACAGGCTCTGGAATCAGAAGCCCTGAGTGGAACCCTGGTTCTGTCACTGCTCTTAGCTTTGGACCTGTCACATGGAAACCAAGAATACTTTCTGCCCCCCTGCATTTGTGAGGGGACAGTGTTATAAAGAGCTCCTGGGGAGTACTGCAGACATGTAGGTTTTCTAGTTATCACCACTTGGCTTTTTTCAGTCTCCCCACCACCACCTTAGAGTGCTGTGCAGTGAGAAAGCCCTGGGTTCTTGGCTGAAACAGAAAATGACATTAACCCAGGGAAATTGCCTCTTGCCCTGCAGCTGTCAGGACAGGGAGCAAATCACTGCCAATCACCCTCACCTAGTACTTGAGAATTTCTTCATTTCACTGTGCCTCCATTTGCCAGACATAGGAAGCTCTGGAAAGCTGGGGCTGTGAGAAAGAGGGGGTATCAGAGGGGAGGCCGCGGACCCCACACAGACCAGCCGGACTTTCCCACACTACCCAGGGCAGCAGATACCCCTGAGTCAGTCTGTCCTGCAGGGTTCAGGGACTGCAGGGGAGGGAACAGTGACACAGGTTCAGGTAAGTGACCCCAGTCACAGGGAAGTTCCACAGTGCCCTAGGAGGAGAGTCCACACGAAGTAAACAAAACTTTTTTAAGTACTGGATTCAGTACCCTTCCCAGCTGATCTGCTTAGGCCGGTGCTGACCCTGGCGCGGCTGAAGGTTTCAGTTCGTGTGCCCTGTGGTTGACCGCGCTACCGCCTGGGGGAGTGCGGCTGGGACGGCGGCAGGAGCAAGGGCGAAACCGGGGTGGTAAGATAGCGCGCGATGGCAGGGTGGGACCTCCTCGCTTCCCCGCGCAGAAGCTGCCTGGCCAGAGGGCCCGTGCCCTCCACAGTGTCACCTGCCGTCACGAGATCGCACCTGGCTCCCGCGAGGCTCTGACCCGGCTCTGTCGCCCAAGACGTTCTCAGGTTCCACAGGGCTGCCCCGAGGTCTCGGCGTGCGTCAAGGGCTCGCCTCCGGGGCTCCTGGGCCGGGGCTGGCGCTCACGCGTGGAGCAGTGGCCTTTGCTTGGCAGGCTGCCCGCGCCAGGCCGGCCGCTCATCCGTCACCGAATTGGCACCCTCCTTAGTCACAAGCGTTTCAACCCAGTCTCTGATATTCTAAAACTATTGCCTTGTAAACAAAGAAGAAAAAGAAAAAGATTTTAGGAGAAGAACCCAATTTTATGTCTGTTGTTCATTGCCGTGGGATTTGGTTCAACGGATACATAATGCAGTTTCTTTTTGTTTAGAACAAACAACAACAAAACAAAAACCCTTTCAAGTGATGTACTGCAGTGGACAAAGATGACACCACGTTTGTGTTGCAGGATCGCAATGGAAATGCATATGGTTTTATTTGGTGAAAATTTGCAGAGAATTCTAAGAAAGTCACATAGATGCATGACAAACATGAGGTTTCAGAAAGCAGGCGTCCAAACGAATGTTGAAATTAAAAGAGCACTTGACAGGGCGGCGCCTGTGGCTCAGTGGGTAAGGCGCCAGCCCCATATACCGAGGGTGGCAGGTTCAAGCCCAGCCCCGGCTGAACTGCAACAACAACAAAAAAAAAAATAGCCGGGCGTTGTGGCGGATGCCTGTAGTCCCAGCTACTCGGGAGGCTGAGGCAAGAGAATCGCTTAAGCCCGGGCGTTGGAGGTTGCTGTGAGCTGTGTGATGCCACGGCACTCTACCGAGGGCCATAAAGTGAGACTCTGTCTCTACAAAAAAAAAAAAAAAGGGGGGACTTGACAATAATAAAATCTGGAACATGGGTGCATGGGTGCCTGGCTGGAGGTGCCTGGGCAGGAGGCAGGAATGTTAAAATCAAAGACTAGTGGGTTTAATCCAGTAATGCCACTTACTTAGGGTGTGGCCTTGGGAAAGTTTCTAAGCTAGCCCCGCCCTTTGCTTAGGACAGCCCCTACTGTGTTTCACTGTTGTCAGGGTAGAAACAAGATGGCAGGTCTTGAGCATTGTACACAGTAAGTGCTCAATAAGTGGTAGCCATTGTTCTGGACTGGTGGCAGCAGTCCCAGTTATGCTTCAAGGATTTGGACTCATTCATCACTCATTCATTATGGTCTAAAAACATTCAGAAATGTAATCTGGCCTGAGCAGAGGGCAGCACCCAGTGGAGGCTTGAAGCACTTTAGGGAAGCCAAGCGTGTTCATTGCTGAACAAACTTTGTCTTCTGGACAGTTGTCATCAGACTGGAAAGTCACAGAAAAGTATAGACTCTGAGTTGTCCTCCCTTTGAGAGGACAGAAGAGCCATCCCTCAATTTCTCTGAAGGAACACTTGGAGGACTGCACAATTATTCTATTTGTAACATTTTTAAATCTTCATTTTCAAATTAATTCATGTGGGTTGAAATCTATCAGGGAAGTATTCTGTACACATTTTTGTAAAGCTCATATTTTGAAAGATCTGTAGACAGGTTGGAATACTATCTGAGCCTCCCTCCCCATACACACATTAGAGGTTGACAAAACACTCTGAAAGCTCCTGCCAACCTTAATCACATTACTGGATCTATCTGGGCCTCCATTTTCAGATCTGGAAAATAAAGGTGCTGGACTAGGTGACTTCTGAGGACCTTCTAGACCTAACTGGCTCTGACTGTCTGCCATTCGTCTGTCTTGAATAGAACCCAAGAAGTCTCTTTCAGTATTCTAGCCTGTCTAACCTACATTAGGAAACAATAAGGAAAAAAGTCTGCATCCTCCCTCGATCTAGCTTTCTAGTTTCCCTTAGCCCCTTGAAGGGCCCCAGAAATAAGTATCTAAAATCTACCAGCTCAACCCTGCTTTTCCTGAGAGGCCCTTCTTCCTTGCTCCGAATGGGAACTCCACAGTGGGACCGACTGTTTCTGTCCTGCACGGGAGTGCGTGGTGCTCACTGAATGGACTTCTGTCTTGGCTTCTGCTTTCTCACCACCTTCTTTGAGACTCATGTAACTAACAGTAAGATGGCAAGGTGTGGGGAAGGGGGAACCCAAGCAATTGTGCTTCTAATCCCATAATCTTAATTTTGTCATCATTCTTTGTACACTGCAATTGAAATTTTTTTTTTCTGGCAAAATGGTCAAAACATATGTTTAGATGGAAAATATGTTGTGGTGTTTGTGTGTGAGAGAGAGAAAGAGTCCTAAACTTAAGTCCTAAACTTAAAAAAAAAAAAAAAAGTCTACTATAAATAGCTGATGGTACCAGTCACCTCATTAATGCAGGGGACATTGCCTCCACATGGCGGACATTAGCATGTTTAGCTGGCAAATGACAGTGGCCATGTGTCTAATGATAGGATTACTAAGAACTTTCAGAGTCCATAATTTTCCCCCTTTTTTATAATCTCAATTATCTTGATCTTGGGTGACACCTTGGCGAAGGAGTGGAAATGGAAGTCAGCTCAACGTGGCTCTGCTCCCGGCTGTGCTGTTAGCCAGCTCTATGACCTTGAACAACCTTTTCTGGACCTAGGTTTTCTCCTCTGAAAAGCAAAAGCCTCAGCCTTGGGGCAGCCCTAAGATGCCTTCTGCAGTAGCAGTGAAGGGTTCCGTCATCCTCTAACAGGGAAAGGTTATCTGCTGCCAGCTACTGTGGACTCTTGAAACTTCTATTCACAAGAGACTGAGAATCAGCCTCTCTGGGCTCTAGAAATGTTCAGTACTTGCACTCTGTACTGTTCTTTCAGGAATTAAGATCGAAGCTTTTGCTTAGGCTTGGATTCAAAACTCCAGAGTCAAAAAGGAATAACCTTCTCCTACTTAAAGACCAATTCAAGAACTTTAGCCCTTTCCAGAGGAGGCAGGTCAGATTTCCTGGGCGCTTGCTCTGTCACCTGATGTTTGCTTATCTTCTGTTCCCTCGCTCAGGGTTGACATTCCATTTTTTTGCCCTCTTCAGATTCCTGCAATTGAGTTTGTGCCTCTGGGAAAGCTTTCTCTGTGGGCATTTCTCATCTCTGTTCTCTTTTTGAAGGAGTTTCCTGTAAGGAATGTGACATAATTACATGCAATACAGCTGAGCAGTTGGTAATTAGTTCTCCAGGAGTAGCCTCCACACTTCCTGGGCCAGAGAATCAGCAGCCTCCGGTAACACAGCCTGAGAGTTGGCTCTGGCCCCGGCAGATTCTCTGTCCTTCATTTGGAAACTATTGCATGGGGCAAACTTAGAACTTGGTGAAATTCCTACACCAGAGTTCTGAGCTGCTTGTCTCAGTCAGCGATGAGTTATGTCACAATTTAATTAGGAAATTGACTAATTAAGAAATACCAAAGTTTGTGAATGATTTATTTGTAAACTGACACCAAACTCTAGTGCCTCCCAGTGATAACCTCACTTTTTATCACTTGTGTTGTATGTGCTATCTTGAGCAGGGGGGAAGAGGATGGAATTATAGGTAAAGAGCTTAGGGATGTCTGGTAGCCACTGTGCTTCTTTGTTAAAGGTTGGTAGGTAAATAGAGAGGTCCTTGGGGGCCTGTGAGGTGAGGCTGTCCGGGAGAAGGCCCATGTGAGAAACAGAAATGCAATGGGCCAAGGCAAGAAGAGTAACATTATTCGGGCAAAACAGGGTCTGTGGTGCCATGAGACGTTCTTTGCCCACCTTCTGCTGGACCCAGTGCTGGCAGCATGCGGCCTTTCCCAGAATGCAGCCCTGTGTGTTGCCTGCTGAGCAGCGACCATGACCCCCACACGAATGTGGAAACTGCCGAGCAGCTCGGCTCTGCAGACAGATCTTCCCATCTTCCCCAGAGTAGGAACGGGGAACTGACTTGAAGGTTTGGCATTTCAAATTCAGAAGTAGGCAGCCCAAGTTGGACCGTGCGTCCTACTTTGCCCTGTTGGTACTTTGTTCCTGCCCTGTGTGCTGTGACTCTTGTCCCAAACTTGTATTTTCTCCTAAGTCTTAGGGCACAAAAAAGCACACAAACAGATGAAACACCTTAGCCACATCTGCCCCTCCCTACTTGGGCCCTGTGCTGATATTGGTTAAAGCTGCTTTGCTCTTTACTTGAAAGTAATTTTGAGCCTACTTTAAAAGTAACATTTGCAAAGAATATGCAAACCAGTGCTTTGTCATGATTCTTCACTTGCCTGGGGAATTTGAGACTTGAGTTTTCAGCTGAGTGGACGAAGCCTGAAAAAGCATGACTAATTGTGGCTGTAGAGCCGCTGATCAGATAGGAAGGCTGGGCTCCCCCTCTTTGCTCCTGCCTAACTTTCTACGCAAACCTCAGCACGGGGCTGTTGGCTGTCATCATATGACATATCTGGAGGTGAATTTTGGTGACACGGACTATTGAAGCCATTTACAAAACTCATTATAGAAAGTCAAGGGTTGTGGGGGCAAGATTGAGAGAATCTGTGTATGGCGTACAGCCGGAGGGATGGGCTCACCCACAGCAGAGGGCCTCCGCTGATCAGCTGAAAGTCGGTGCTGCAGATGACGCTCACAGCCACAGTGCTGAGTGAAAAGGGCCGGACAGAAGAACGCACGCAACATGATTCTTCTTATAAAAACTACACGTACAGGCAAAGCTAATCTAGTTCGTTAAGAAGTCGAGAGAGGGGCGGCGCCTGTGGCTCAGTCGGTAGGGCGCCGGCCCCATATACCGAGGGTGGCGGGTTCAAGCCCGGCCCCGGCCAAACTGCAACCAAAAAATAGCCGGGCATTGTGGCGAGTGCCTGTGGTCCCAGCTGCTCGGGAGGCTGAGGCAAGAGAATCGCGTAAGCCCAGGAGTTGGAGGTTGCTGTGAGCTGTGTGAGGCCACGGCACTCTACCGAGAGCCATAAAGTGAGACTCTGTCTCTACAAAAAAAAAAAAAAAAGAAGTCGAGAGAGTATGGGGATCAGGATCTGGTAAGGAGTATGAGAGGGACTTTGGGGGAACTGGTCATGCTGGTAATGCCATTTCTTGATCCAGGCACTGGTTATAGAGGTGTGTTCAGTTTGTGAAAATGTATCCAGCTGTACACTTAGCGTATATGCACTTTCCGCATGCATATTGTAGTTCAGTAAAAGATGATTTACTGAGAGGCAGTTCCACGTACAGTAACAGGGAACTATCTCCAAGCCATACACTGAAGTAGGAAATGCAAGAAACGGAACGGTGTGTATCATATGCTCTTACTCGCATGAGAATTCCATGTGGGCATATAATTGTGTCTGCCTAGAAGCTCTCTGGAAGGGTACCAGGAAGAGTGTGCCCCCGGGGTGCCTGGAGACAGAGGTAGGAAAATAACTGATTTTTGATGCTGTGTCCTTTTGTGCCTTTTGAATTTTGTATTATGTGTTTAAATATTTTCTTCAATGTAATCAATTAATTTAAAAGGGCATTATACTAAATGCAATAAACCAATCACAAAATGACAAATACCCTATGATTCTACAAAGGACATAGAGTGGTCAAAGTTATACAGACAGGAAGTAGGATGGTGGTTGTGGGGGGTATTGGAGGAGGGACATGGGGAGCTGTTGGTTTGTAGGGGCCAAGTTTCAGTTTGGGGAGATGAAAAAGTTCCGCAGATGGATGATGGTGATGGTTACACAACAGTGTGAATGTACCTGATGTCAATGAACTTCACACTTAAAAATGGCTAAAAGGGTTTACTATTAAGTATATTAAATAAGTTTGTATTATGTATATTTTGCCACAGTAAAAGAAATCTTGGGCAGCTCCTGTGGCTCAAAGGAGTAGGGCGCTGGCCCCATATGCCAGAGGTGGCAGGTTCAAACCCAGCCCTGGTCAAAAACTGCAAAAAAAAAAAAAAAAAAAAAAAAAAAAGAAATCTTAATGTACTAATTAAGGCTAACCAGTCATTTTAAGATTAATGTAAGGCTGGGTGCTATGGCATATGCTCGTAATCCCAGCATTTGGGAGGCCAAGGCTGATGGATTACCTGAGCTCACAAATTCGAGACCAGCCTGAACAAGAGTGAGACCCCGTCTCTAAAAAAATAGCTGGGCATTGTGGTGGGCACCTGTAGTCCCAGCTACTTGGGAGGCTGAGGCAAAAGGATCGCTTGAACCCAAAAGTTAGAGGTTGCTGTGAGCTGTGATGCCGTGGCATTCTACCAAGGGTGACCAAGTGAGAAAAAAATATATAAGATTAACGTAAATTTATGTATTGGCTCTACTGCTTGCAAGCTGTGCGTTTTAACTTCTCTGTGTCTGTATTTCTGTGGTTCTTCATCTGGAAAATTGGATAGTATTAGTAATTGTCTTAAAGTATTGTTATAAGAATTAAATGAAAGAACACATGGAAAATACTTAGAAAAGACTTTGAAACATAACTTTGGCAATATGTGTTGTGAAGTAGAAAAGAAAATTTTGCAATTCTGTCTGTAACACCATCTCATTTATATTTTGTGGAAAGAATACGCGCACACACACACACACACGTGTGCGTCTGCGTGCCTCCTAATGTACTCACTCATTTGTCTGAAATGTGTTTATTCAACGCCTTCTGTGTGCCGGACTCTGTGCTACTGGTTGGGCAGACTGTGATGAGCATGGAGTGTTGGGGCAGAAAGTGGTGATGGTGGTGGAACTATTTAAATTAACAGGTCACAGAAGCCTTCTGTGAGTAGGTGACAATTCTGAGCAGGTTGTAGTTGAATACCCAAAGAGCCAGCCATGCAAAGATAAGAAGAGCTTTCCCAACAAAGGGAAGTATCATGATATGAGAGCCTAAGCTGGAAGCTTCATGCCTGTAATGCCAGCACTCTGGGAGACCAAGCTGGGTGGGTCACTCAAACTTAGGCGTTCAAGATCAGCCTGAGCAAGAGCAAGACCCTGTCTCTACTAAAAATAGAAAAAAAACCCCAAAAACTATCAGGGCATTGTCTAGCACACCTGTAGTCCCAGCGACTTGGAGGCTGAGGCAAGGGGAGTGGATCGCTTGAGCTCAAGAGTTTGAGGTTACTGTGAGCTATGATGATGCCACGGCAGTCTACCACGGGGACAGAGTGAGACTCTGTCTTAAAATAAATAAATAGGAAAAAAAAAGAGAGTAGTGTGAGAGGAAGTTGGAATATACTACATACACCGACAATTCTAGAAAGGTAGAGAAGAAACTGGTAAGAGTGGTTTCCCCTGGGGAGTGGTGCTCAGGGAAGGTGTGGAAGGAAGGGTGTGGAACAGAGAAAAGGAATTTTACTTTACATGTAAATTCCCTTCATTACTGTTTGAATTATTTACCATAAGCATATATTTTATTATGAGAAAAAAAGTGGTAATTAAAACTTGAGAAGTTTGATGATTGAGAGTAAGGAAGTAAATACCCTGTCCTTCTTTCAAGCAAGCCCTTGTCTCGGCACTCCAGGAAGCGAGGGAGTAATGTCATTTCTATCTGCTCATTGGGCTCTAGGACAGATGTTACCTTTCCTGTCTACTCAATGATGGTTTTCTTCGAGCCAGTCACAGTTTCTTCCAGTTCCCTTCCATGAAGCCTTTGCACCATCAGAACCATCTCTTCCAGGAGCACTGTTTTTTACTTTTTAAAAAGAGGCTTTTAAAATCATGTGGGATTCTTCCTTTGTGGTCACTGCAATGACAGACAGGGACTCAGCCTTTCCAACTGGAGCAGGACAAGAACAGGAGATGGGACTGAGCGAGGCTGAGATCAAAGGAAGAAATACAGTGACAGGCCCCAAAAATGCATCCTGCATCCCTCAGTGGGGCTGCATGCTTTACTTGTCTGTGTCTCCCAGTGCCTTGTCAAAATTGGAGAGGTGTGAGGGTTTCCCTGAAGAGTGTTCTGAAAGGCAGAGCAAAGTTTTCCTTGTCCAAATGGATTCCCAGGAATGATTAAGACCATTAGACTCACGCCTTTGAGTCAAGGCAACTGATCTTTTCTAGGACAATTCTCCGAACAAGCTTTGAGGCAAAATGCAGCGTGACAAGGGGATGGTCTGGACATCTGCATGTCCAATCCTCTAACATGAGCTGGAGTCAGAAAGGAGGAAACCAGAGCCTTGGATCTGCCCCTGGTCTGCCTGGCTGGGAATTCCGTTGCCTGCAGGGCAGCAGGAGAAATGAGGTGGATAACCCCAACTTGGAACCTACTCTTCACCTATCTCCTGCATAAATTTTGTTAATTCTCTGGACCTTTTATAACTATTTCCACCCCAGAAGATGTTAGTTGAAACTAGCAGTTTTGTCTTTGTCATCTGGCCAGCTGTGACAGTTGGGTTCCTTCCTTTTGTTTTTAATTTTTTTGAGAAAGAGTTTCACTCTGTGCTCTGGGTAAAATGCCGTGGCATCATCTTAGCTCACAGCAACCTCAAACTCTTGGGCTCAAGCGATTCTCTTTGCGTCTGCCTCCTGAGTAGCCTGGATGCTAGGCACCCGCTGGTGACACCCAGCTAGTTGTTCTATTTTTTTCTTTTTTTTTTTTTTTTGTAAAGACAGAGTCTCACTTTTGCTCAGGTTGGTCTTGAACTTCTGAGCTCAAGCAATCCACTCACCTGGACTTCTCAGAGTGCTAGGATGACAGGCATGAGCCACTGCTCCCGGTGGTGGGTTTGTCCTCTTCTGACCCTTGGCATTACACTTTCTGTGTGTCCTGTTCTCCCCATCTGCACAACTCCACTCATGGCAGTGTCCATCTTCCTTTCAGGTTTATCCCACCAGTGCTATTCCAAGATTTCCTCTCTCCCTTATCACTTACTGTTTAAAAACTCACACTTTGTCTACTATTAACAATAAGCTAGGCTTGGCTCCTATAAGTCAGAGGTTGGGCACCGCTCACATACACCAGGGCTGGCGGGTTGGAACCCAGCCAAGGCCTGGTAAACAACAATGACAACTACAGCAAAAAAAAAAAAAAAAAATAGACGGGTGTTTGGTGGGCACCTGTAGTCCCAGCTACTCAGGAGGCTGAGGCAAGAAAATCGCTTAAGCCCAAAAGTTGGAGGTTGCTGTGAGCTGTGATGCTACAGCACTCTACCAAGAGTGACATAGTGAGAGTCTCTCAAAAATAAATAAATAAATAATAGGCTAGAATTTTTTGAGTGTGTTTTGTGTGGCAGGAGGTATTCTAACTGCTGAACATGGATGAATTCACTCCTCAGCACAATTCTCTGCAGCAGATGTAGTTATTGTCCCTGTTTGCAAATGAGGAAACTGAGGCAGGGAGAGGCTGGCTTCCACAGCTTTCCCTTTCTGCTGGTGGTCTCTGTTCTCTGACCAGGCCAGCCGTTCTCCGCACGTTCAGACGTCCCCTGCCAAAGGGGCCCTGGCTCTTGGTGAATGACGTTCCTTGATCTTCTTAACTCCTCATCTACTTTCACATCCTGAGCAAAAAAATGTGTCCCCAGATTCCTCCTGCCAGCTCCATCTGTGAAGCATGTGGGCTGATGTTTGAATAAGAATGACTAAAGGGGAAAGCGGTTTTATGAACTTCAGACTGTGAACTCAAGGAAGAGAGTGAGTCAGGCCTCCACATTCCTGGAATACTTTCGGGAGGCTCAGTGACCTCAGACAATAAGAACCTGTGGCAGACTGTCCTGGGGAGGCCCCCAGCAGGAAGAACATGAGGACAGAGGCTCCACTCAGCTGTGTTTCCTTCTGTGCCTGGTTCCTGAGCACAGAGCAAGGGGCCGAAGGAAGTCCCAGGCCTGCCAAGAGTCCCTCCTCTGTTTTGCTGGAGCTATTTCTTCTGCTATTGCCTGAGCCCTTGTCACCTGGTTCTCCAGGGCTCAGCTAATGTGTCACCTCCCCTGGCCACTCCAGGCAGATGAGGCTCTACGGTCTGGGCTCCATAGGGCTTTGCACATGCCTCACTCCTGCCTAAACTCCCTAGAGAAAAGCTGCTTTCAACATGTCTACCCAATACGCTCTATACACCTACTGAGGCGCAGCAGCTCCAAGGTCAAGGATCAAGTCTTGTCCCACGGGTAGGAGATGTGGGTGCTAGTTCCATCTCTGTCCTTGACCAGGAAAACTCCCACACCTGGCATTCCTCTTGAATTAGAGTGATTTGTGTTGATCCACCTCTCCCGCAGAGGGTGACCTAAAGTCCAGGAACTTTTAACCCCAGGCACTATTCTCAGAGAGGGATCCTTGAGTGGGGAAGGAGTGGAGGGTTACACCTGGAGCCTATTTTCCCATTTTGTGGATTGAAAAACAGAGAGCCGATTCACAGGCCTGAGAATTCTCTGATAGTTGCACCACTGTGAATGGCAGATGAGGAAGTGAAACTAACTAGGCTGTGGGTTATTGGACCAAAGGCCAAAGTTTAGATCCCCCCTCCCCAGGTATCCTGTCCCCTGGAGAAAAGTGCTTTCAACTCTCTGCCCAATATACTCATTAAAGCTACTGAGATGGGCAGCATTCTAATGCCAAGGAAAAAGCCTTGCCCTGGGAGTAGGAGGTGTGGCTTCTAGCCCTGTCTCCGGCACTGAGGGAATCAGTGGCCTTGGCCATGTCCTGTAACCTCACGTATGCCATGAAGAGGTGAGCTTTCAGGCTATGACTCCTGTTCAACTCTTGTTCTCCTGTGTCATCCACGTAACATTTCTCCAGTGATCAATCTGGGCCTTGCCCAGCTGCTACTTCCTCAGGTGAAAGGGCTATCACCCTGTAGTTTCTCCCTCCAAGAAAGGAAGGAGGGAGCATGGGTTAATGCCGGATGTATGGTGCACAGTCAGTCAGGTTAATGGTAGTGGTAACACCTGATGAGTTTGAAACTTGCTTGTGGGATGGACAGGGGAGGCATTTCTCCTCCACCCCTCCATCTCCTTTACCTCGATCCTTGCCAGATAGCTCTGTCCCCACACCCCCACCCAGAGGTGGCCTTTCCCTCATTCTGACTGACCATTGGGGACAGCCTGAGGAAGCTCAGTCCTGCCATCCTAACCAGAGCTGCCCTGGTTCTCCTGCTGTACCTGCCAGATGCTTTCTGCTGCCTCCCAGGTAGTTAATGATCTCCCCCTGGGCAGAAGAGCCCTTTAATAATTCACCAGAGTAGATAAAGAAAAAAGCATAGTTCTCTACTTGGAGGCCAACTAGGCTGGCAATCCAGACAGTATAGATGAAGTTAAGATTGACTTCAAGTTCAGACCCAGCTGTTTTGTAGGGGCACCCCTCCCTGTAGCTATGTATATAAAGTCTTATCAGAACCTTCATTCAGATATTGAAACACCATAGCCCAACTGCATGATCAATACCTTAGGGCTGTTTCTCTACTGAAGGGAAGCAAAAGAAACCAGAATACCCTAGAACTAAATAAGATTTAAACATTTAAAGGAACTACAGAGAAAGAAAAGTTATTTTGCATTTTAATTCGTATTAGAATTAGAAAAATGCTTTTTTCTTCAGAGAATTGTATGTTCAATTCTCTGAGTCAAAAGTGCAGACTCTGAGATATAATATGATACAGTAAAAAAAAAAAGAAAGAAAGGAAAAAAGAAAAAGGCTTTGGAATTAAAGAGGCCTAATTTGAAATTTTGCCTTAAGCTAACTATGAGACTTTGAAAGACATACTGATGTTTTCTGAATCTCACTTTCCTTATCTCTCAAATGAGAACAGTAATACTGTCCTTGGGATTTTTGCATGAATCCTAAATATGTAAAGAACAACATGGCACACAGTAAATAATACATATCATCATTGTCATCATTGGACTTTCCCATCGAGAAAAATTTGAATTTTGTAAAGATATGAGCAAAAAATATTCCCTCCCAAAAGTGTAACAGTGAAATCTGGTAAAAATGAATGTGGTGGACTGTAACACTGGTGGCCTCCAGTGAACCACACCTACCAGTGGACGTGACGTCACAAAGTTCCCTCCCACATTGGTGCTGGCATTAGTATGTTTGGAGCAATCAGAGTCTTACTAGGGATAGCTTTTGTCTAAGATTGAGTGCAGAGTCTTAGTAGGTACTTGTACTTGTCCCCTTGGAATAGTCACTCTTAGAAGCCAGCACTTTGGCTAAAATGGTGAATAATAAGAACCACAAGAAGAGAGACCCCAAAGGCTGAAATGTCATTTGGAACATTCCAGCCCCAGCCAGGCTCCCAGGTGAGTGAGTAATCTCACAAGTAACCACACAGCCGAACCTTGTCAAGCAAGAAAATTGTGACATGTAATGAACTATTGTTTTAAGCCACCACATTTTGAAAGTGTTTGTTACAGAAGTGCCAAGTCCTAAATTTACATTAAGGAAAGTCAATAATACAGGTAGAAGTGTCAGATACTCCTTATAGAAAGTCATATAAAGTGGACCAGGATATTGCAGTTAACCATAAACATTGACAGAGTACTAAGAAACTAAACACAAGCTGACCTCACTTTCATTGAATTGACCTTACAGGTAGGTATCTAATGTCTGCTAGTTACCAGGTTTTGTGTTGGAGGTTAGGAATACTGAGAAAATTAAGACCCATTCTCCCATTTGGTGTTGGATTCTGAAACTTACATCTGCACTTGAGTAGGGGGTTAGGGGTCATGAGAGTGATTGTTCACAGTTCAGAAGAGAGGGCCGTGTGCTTCTCAGAGGGCAGCAGACAAAGGTACACTTCACGGTCCTTACAGAGCCGATAGACTTGCTGCACTTGGATTAAAGGAAGCTCTGGAAGATTCTGTTAACCCGACAGTGTCCCACTTTTAAAGCAACCTTGGCAAATGAAGGTGTACTTGGAAGCAAGCAATCCCGGGAATGAAAAGTCTGAAAACCAGATCATGTGAGGAATAACTGTAGCCGCTATGTTTATTCTAGAAAAGAGAAAAAGGTTGCAAGTGGAGGGGGGAAGGAGGAACTCAAATTTAGAGCTCTTAGATATGACATGTGAAGGAGGATGAGATTCATCTCAGTAGTTGCCAAAAGCAAGTGGGAGAATTGTCCGCAGAGGCTGCCGGGGCGTTGGCTGTGGTCTGGAGAAGTCAGCCCAGGAGCCTGAGCCCAGAGATTAGTGATGTGAGAACTAAAGCCTCAGAGAGACACGTACCCACAGCCTCCGATGTCTCTCACCACTCTGAAGGGGTCAGGAGAACTTGTATTTTCTGGGGATTATCACACCCTGGCGGCAGATGTGGCGGGCAGGCCAGGCCAATAGGGACACACAGCACTCACAAGCCTCTGATGACTAAAGAAGGACCAGGGAAGGAAGTCATCGGCATTTCTGCTTGGGTATGACAGCCTTGTCCCAGGATCATCCTCGGTACTCCTAACTGGTCCTCTCCGGCTTCCCTCACCCTCCAACCTGCAAAACTAGAGGGCAAAGCTCCATTCAGGGGTGTTGGGTACCATTTCCTGGGGGAGGGTGCTGCAGCAGAAACAGAGAGGGAATGCAGGCTCGTAGGTTTGTGTGAAGCAGAGCTGGGGGGTCAAGTTGAAGATTTCCTGGAGACCTTGCTATTATAGGCGGGGCAAGAGCAGCCTTCCAGCTCACTGTCCTGGCTCCTGGTGGGAATACAGGTGGAGGCTGCAGGATGCCCTGGGACTGCTCCCTGGGTGCCCTGTGCTTTTGTACACTTATGTTTCTGCACGTGCCACCCCCGCCCTGGTTGCCTTTCCCTCTTTCCTTTTCTCCTAAGACCAGCTTCCAGATTCTACCCTTCTGGATTAGGTGTAAAACCTTCCCCAACTCTCCCAGCACAGAGCGGCCTCAGACCTGCACCAGTGCATGCCACACAGATCACTGTAGCGAGAATGTGGGCAACTGTAGGCCAGAGCCTGGGTCTTGGGCATCGCCCCATTCCCTGAAAGAGGTGGCACTGAAGCCGGATGCTCTGGACACTCAGTACACAACTGTCAGGTGTGCGATGTGCCCTCCCTCCCCCTCCACACCCAGGGCATGCTCACCTCCGCTCCGTCCTGTGTGAGTGCATGCCTGCCTTATCTCTGTGGCCATCTCTCCAGAGTTGGAATGCATCTCCGATCAGAAATAACATCACACTAAAGTAAATGAAACAAAGTAAAACGTGGTGTTCATTTGCTCCCTTCACCACAGGGAAGCCCTGGCACCTGCAGGGAGGAGTTCAGTCTAACTGGGGCTTGTGCAGCCCAGGAACCCTCAAGGGTAAGAGGCTGGTCATGGCAAAAACTTCACCCCCGTGACCCAGCACAAAGACTCTATACTGTGGGGAAACTCAGTAGAAGGGCATGCCTTGTTCTAAGGGAACAGGATACACCAAAATCCAAAGTTATAAAATAGATAAATCTGGGGGTGGTTAGGGACTTTACGAGAGAACTCACCAGCAGGTTCTCTGAAATAGGTAGCTCTCACAGTCCACTTAAACCATGATTTTATTTTCAGGAGTTTGATATTACACACTGGCTTTCAGGAGAAGCATAAATAAGCCCCCAGGGAGCCTGGCATCACAGTGTGTCTGGCCAGCAGCTGGCAGGCCAAGCTTTAAGGCAAGCAGGCATCGAGCTGCTTCCAGTGCTGGAGGAGATGTGGGTCAGAAGCCCCTCTCCAGGTGCCCCCATGCAGGCCAGCCCCAGGGAGTCTGGTTTTTTCAGCAGTAGGCTGGGTAGAAAGAACGAGGACCTTCCTGCCTCTACGTGAACAGTCAGGTAGATGGCCTGTTACACTTTCCTGTTGGGAGAACACAGAATTCCTAGCAGCTACTGACTTATTCATTCAAGAGCGTTTCACTGTGACTTCCTGCGCTGTCCATGCAGCAAAGCTCACAAGACTGTAAGGTGTGTTCCTGCACTGTAGGAACTCAGTCCAGCCAGAGAGACAAGCCCCTGGCTGGATTTCACTGATTCTAGAAAGTATCCCTCTTTTTCTTTAAACCCTTTAACAGTTCTGAAGTCAAAATGCATCTTATTGCAAATGACATGCCATAGTTTAATTGGTATGTGAAATGATAACGTATCTTGGAATCATCAGTGTCTTTATACAGATGAAATAGGCTATAAGGACAGCTAATAGGGGATTAGTGCCAGGACCATTCCCCCCATCAAGGATACCAAAATCCAAGGATGCTTATTCCTTTACATAAAATGATGTAAAATTTGCACATAAACTATGGACATCTTCCTGTATACATTAAATCACCTCTAGATTACTCATAATACAGTGTAAGTGGTATGTAAATAGTTGTTTAACTGCATTGTTTAGGGAATACTATAAGAAAAAGAAATGTGTACATGTCCATTGTATATCAAACCATTTTTTCCCCAAACTATCCATTTTTTCATCCATATTTTCAATCTATGGGGGTTGAATCCATAGATGAGGAACCCATGGATCTGGAGGGCCAACTGTAATGGTTGAATGACACAGGACTCCAAGAGGGATTTCATGTTTGAAGGACAAATTGGCCCTCTGTGAATACACCTCATGGGTTTCCCTGGGCATAAAATATGTGTCATAAGTTTAAAATAAGGTCCAGTTTCCATACTTATCCAGGGAAGCTGGGGAGTGGGAAATGGTGGTGGCTTAGCTCTGATTCCCCTTCATATAGGCCAAAGTAGCAGAAAGCAAAATAGCTTTGGTTTCAGAGAAGCAAAGTCGCAGAAGGAGGTCTAGGCAGCAGCCCTTCAGCTGTGACATGATGAAATTGGTAATGACTCTGACTCCTGGATGGCGAGTCCCTGGGCATCTGTAGCTTCCAGGCCCTGTTATGAATGAAACCTGACCCATAGCAGGAATATCAACAACTCTTCGTGTGTGTGTGTGTGTGTTTGGGTGTGTGTACACTCACACACTCAGGTTTAGATAGAGATATTCAGAGGCATGGCAAATGAATAAATTTCTATGACTGAGGCCAATAGTTTATTATAAAAAAAGAGGGCAATATGACTGCTAATCTTCTTGTCCAAAATTCAGAAACAATTCTTCCAGTCCATCTAATGTTACAGGGCATTTCTTCCCTTTCTTTTTTTGGCTTCATCAATCCTCACCCAAAAAAAGCAGTGCCTCCCGTTGCTGCTCTGAACCCCTGCCATGTTCTATTTATTCAAATAGCCATGCTTACGTGGCAGGCCAAGGGATCTGGCCTCCAGAAGGGTTTAAAGAGAATGCTCAGCTTCCAGGCAGACACTGAGAGTGACCATGGGGATTCAGTGTGCTCTCAGGAGAACATGTGGCTACTTGGAAAGGGTTAGACCAAGTCTATTGACACAGTCGTATAATACAATCCTTCAATTCACTCATCATTAAAACAGCATAGAGAGACTATGAAGTACTTTTTTTTTTAAACAAGACTGTTTTCTTTTTTTTATATATACAATTTATTTATTTATTTATTTATTTATTTATTGGCCGGGGCTGGGTTTGAACCCGCCACCTCCGGCATATGGGGCC
The DNA here is from genome assembly GCF_027406575.1 of Nycticebus coucang. Taxonomy (NCBI): domain Eukaryota; kingdom Metazoa; phylum Chordata; class Mammalia; order Primates; family Lorisidae; genus Nycticebus; species Nycticebus coucang. Next base: position 17,163,690 of record NC_069784.1, on the reverse strand, counting down.
GGCACCCTACCCCTTTGAGCCACAGGTGCTGCCCCGACTATGAAGTACTTTATAGTTCTTGCCTGTTCAGAATGTAAAGATGCAGCCTATTTATTTATTTTTTATTTTTTTGTAGAGACAGAGTCTCACTTTATCACCCTTGGTAGAGTGCTGTGGCATCACACAGCTCACAGCAACCTCCAACTCCTGGGCTTAAGCGATTCTCTTGCCTCAGCCTCCCGAGCAGCTGGGACTACAGGCGCCCGCCACAACGCCCGGCTATTTTTTTTTTTTTTTTTTTTGGTTTGCACTTCAGCCGGGGCCGGGTTTGAACCTGCCACCCTCCGTATATGGGGCCGGCGCCCTACCGACTGACCACAGGCGCCGCCCGATGCAGCCTATTTAGATGGATCTTCTCTTGACATTTGCTTCAATTGTGAGTGCGATTATGTTTCTTTCTCATCTAGAGGAATGAGTGAGGTTTAAGGAGGCAGAGTGGAGCTGCTCCTGTGGCCTCTTGTTTACACGTCACATTAACACAGGCGTTAAAATCCTGGACAGGGAAGCTACGCTACTGGTAAGCAGGAGCCCTGTCCAGGAGGAACCGGAAGCTGTTGGGGGCTGGCCTGCTGTAGGAATCTGTTTGTGGCACAAACACAGGAGTGTCAGGTGACAGTTACCAAGTTATCCACACCTCTTCTCTCTTGGTTTTTTGCCTTTGCCACTGGGTCCAAGGAGTCACTGGGGCTGCCTTGGGTGATTCACCTATCATCCCCAGACTGGTTCCTGTCTGCCCCAAACCAACCTGTCATATTGGCGCTGCCGTGTGGGAATAGCAGACCGCACCAGTGTCCTGACAGTGTGGTGGTCTGGATGCAGCTCGTGTCCAGTGAGGCCAGTGCTAACTCACCACTGCAGGTTGGCAGCTCTGTCACTGTGGAGCTGGGGGATTTCCAGAGGTAATGGAAGACACAGGCCCATCCCTATCACCAGGGCACATTTCCTAGGGTCCCTGCTGAGGACTGTTTTTCTTCTTATTTGCCATAAAAAGCAAGATGCAAAATAGTTTTTCTATTCCAGTTTTGCCTGAGGCTATAAAGTTCCTGACTTTGAGAGCAGCTTCAGATACTGTGCCATTTTCTGATTTTGAAGGTAACCTCAAATAACAAACTCCTGTTCATCCTTAAAGACCTAGTTCAGTACTCAGCCCTACTATGAAACTAATTTATGGCTTTCACATGAAAGCTATAACCCAGTTATAACCCAAGAATAGGGGGAAGGGGGAAAGGGAAGGGAGGGAGGGGGGAGGTGGGCGGAGGGAGGAGGATTGGTGGGATTACACCTGTGGTACATCTTACAAGGGTACATGTGAAACTTAGTAAATGTAGAATATAAATGTCTTAACACAATAACTAAGAAAATGCCAGGAAGGCTATGTTAACCAGTGTGATGAAAATGTGTCAAACGGTCTATAAAACCAGTGTATGGTGCCCCATGATCGCATTAATGTACACAGCTCTGATTTAATAAAAAAAAAAAAACAAAACTATTTTAACCTAGTTCAGATGTTTTGTCTTCTGTAAAGATTTCTCTGACTACCCTCTCTGCCAGCGTTTTTCAACCATTTTTATCTCATGGAACACTTGAAGATAGATTTAAATTTCTGCGACACACTTAAATTATGTTGATTTTTTAAAAAAGGCATATACTTACTGTGCTTTGAACTTCTTTCAAAAATAATTAATGACCTTTAAAAATGTTCTTGGCACATCTAAGATCCTCTCACGGCACACCAGTGTGCCACGGTATACCGGTTGAAATCACTGTTCTATACTTTCATATTACTAGATACTCTGGTACTGTGACAACAAACCAGAACAATTTATATACGTGGCTATTTATGCTGTGTGTATCAAGGACCAGGGACCATGTCTCATTATTTCCTCGTTTGGCAACAATGTCTTGCTGGGCCATGGCATGTACGTGCTATATATTCAGTAACTGTTTGAATAATGAATGAAAAAATTCTATTCCTGCCAAAATATTTGTTTGTTTATTCATTCACCTCTAAAAATACCTCTCCTTTGGAAGAAGCTATCATTAGATTATAAAGTCCATAGACAGAGAAAAAAGTCAAATGTATCCATTAGGATGGTTTTGGCTGCAAGTAACAGAGAAAATAACCAAACTAGCTTAAGCAATAGGGGGTTGTTATCACCCAGACAAGAGGTCTGGATGTCAGTTGAGTCCAGAACTGGGTGACTGAACAGTTCAGTGATCTTTTTGGAGATCCACCTTTCAGCTCCACCCACCATCCCCAATGCATCAGTGACACCTCATTCCTGGGATCAAGACAGGTGATGTTCAGCAAAGAAGAAAGGCACGTCCTCTCCTGGCCTCTTTGTAGTATCAAGGTTACCCTTTCTCGTATGCTTTCCCTCCCTTCCAGAAGATTTGGCCTGTAGTATCATTGGTCAAGATTAAATCACAACCAATCATTAATAAGAAAATGAGACTTTCATGCTGACTTAAGCCAGTCTCAATGTAATCCTTGGGAGAGAGAATGCAGACAGGGGATTGCCTTCCCTCAACTCGTGAAAGGATGAACACCCAGACAAAATTAGGGCTGTGCTAGCAAGGAGTCAAGGCATTGGAAGCATGGCTTCCAGGTGGATATCCCCCAGTGTCGACCACACCAAGTATAGTATCTAAATAAATTTTGGTGCATCAATAATAGATTGAAAGGCTATGAAGCCATTACAAAGGCTAAGTGAGAACTAAACGTATCAACATTAAATGACTTTCAAGGCATAATAAATGTAAAGCCCTCTGCATATTCTAATCTTTTTATTTGTATATTAGTAACTACCAGGTTAGGCCCATCCCAAAGTCTATAAGAATATACACTGTGCACTTAACAGCTGCTCTCTGCTCATGTATATGTGTGCTTGTGTGTGTGTGAGGGGTCATGGGTATGTAGAGACTTTCATTTTTGACATTTTTGTGTGTGTCTTCTTTTTTTAAGCAAAGCAACAACAAAAAAATCTGAAACATGAAAGAGAAGATTTTATTTATTTATCTGTTTACTTATTTGTTTAAGATAGAGTCTTGCTCTTGTCACTCTGGCTAGAGTGCAGTGGTGTCACAGAAGCTCACAGCAACCACAAACTCCTGGGCTCAAGTGATCCTCATGCCTCTGCCTCCTAAGTACGTGGGACTACAGGTACCAGCCACTGTGCCTGGCTGTTTTTTTTCTCTTTTTAGTAGAGACAGGGGTCTCTTTCTTGCTCAAGTTGATCTTAAACTCCTGACCTCAAGCATTTCTCCTGCCTGGGCCTCCCTGAGTGCTGGGATTACAGGCATGAGCCACCACACCAGTCTAAAGAGAAAATTTTAAATGGCCAAGTTTTATGTTAAATCCAAGAAGTCAACTAAATACATGGGCTTCTTTCCAAGAGCAAACTCTTTGGGAATACAAGAGGCACCTCATTAGAAGTTTGTTTATGAGTCCAGAATTTAAACTCTAACTATGGATGAGCTCCTTTATTTTAACCAACGAATCTCGTTAACAGCAGGTCCAAATTTTTACCCTGTCAAATCACTCTCCTTTTGCTGGAGAAAGGTGTGGAAATCTTCCCAGGAGCCACACTGACACCGAGAACCTGTCTCATAGCCAGACCTCCCTGTAATTCAAGTGCCTTCCTGGGCTCCAAATGCCTTTGTCAGGGGTAAGCTCAGAGAATAAATCCTCTGAGTTCCACCTTCCACTCTGCTCCTGGCTAAGTTACAGTAACTCCATAGTAGAGTCTTCCATCTCTCTGGGGTTTGTTGTGCCTCTGAAAAAAGTATTATTTATTTGATAGCACTCAAAGGAAAGATTTTAAGTCATTTAAAAATATTTTTAGAGCAATCCTCCTGGCAATCTGCCACAGTTTCCCTGGGAAGTCTCTTTGGTCACTACAAAAAACGATGGTTAAATTCAGTGGAGGTTCAGAACGCAGTGTGTATCTTTGATTAACTTATCCAGTGTCATTTGGAAAATGTGATGTGGTGTTATAAATGGAAAAGATACACCTCTCCACAAAAATACACAGACTGGAATGGTAGAAGGAGGCTGGGGGATGGAGCATGTTTATAGCCGCATGGTGATTTGAAGCTGTCTATTCTTTCCTGGGTTTGTAATAGCATTTCCATGCCTAACATTGTTTTTCTCAACACTTCCATAATAAAAGAGGTGGTCTAGGTTGTGCCTTCTTTAGACAAAATGTGGATTTTCTTTTCTTTTTTTTTTTTTTGAGTCAGGGTCTTGCCCTGTCACCTAGAGTCTTCATAACTCACTGCAGCCTTAAACTCCTGGTTTCAAGGGATCCTCCTCCCTCAGCCTCCCACGTAGCTGGGACTACAGGCACCCACCACCACACCTAGCTAAGTTTTCTGTTTTTTGTAGAGAAAGGTTTTGTTCTTGCTCAGGCTGGTCTTTGAACTCCTAGCTTCAAGGTGATTTCCTTGGCCTCACAAAATGCTGGGATTACAGGCCTGAGCCATGCTGCCCGGCCAAGAACCTGGACTTTTAATGACCATCTCTTCCTGCCCTTTAATCCCTCCCACTACACACACACACACACACACACACACACCTGTTCTCCATCGATCTCTATGCCTGGGCACTACAGAGTATCCACCCTTAAGGGGAAAGCTGCAACTCGGCTCCTGTAGAGAGGAGCCCTGTAGAAATTACCCTTATGTTTAAATTTTTCAAAAGAAGTCACAAATTCAAACTTTTTTTCATATTTCCCAGTTTCCAAATATTGGCAGCCATCCAGTTTTATAAACCCTACAGAAGCTGAATAAAACATGTTTATTGGCCAAATTCCACTGAAGCCACTGAGGCAGTGTGGAATAATCTTCCTGTTTCTTCTCCAGGGAAGACCTGGAGGTGCTGCAGGACAGCTCTCAAATTCTTTCCAACCATTCTTGGTACACATTCATTGACAAAACTCTTTAAGGAGTTTGAAATCTGGTAGGGAAACGGCCAGTCAACCAGTCACAGTGTGGCGATGTTGTTACGACAGTGGAGATTTGCACGAAGGGCCAGAGGAAGGAGCAATAATTCTCTGTCTTGGGATGCGTGCACATGAGGGCCTATGTCCTGCCACAGCCATACAGACTTGAAGAAGGCCCCTCTCTAGAACTCTTCGGGCATCTCCTTCCACTCTCCTGCTTCATAGCCACCCTGACTGAGGGATTAGCAGCTCCTGCTGGTTTTATATGGATCTTGGGGTCAGTGGCCTAGGAGCTTTCTTGGAGGTATCCTCCAAATCTGGCCAATGAAAAATAAATGCTGGAGCCTTTCCCTTCACATATATAAGAGCATAATGTCAGGCCTGGGGAATCCTAGGTATAACTAGAAAAGCTTTTGCTTTTTTGGACTCTGCTTGAATTTATTCTAGGTTAGAAAGTAGCCAATTTATTCTAGGTTAGAAAGTAGTTGCTTCCCCCTGGAATGTTCCACTAGACAGTACCATGATGGTTAATTTTATGTGTCAACTTGGCTAGGCTATGGTGCCCATTTGTTTAATCTAAGAACAGTCTAGATACTTCTGTGATAGTATTTTTTACATGTGGGGAACATGTGAATGAATAGAATAAGTAAAGCAAGTCACCCAGTAAAACCTCTGTAAGTTGACTACCCAAGGGACTGTAACTAAGCGATCAACATAAAAAACTTCCATTGAGAGAAGCATGAATCCTATGTACTCAATCTTGATATGAGGACAATTAATGACAATTAAGTTTATGGGGGGGGGAAGCAGAAAGAGGGATGGAGGGAGGAGGGTGGGGCCTTAGTGTGTGTCACACTTTATGGGGGCAAGACATGATTGCAAGAGGGACTTTACCTAACAATTGCAATCAGTGTAACTGGCTTATTGTACCCTCAATGAATCCCCAACAATAAAAAAAAAAAAAACTTCCATTGAGTACATGTGGTACATGTGTGCAGTACCAGTATGAAAATGTGGTCAACTTAAGGAAGTGGTCAACTACAGAGGTTCTACTGAATAAGTGACCTTCATCTAATCAGTTGAAGCCTAAGAACAAAGATAGGTTTTCTAAAGAAGAAGGAATCGGACCATGCATCACTGAAATTCTGCTTGAGTTTCCAGCCCACCTGGCCTGACCTTTAGATTTACATCTAATTTGAATTTGCAGCTTTCAGGAGACTTGCCAGCACACATGATTACATGAGACAATTCCTTAAAATAAATCAATCTATCAATCTATGTATCTCTCTCTGTATCTAAAATAAATCTATCTACCTATCTCTATCTATGTGTCTATCTCTCTCTCTCTCTATCTATGTATCCTTATTTGCCCTGTTTCTCTGGAAAACTCCGATATAGGTACCCATTACATGATATATATTAATGGCCTTCAAAGACTCCAAAACCAGGTAGTACATGTGTCTTTGATTTCTCTTTATGGTTGAAACAAGCAAATTATGACTGGTTATTTCAGAAATTTTCAACTTGAATACCAAGGCTTTTGAATAGTTTCCAACTTACTTATCTTTAAAAACACAGCTGAAGTGACAACTCTTCCAGGAAGAACCAGGCGTCTGGTAACTCTCCCCATCCTCCTGCGTGCCTTGTTATGCCTGTTACAGCACATTTTCGGTTGTGTGATCCTGACTACTAGCTGTCTCCCAGTATCAGTTCTCCCTTCTGTGGTAGCAGGTCTCCGATTTTCCGCTGTGTACATTTTATTAGGAAATGAAAACATCTCCTAGCCTTCCCTGCAGCTTGTGAGGCCATGTGCTGTGGAACTGTCCAGGGAACAGAGGCCACTTATGGGGAAGCAACAAGATAGCAGAGCTTTAGTCTCTGAAACGAGGGGGCACATGTCAGCCCTGCACTGCCAACCTGGATTTTCACAGAAGGGAGAAATAACCTTCTATATTACTAGAGCTGTCGTTCCTTGGGTTTTCTGTTACTCACAGCTGAACATAACCTTAACTCATCTTTGCTTGTGTGTATGCCTCCCTTACCACGAAGTAAATGAACCCTGCTGCTTTACCCACGCATAGCACTGTGCCTGGAACACAGCAGTGCCAGACGAGTGTCTAGGATCTGGGCATATGAACACTAGAAAGGATAAATGAATGATTAACAGCTGGCAGGAGGAAAGTCCAAGGTGAAGGGGAAAGAAGACATTGTGCCTATGAGGGGTGCCTTTTAGCACAGTGTGAAGTGATGTTTTTATAGGGGAGAAAAAGACAAAAACTTCCACTCTCACAGAGTTTATTGTAGAAGGATGAGACATAATAAATAAACCAGAAAATAACAGACAGTGCTAAGTGCTGTGAGGAAAATAAAACTTCCTGATGTTTGAACTACGAGACCTGAGACTGGTTAGTGAGGGAAGATCACTAAAAAGGTGGCTTTTATTCTGAGACCTGCAAGAAGCCTCAACAGGGAAAGGGGGGGCGGCGCCTGTGGCTCAAAGGAGTAGGGTGCTGGCCCCATATGCCGGAGGTGGCGGGTTCAAACCCAGCCCCGGCCAAAAAAAAAAAAAAAAAAAACAGGGAAAGGGGCATTTAAGGCAGAGGAACAGCTAGTGCAAAGGCCTCAAGCAGGGACTTGGTTGGCTTTTTTAAGGAAGAGGAAAAGGCATAGAAGTATCGTGATGGAGGATGAAGGAGGCAGATTCCAGGATCTGTGTGCCAAGTAAGAAACTGAATCTTATCCCAAGAGCAATGGGAGCCTTTAAGCCAAGGATGGATATATTCTGCTTGACATTTTTAAGAGTCACTCTGGCCCCTATAAGGAGAATGGATCATCAGAGGGCAAGAAGGGAAACCAATGATGTATTGGTTATCTATTGATTTATAACAAGCAACACCCAAAAGTTACAAGTGCCATATTAGTTTGCTCACTACTTTATGGGTCAGGAACTATGGGGAGGATTTAACTGGGCAGTTGATTTTGGGTTCACAAAATAGCAGCTGGGGTGGCTGAGTTGGAGGATTCACTTCCAAGAAGGTTTCTTCACTCACAGGATGCCCAAGAGCTCCTGGACCGTTCCCTTTCTCCATGTGGAAGCTCATTTTTAGGACCTATCTGTGCTGCTGGGGCTTCCCACAGCCTGCTGGTCTCAGGGTAATTACTTTTACTTAGGAGCTCACTTCTGAGAAAGGAAGCAAGAGTTCCTCACCAGTCCTCCACTTGGAACTGGGACCACATTGCATTGCTTCCTTTACGTTCATTGTCCAAAGTAGTCAAAGAGCTCACCCAGATTCAAGAGGGGAGAAGTAGACCCCCATGTATGGATAGATGAGCCAGCAGGGTCTCACTGCAGAAAGGCATGTGGGCTGGAGACACGGTTGCAGCCACCTTTGGAAAATATAATGTGCTGCAAGAAAGGAGGTCACCCAGCAATTCAGGCAAGACATATGGTGGCCTACGTTGGGGGTTTGCACTGAAGATGAGGAAGGGGTGGATTCAGAAGAATATGTGAGCAGAATATATGGGAACTATAAGGCTCTAATAAATGGCATCTGAGTATTCATTGAGTTGCATTTTATAAGATTACATGGATGAGTCTTTCCCACCACTGATGAAGTAAAGTACAATACATCTGATCTAGTCACAGGGCCTATACACCATTGTCATGCTTCAAAATGTGCTTTGCTTTAAAGAGAGTCTAGCAGCATGACATTTTCAAAGACTGTATAGAAGCGAGTGTGTTTGGCAATGGAGAGACCTGAGAAGTTTTCACTTTACACATTCCATTACTTGAGGAGATAAAGTTTTTAAGGTATGAGAGTCAAGGTACCAAAGAGAAGATATGAAACATTGTTTTTTTTTTTTTTTTTTTTTTGGCCGGGGCTGGGTTTGAACCTGCCACCTCCGGCATATGGGACCGGCGCCCTACCCGCTGAGCCACAGGCGCCGCCCTGAAACATTGTTTTTAATGACAAAACTGCTGCAAGCTATTTTTTCATTTTGACACTTGGAAGAATGATCCAGAAAATTACCCAGAGGCACCTAGTGAATTAATGGCAGAGCTGGTGCTAAAAGACATGTCCTTTAATAGTCTGTGACTGGTTCTGTGGTATCACCTGCCATTCTGTGCAGGACACAGCTTTGTTCTGGGCCATCATCATATTGATCCGTTGCCATTTCCCAGCTAACTTTCATTTTATTTTTTATTTTTATTTTTTTGGAGACAGAGTCTCACTATGCCACCCTTAGTAGAGTGCTGTGGCATCACAGCTCATAGCAACTTCTAACTCTTGGGCTTAAGTGATTCTCTTGCCTCACCCTCCCAAGTAGCTGGGACTACAGACGCCCACCACAACGCCCGGCTATTTTTGGTTGCAGTTGTCATTGTTGTTTAGCAGTCCCTGGCCAGGCTTGAACCCACCAGCCTCAGTGAATGTGGCTGGCACCCTACTCACTGGGCTACGGGTGCTCCGCTAAGCCAGCTATCTTTCAAATAGTGCCAGAAGCCTGGGAGAAGAAGCTATGAACAAATCAAATCTATTGCTGAGGCAAGAGAATCACTTAAGCCCAGGAGTTGGAGGTTGCTGTGAGCTGTGTGTGGCCACGGCACTCTACCGAGGGCCATAAAGTGAGACTCTGTCTCTACAAAAAAAAAAAAAAAAAAAAATCTATTCCTTCTAATGGAAAAGTAACTCCAAAACATGCTTTGCTAATTTTGACTCAGTTGTATCTTTTTGTAGCATGGGCAGCACTCACATTCATATGAAAAATTGTTAGCATGAAACTACTTACTGTGCTGGTAAGTGTCCCATAAAATACTTCTTAAAATTCACTAAATGCCTAAGATTCTAAGATCACCCTACAACTCTCAGTTCTAACATCTACATCAAAAAAAAACAGCTGAAGACCACCAGAATCTTTGGATTGAAAAGTGAGAACACCACAGGGTCTTTCTCGCGCACGCGCGCGCGCGTGTGTGTGTGTGTGTGTGTGTGTGTGTGTGTATGTGGGGGGTACATGTATATTAATTAGGAGTGTTTATATAACTTTTATTTATATCTGCATGATTTTTGTTTTCTTGATATTTGAAGTGGGGAGACCTCCATTCTGGAATTTTGAAGGTAAGGCTTATATACTCTAAATATCATAATTTCATTTTCAACTACTTTTAATTTCTTCAGTTTTTTTCTCTAACCAAATAAAATAGACACAATTTGCCTCCGTTCACCTTCTGTATTAATTGAGCTTTCTTATTATAAATAGAATTGGCACTTTCACATCATCCTCATTGTATTTACTAGGATGAGATTAATGACCCAAAAATCCAGGCTAGATTTTGTTTCACATTTGGGCTTATCTGGACAATTATCACCTGCCACACAGAAAGGATCTATAAAATATTCCTTCTTGATTTCTGCCGAAGGAGCAATTTGTTGGGCTGCAGTCTTGGAGGGTAATACCTCAGGACTGGTACTTGGGAATGTGTAAATCTAGCTTCTGGATTTAAATGTCTGTTCAACAAGATTACTCCACAAAAAAAATCTCACACCTTCATTAAGTTTCACATGCTATATTGCAGTGACAAGTTTAACTGCATCCAACACTGGGCCAGGTGGTGTATAAATTCTCAAATACCTTAACATTTGAATGCCTCAAGCAAGAAGAACTGACTATTCAGAAGGCACAAGTTATAATATTTCAGGCAAGTCAAAATCAGAAGAGTGAAGGCTTTTGTCTATGGATTTTACTAGCACATTTATAGTAACCTTTGCACGTTTCAGAAAGGCTTTAAAACAGATGCTTAGGCGATATTTTTTGGTAGGTCTTCATTAAAGCATCATTATTAACTATATTAACTATATTAACTATTTTGAAAAATCCCTTTCAGGACCCCAGAAGCTGTCTTCTCCCACCCCCTTTTTAAAGCACTTTCTCTTGTGCCTAAAAATTCAAGTACTCTCTTAACTAAGTGCAGACTGAAATATTTCACTATGGATTTGAACAAGAGCCAAGATCGACGATGAAAGGAAAACTTCTCTCTATAAAAGGTTTATTGTCAGCACTTTCTAAAGATGTAGATTCTTCTCTAACAGGCTACCAACATTTTTTACAAACATTGATGCAGCCTTTGCAACCTCTTCTGGACCGATGATTCAGGTCCCTTTCTTTTAGGAATGCTCTGCCTAGCCTTTGACCTTCTGGACGGCCAACTCTATGTAACTGCTCTCTCCCCCTGTCAATATAACGTGTATTATAAAAAGGAATGGGGGGTGGGGTAGCTTGGTCCTCACGCTATTGGAAAAGTACTCGAAATTCCTTGCATTCCTTTGCATTTAACAACGTGTTTACCTAATCACCGGCATATTAGGATTAACACAAGTCATGCTTCAAGCTCATTTAGTGAAAACAAACCTACTCCTATAGACCTGGAGATTTTTTCTATCAGCCAAGAGCAAACTCTTGAGTAGTTCTTCATTTTTAACGAATGATATTAGGAAAACATAAAGTTATAAACAAGGGGCATTCTATAACACATTATCCAACCACACTCAGTCTTGCCCATGGGATTAGATGTGGGCAGCCTGTTTTCATTAAAGGGTTTCTCTCAACTAAATTGAGTTGCACAATAACCTGGTGATTAAAATGATAAATGACTCTACCCATCTCACACAGTGATAGAGACCCTTAAGCTTTGAATAGTTATGAAAATAAAGCATTATTTTTTAATCACAAATTTAACTTCAGAATCCTTGTCGTTCACACACATGCCTACTGTTCAATACACGTTTTTAAAAAAGATTAAGCATTTTTCTCTACTGAAGAAATAAAACCAGTCATTGTCTTATTGTTATACCTTAGTTCACTGCTATATTCCAATAAGGCAACTAGAATAATTCCTGACACATAGTGGGCACCCGGTCAATTGTTTGAGTGATTGAATACATGAGCTAGACTGTTACCAAGGACTTTGGAAGGTCTCTAAAAATACTGAATGGCATACACTCAGATATTAGGTAAACATTTCTTTATTAAATGATTAATTCCATAAATAAATTCTTTTCACTGAATATAAAATTAAAATCATTTACAAATTATTCCAGTATTACATTTCCCCTCCCTCCCCAAAGCTACATTTTGATAAATAAAAACATTCACTCTTAAAACACCTGATTTCTGTTTGCAGTGTAGAGTGCAGATAGCTGCCTCTCACAGACACTCACAGAGTGTCCCCTTCAGGAAGGAATGGAGTGCCCTTCTAGTTCTGTCAAAAGACAAATGAAAGCTTTAGCTGTCCAACTAATCCGATTACCTTTTACAATTGTAGAACCCAAAGGAAAATTAAAAAGCCTAAAGAAAGATACACTTAGCAAATAATTTACAAACAGAAAACAGAAAGTCATCAACACTACAAGCTCCAAAATGAAGCGGTAACGTGTGCTCCAGTACTATGAAGCGAAGTATTCTCCAGTCGCGGCTGCACCGGTGTCCGAGATGCACCCGTGGCAGTTTCCAACCTCTTACCACTAGCCAGGAATGAGCAAGGCACCCATTCTACAACGGGTCCCCTCACCCACGCTGCCCCTCCCACGTCTCCGTGACTCGGACACTCTTCCCCCGTTTGTCCTCCCGTGCCCTGGAAACTCGGGTAGCGTTTAGTCCCTGAATTTGTGAATGTCATTGAACAGTCTGTAGAAGGGAAACGCTGCCTCATTGGGGTGCGGGCAGTTGTAGTTGCATTTGCAGGACTGGATCATCATGACGTTCTTGGAAAACGTCTCGCCGTCTTCGCAGCGGAACCGCATCTTCACAGTCCTGGTCTGCTGGGGCGAGCAGCATCGGCCGTCCACGCAGGAACCGCAGTACTTGGGACGGTATTTCTTTACGCTCGAACAGCCAGCGTAAGTAAACCTGACCGGTTCGGAGGATTTCTTCGTCTTGCTGCATTTTTTCCCCTTCTGTAAGGAAGAGAGGAGAGAAGGAAAGTTAGAGATTCTCTTTACTGACAGAGGTTCACATCCCGCCCACCTGCCAGGGCACAGGCGACACACGTCCCTGGAGGAACTTACTTTCAGGCTGCCGTACACTGTCTGTCCGCAAGGCCGCACTTCACAGATCCGGGTTTCTTTCACCAGGCGGCATTCGGGGTTGTCATTGGTAACACGTGTGGAGATACCAGTTCCGCAGGTCTTTGAGCACTGCGACCATGAAGTTGTTTGGACGATACATTTCTGGCCGTGCAAAGGGTTGTATAGGATTCGAGGCTCCATTCCAAAAACTAGGGAGACGAACAAGAGGGAAGACTTCTCAGAGGCGTGCTGACGCACACAGATTCAAGTACTGGTTTCTGTACGGTTTCAAACTACGAATGCATTTGTGTAAGGGATCTTAAGGACTCAGTCACTTACCAGGGAGCCGCTTTAGCGAGCCGCCTTTTCCAACTGCAATTAATTCATTGTTTCTCGTTAACTCCATCTCTGAGGCATCCAATCCCAGCCCCTTGCCCAGGACGCCGTCCTCGTCCTCCACATCCATGGGGTCCTGGACGCCATCCTCATCACAGACCCACTCCTCACAGCACTGCCCGGTGACTTTCACCAGCCGGGGGTTGGGACAGCCCAAATTGGGGAGAGACAGTTCTTGGGGACACAGAGGAATGCAGCCCACGGCGCCATCAATACATGTGCACTGATGTTTACAGTTTGGCTGGAAGCTTTCCCCATTCTGGTAGATTCTGGAGTTATATTCGCAGGGTCTGCCCTCTGATTGAGCTGCAAAGATCACCAGAAGAGAATGGAAGAAGAGGTTAAAGTTAAGATTCTGAACCACTGCCTGAAACTCATACATAATTTCTGCTGTTAAATTCAATTTATGGTAAAGTTCCCTACAATTCCCCGGAGACTCCAGACCAGAACAATAACTTAGTCAGGAATCACTTTTCCGTATGCGCTCTCGTTGGGCCCAGACACACTGAATTGCATTCCAGACTGCTGAAATCATGTGCCTTTCTGCCAAGCTACCAACAACAAAGCATCACCATACATGGTCTCAAAATTACTAAACTTCTGGACTATGGGGACTAGTGTTTTGTTTTTTTTTTTTAAGGGGCCAAACCACAAGCATCTTACCTCTGCAGATCCCCTTCGGAGCGCTGGAGCTGGCGCCAAAATTGCATTCCAGCCCCTTGGTGTGGTCGCAGGGCTGCGTTTTGCTGCAGTCCTCGTTGAGCTGCTTGGCGCAGACCTTACAGCAGCCGCAGCCGTCCCGAACCAGCCCGACTCCCGGCGCGCACTTGGGCGCCTCCAGGGGGCAGTGGCAGGCGGCAGGGCAGGAGGAGAGCGTCTGGAAGAGGTAGAAGGGACGTATGAGACCCGGCGTGGTGCGCAGGAGAGGCGCCGCGGCTGCCCTGGGGAAGGCACCGGGGTCTCTGACCCTGTTGATGGGGGAGCCTCTCATTCCGTCCAGCCCCGCCACCCCGGGCGGCTGCGCTCACCCGGAGGCCCCCGACACGTCTTCAGGGGGCGCTTAAAGCAGCAGCTACCCCAAGACCGCCCCGGACTTTTTAGTTTAGCTTTTCCTGCCACTGGCAATCGGGGACCAGGGGAAGGGACCGTACCGTAGATCGGACAGGGAAGCGGTGGCAGAGGAAGAGTCCAACTCACCAGCTTGGTCAAGTGGAGAAGGATGACGGTGAAGGCGAGCGCCCTGGCCGCGAGGAGGCTCATTGTGGCGCGCTGGAGGAGCCGGGGCGAGCGCGGTTGCAAAGGCGCCAACCAGCTGGAGCACAGCGGACGGGCGGGATCGGCTGGGTCGCAGCGGCGGTGCGGTGGGCCGGACGGGCAGGGCTAAGGCGGGAGGGCTGAGGGAGTCCTTTGCTCGAGGTCCCTGCCGAGGAGGCGTGGAGGGTACGGGTGCTGCTCGGGGGCGCTCTCGCTCGCGGTCTGCCCAGGAGCCCGGAGCCCGCCTTTTATAAGGCGGCGGAGGCGCCGCGTGTTGCAGTGACGTCGGCTCTGTCTGCGCGTTCCAGAATTCTCAAACATCTCAGGAATGCTGGTTGGCGCGGGCTGCTGCCAAGCGCCTCCCCTGGCTCCAATGCACCTTTTTTTTTTTTTTTTTTCCGGGTCCCAGACCCGTCAAGAAAACAGTCCGTTTTTTCCACCTTAAATAACGACTTCTGTTGGGGAGGACTCTTTGGGGCATGTTGGTGGTGACGGTGGTTGAAGGGTCGCGGGGGACGGTGGAGGGGGCTGTACAGAACTTTGCCTGGACTGGGAAGATGGGAGGACCTGAGAGGTAGGAACAAAAGTCGTTTTGCGGGCAGTCACGGAAGCCCTCACCCGGGAAAGCAGCGAGTTACTTGTTTGTTTACAGAGAAGGTGAGAGTCAAGTTATCTATTGAGAGAGTAGAAGGGGGAGGCGGAGAGAGTCTGTGAGCCAGGTATATCTGTGGACTTCAAAGAGGCATATTCGGATCAAGTCCCAAAGCTTTGGCATGATGTTTATTAGCCAAGTTAAGTGTATTGCAAATTAATACCCGCAGTGGCAATTTATGAATGGGGGCGGGGGGGCTTCCTCCGTCATCTGGCAAATTCCCAGGCATAGGTCTTCCCCCTTCCGCCCCTCCTCCCCTTTCTGGTATGTTGTACTTGTTTGTTTTTGGAGGTTCCCACTTTAGTTCCAGCCCACTGCCTGTGTTGGAAGTCTGAAAGGAAACGAAGGCAGGGAGTTCTCCGGCAGGCTGACTTTTACTTCCTCACGGATGCGGGAGACAGGGTAAGACCCCCCAGCCTTCTTCCCCAGGCAGGAGGCAGGGGAACTAAGCAGCCCGCCAAAAGCGGAGGGGTCCACAGTCGAGAATTTTGGCCTGAAATCATCACCTGCAAGGCCAGACCAGATTCCAGGACCATTATGCCCAGTGAATCTTTGGAAAAAAGCAGACTCCTTACAGCTGCAAGTTTTGTGGACCACTTTTCCTTTCCTTGGGGCCACTTGGAAGCTTCCCATTTCAAATGAATTGCAATGCCCTTTTTTCCAAGTACAGAGAAATAAGGTATTTATAATGTAATATTCTGTAATAAAAATGTCAACAGATTTTAAGATCCCATTCTTCCTGCAACACACTCAGTACAGGCGATTTACTTGAACCTCATCCCCACAAGGCAATTTACTTGAACATCACTAATATCATTTGTGGTTGATAAATTTTTCCTGAAAGTTTCAAAAAAAACTATCTTCTTGTGTAATTTTAGTAAAAAAAAAAGTTCAGGAGTTATTCCAACCTCCCTTTTTCACATGCTCCTCCTTTTTAATGTTTAGGCCTGTTTAGAATTCATAAATTAGCAGTCTTGCTGAAGAAGGCCTTCAATCCTGACTTTTCTGTGAATGACTCTGATAAGCACAATGAGAAGCTACTGAAATGAAAACACACTCCAAGAAGAGAGTTGCTGGGAAGAGTTAAGTTTCATTCATTCAAATGTGCCCTTTCATAAATGGAGAGGAATTTGCTAGAGGGAGTAGGATCTTTGAGGCTCTGTTGGAAGGGGTTGGGATGGGAGACTCAAGACAATGGATTGTCAGGTGTCATGCAAATAGAGTGAGGAAAGTCTGGGCCCTAGCACACAAGCTGATACATCAGTTATTACTCAGGAACATTTTTTCCCCCTGCCTTAGTGTTTCATTATTGCTTCCTTTTAATGAAGTGACTTGAGGTGGGGAGGAGGAGAGAAGTAGGCGCAGCCCAGGGTTGGAGGAGGTGTTGAAGAGAGAGAATGGAGAGGAAGGTTCCTGGCTTCTGTTGTGGCGTCTTTTCTATTTGACTTCATGGCTGTAAGTATTTCCAGATGGTGAATCAGACACCAGACGTAACAATATTTCCATATTTGGGTATAGCAGTAGCCTGCGTTTTTAACATTTTTCTGCCTCTGTTATCCAACCACAAAGCATTCTTGACAGCTTCAAATGTTGTTAAATATAGATTTAACTCCTATTCCCAGAGCAGGAAATTCTTTGGAATTCCTTGTTTTTCACGCAATCTGCCTATCATGATTTAAAATAAAATTAGCGGATGATCCAACTGGCCGTGTGTACCTTGTTCCTTTATTGGGGTTTGGGGGTGGGGAATGGCAAAGAGATCCAGTCTGCTACAGTGTTCAAACACCGACCATTCCAGAGATTCCTTTAAAAATCACATTAAAGTTTTCAAACAAGGGTGTGTGGGTTTGTTTCTGGACATCAACTGGGGGGAATCTTGGAGGATGACTTTGCCCCAGAGGAGAAACTTAGAGAGCCTTACCATCAGCTGCCCTTGTAAAGCAGGGGGTGTGTTGTGGGAGGGCGGTGGGAGGCTGGAGCAACAAGGCCGGGAGATGGGGAGCGGAGGCTGGAAGAACCTATGTGCACAGCCTTTCCGTACCATGCCTCGGTGCGCCTGCTAGTAAAGCACATCTAGCTAGAGGAACAGCGGCTCCTCACGCCCTGCCCCAGGATGGTCCAGAAAGCCCAGACGTCCTGTCGCCTTCTCACCTCCTCCGCTGAGAGCTGCAGACCAGTTCATGTTAACGGACGGGAGGGGAATTGTGCACATGTTTATGGGTGAGTGTTGCTTGAGTGCTAATTCTGCATGGCTCTTTCGCTCCTTTCCTCCTACCCTCCCCATAAGGGTGCCCCAGGAGGGAATAACGGGCCGCCTTGTTTCCGTGAGCTGCAAGCCACAGCGAGAAGGGGCCGCTTGTCTCCTGCAGCTCCTGGCTTCTGGATGAGCCATGGGGAGGTCTGCCAGAGAACGCTGGGTTACCTAAAGCGGGGGGGGGGGGGTCACCGTCTGGCAACACCTGAAAACAATAACAACCCTAAACCATGAGCCTCTGGTTTCCTAGCCCTAGCCCTAAAAGTTCTTAAATTGGCGTGCCTCAGAGTCACCTGGAGGGCTGCTTAAAAGGTTGATTGCCGGGCCGCACCTCAAAGTTTCCGATTACATTTCTAGTAAGACCCTAAAGTAATGATGATGGTGCTGTCCGAGATCACACCCTGAAGACCCTGCCCTGTCCACAGGAGTGCCTGGAATGCTGAGTGTGTGTGTCTGTCTTGTGCTCATAGCCTCACGACTCCACTTGTTATAGCCATCTTAATGAACAGAGCGAAAGGCCAGCTTCAGGTTAGCGCCCCCACGCCAGCCCGTTTCTCTCCTCCTCCCTTTGCCCGCCCCCACTCCCTTGGCGTGATCTCCAGGACAGCAAGAGGAAGCCGGGATTACGGTGGCGGCGGCGGCGGGAACTGGGTGGGGGACGCGCGGGGAGGCTCCGTGGGCCGCAGGACCATCGCGGGGACGGACGGCTAGCAGGGTCCCCGCGCCGGGAGGGCCGCGCCCAGCTGCCCGCCACCCTCCGCCCTCCGCCGCCGCCCCCTGCCGGCCGCCCGGCCCGCGCGCCCGCGGTCCCCACGGTTGCCAGGACTCCAGGTTTCCGGCGGCGCGCGGCGCAGGACGTTTCCAGCCCCGGCCCATATTTGGTGAAAGTCTTTCAAGACTCCGTCATCCAACTCCGGGGGACGGCGGCGACAGGGGCCCTGGCAGCGGGCCGGGCGACCGCGCGGCCGACGGGTTGCTGAAAAGTGCACGGCGGCGGCGGACGCCTGGCCTCGCTGCGAGGGACCCCGGGCTCGCGGGCAGTGCGGGGACGGCGGCCACCCAGCCCCAACCTTCACCCTCTGGGGACTGAAGTCCGCCCCGCGCTGCGTGGGAGGCCGGCGGGAGGGCGCCGCGGCCCGGTTGTGTCACTTTTCCCGTCCACCCCACTGTTGACGCGTCCTCCCGGCGGGGCAGCGAGTTGCCGCGCGGTGCCAGACCCGGCGGGTCCGCCCGGGCGCGGTGGTGCGGGCTGAGTCGAGGACGGTGTTTGCTTAGACACCCAGCGCGCCCGAGAGCGGGGAGGCCAAGTTGACTCTGTCTGGTTGGGGCTTTTGCCCATTATCCCCCGAAGGGACACGTGCCCTCGCTTTGTGCTGGTCTCTCCCAACCTCCTCCTTTCTTCCTCCTCAGGAAGTTCCGTGGGGGAGTTGAGGGGGTGCTAGGGGGAGCCCTGGTTAGGAAGGCCTGGCTCTGCCATCCGCTGGCCAGGGGCCTTGGGTAAATGGCTCATCCTCGTTGGATCCTGAATGCTTCCTCGGTAAATAGGGAAAGGAGGCAGCAGGCAGCGAAACCAGAGCACCTCCTTTGGGGGTTAAACCTCACAGCATCCCCTCCTAGGAACGGCAGAAAGAAACTCTCCTTATATAGGACTCACTCTATGTCGGGCACCGCTTGGAATGCCTGCCGACTCCTGTAATTCTCCAGTGCCCCAGTGAGGCCGGTCCTCTTGTTAACATGTTTTCTATATAAATGAAGAAATGGAAGCATAGAAAACAAGTGGCTAGGCAAAGGTCACTCACCTAGCAGGTAGCAGAACTGGATTTGGACCTAGCCGCCTTGGTTCCAACAGGTCTTGTACTTAACAACTGAGCTTTCCTGGAGACTTGCCATCCCAACTCAGGGTTCCTGAAACTTCTATCACAACTACACTTCTTAAACTTCTATTTAACTCTATCACAACTACCCGGATAGTCTGGGAGAAAGGCATCAGATATATTAAAATAGTTGATAAATTAACAGAAGCTCTGCTAATCCTTGAGAATTGCCTTAGGGAGGAGGGAGGAAGGGGTGTTGCGTTTTAACAGACAAAGCCTTAATGCAAGTAAGTTTGTGGAGTGGACTTTCGGATACCTCAGCAAGCAGGTGGGGAAGATATTTAGGACATTGAGGGTTCTTCTGACACCTCATAAGCCATATTGATCAGGCAGTCCTTACTTGTGGAGTAAGGCTCTGCCTGGTGGGAACTGCCTTCAGTCCCTGATAGGAAGTTTTCAGCATCACTTACTCGATGGCTCACCAGTCTGAGTGTTCCTTGTGGACCCCGATTACTTTTAACTAGTTCTCCACCTCCCATTCAACTATATGTTATGAGTACAGTTACCTATGTATTTGAGAAGGAATTCTCTAAACAAATTTAATCAGAGCTCATGATGTGTCATGACCTAAAACAGAGGACTTTAACATTGAACTTGCCCTGGAGGACTCAAAGGTCTGTGGTACATAAGCCCTGTGTGGACACCTCACTAACCTGGGTCTGAAAGGATGAGCAAGAATCTGATAGCAGGGAAGGACATTTGAGATGGAAGGAACAGAGCTTTGACCGTGTGTGACAGCCAGTCTAGTGTGCCTGGACCACAAGATTCCTTTGGATCACTGGCAAGAGAGGTCAGCTGGAACCTTTTGTAAATGACCTTGCCTGTTATGGTGCTGGGACTTTGCCTACAGGCAGAGGTGAGCCATGTGAGGCTTTTGCCTTAACTTCCTGTCTGTAAGACAATGGGGTTCTCCCACCTGGGGGACACACCCTCCAGTGCCTGCAGAATTCAGATAGGTAACAAAATGTCCTGAGGATTAGTGTGGCTGATATCTGGCCTTGGTGTTGAGAACTGTGAGGGCACTGGGGGCCACCTATGGGGAATTGGGGGTTGATAGGTGAAAATACACCTTCAGTGTTTGCCTCTTTCCTCCTTTTTAAGCCAGTGATCTAGATTTTTATGTGAAGTCTGCAAATTTTTAAAATGTTAGCAACTGAGTAAAATGTCAAAATGCCACCTGGGCTAATCCTAGGAAAACCAAAGTAGATAACGTCTGTGGATGCCATTGTGATCTCTGTTCTGTTCTAGCATCTGTAATTCCCAGCCACCTGTGAAATTTTAGGGAATAGCACCTTGGGCTCCATTTAATTGTCTGACTGACTACACTTTGATGCGTTTAAGTGTTAGGACTGCCACTTAACTCTTGGTTGTGGAAATTTATATCCTATCAACAAAAGTAGAATTAGTGGCCTTTAAAGAATTTTGTTCTTATCCACTCCCCGAATACTACTCAGTCTCCCTCTTTTTTCTCCCCCTGAATTTACGTTGTAAGCGGCTGGCATCGCCTTGGCAGCATGACAGCCAACACTTTTTCAGGGCATCCGTATCCAGTGGGAACTAGATCTGTTTATTTCCTCCCACCTGGCATCTATCCACAGGAAGCCAAGCATTTCTAACTTCCTTACCTTGTAGAATTTCTTGTTTTGAGCTAACACAGAAACATTTCATTGGAAAGGACTGGAAGGCACCTCTCCCACCCCACCCTGCAATCTGTCTTCTACAGATGATTGAGCAAAATGAAACATAATAATTATAAGTCATTATCATGTGAGATGGCTCCAGATTTGGGGAATTAAGAATTAATCTCTATCTCTTGTGTTTTGTTTCTAGAGATACCTGTCTTTTAAAATCACACATAGCACATTTGGAATTTAGAATGGATTTAGTTTGGGCACACAGATAGATCCTACAGTGACATTAAAGCCATTCATTTGTGCCAGCCAGCTTTTGGCTTGTCTTAGGGATTAAGTGTATGGGAGGATCTGGGCAGTTGGGCTGATTATGTGAACTAAGACATGTTTAAGGCCCAGCACAATGCCTGGCACATAGTGAGTGCTTAATAAATCACAATGATTTCTACGGCCATGTGCTACCTTATCTTCACTTCTTTTACTACAGTTAATAGAAAATGAACCAGCCTTATTCTCTAGAGAACATTCTCTAGTCTTTAAATGAACTCTAGTTATTAAATCAGTAGAATTCTTTCATATATTGTATAGAGATGATACAATTTAAAAGACCCATCCAGCCTATTATGCTGGCTGTGTTGTGGCACCAGTGACCGTCTAAGTAAGAAAACACTCAAATGGCCTTGCTTGTCATGGGATTATGATCTTGCCTACAGGCTGTGGTGAGCTATGTGAGGTTTTGCATTGGTGTCCTCATCTGTTAACTAATAGGACTGCCCCAGCTCAGAGGTCATACACTCAAGTGCTCACACAGATCAGACAGGTAGAGAAGCCGGGCCTGAGGATCAGTGCAGGCTGATACTTGGAGAGCCATAGAGATAGTTGGGAACATCTGTGGGGCCTGGATTTTGCCTACCATGGCTAGGTAGTTAGTATACATGATCTCATCTGATCTTTATAAACAACACTGTAGGGTTTTTTACTTCCATTTGAAAGATGAAAACTGAGGCTTAACCAGACATCAGGAACCAGTGCTAGGGCACAGAGTTGTTAAGATAGAGCAGAATGTCAGTTTCCAAAGACCATTCCTTTTAGGGCGGGTGTGGTATTTGCCCTCTGTGAAATCTGTCTTAAAGTTTAGGAACCTGCCCGAACTTCTTGACTTTCTCTTAAGAACTGACTGTGAGTCTGTCACTTAAGTATTTTTCTAGGTATGGCCTCAGCTCATTTATGTTTTGAGTCACTGTGGATCCAGGTTTCTTCATGAGAGTCTGGTGATAAATCAGTTAAACAATAAAGAAAGGGTTCCCAGTTAGGGCCCTTGCCTGAGCTTGTTCCTATTTCCTCTGGAGGGGGAGGGGCAATGAAAGAGATGTGTCAGAACAGAGGAGGTGCATCTCAAAGACTAAGAGATTCTTCTACTATAACTTAGTCACCACTATTGATTTTGTTACCTGAGGCAGGAGAGCTGCCATCTCCCACAACCTGATTATCTTCACACCAGAGTTACTAAGGATGGAGCCCTCAGGCCATGTCCCTGTCCCATCCAGTGTGTGCCTTACCCAAGGTTCCCTGAGCCTTGCATGTGGGTGCCCAAGTTTATGGCAATAAATAAAAACCTTCAAGCCATTTGAGGCTAGTCCCAGTATTTCTCTGAAACTATTTACCTCCTTTCCTGTGGTTAGGTTTTAGCTTTCAAAAGAAGAACAAAAAAGCTAATTTTATTTTATTTTTTGAGACAAGTCTCACTTTCTTACCCCCAGTAGAGTGCTGTGGTGTCATAGCTCACAGCAACCTCAACCTCCTACACTTAAGTGATCCTCTTTCCTTAGCTTCCCAAGTAGCTGGGACTACAGGTCCCTGCCACAATGCCTGGCTGTTTTTTTAGAGATGGGGTCTTGTTCTTGCTCAGGCTGGTCTTAAACTTGTGAGCTCAAGTGATCCGCCTGTCTCGGCCTCCCAGAGTGCTAGGATTACAGGCATGAGTCACTGTTCCTGGCCTAAAAAGCTGATTTTAAACAGTTAATTCTTCTGTCCCAGAAGTCACCCACAAAGTCACCATACATGGAGAAAAGGGGAAATTATAACTAAACGGACCTTCATTTACAAAATATTTATTACTGAATTTTACAAAGAAATGGCCAACATGTACAGAATATTTATAAAGAATGTTTTGTAAATAAAGGTACATTTAGGTATGATTTTTCATTTTCCCTATGTATGGAGATTTCGGGGGCGACTCTGGAATACCCTGTAATAGGACAAAGATAATATATGTTCAATGCTTAAAATTTTTGAAGTACTGGGAAATGTTTGGGGGGGGATTTTAATGTAGCATATATACAAAAGCACTGTATGCCCAGAAGATGGATGGCTCAGTGTGATCTAATAAACACGATGTGTCTGGTGGGCTTCATGCTAGGTTATCAAGGAGCAATAACATCTGGACTTTGTGATAGGGGCTCTCACTGCCTAGGGGAGATGCAGATGCTTAAGCAGACACTCCAGGACAGTGGACTGAGGTGCTAGAAGTGGTGCAGCCTAATTGTTCCAGAGTGCAGACAAGGGATTGCCTAAGTCTGAGTCTCACCCTTTAAAGATGCAAGATCTTGTTCAGTTTGCATAATTTGAAGGATGAGAGGGGTTGGACACAGTGATTGCCTAGCATATATGTTCCCTTTGAAGCTGGTGACTGCAGAGAATGTGCAACTTCATGAGAGATTAGAAAACATCTAAAAGGGAGAGTCTTCTAATGTGCCTCTTCATTGCATTGATTATAGATAGCACCAAGCCTTTGGGCACTATTGGAAATTCTTATCACAATGGATCCTTCTTTCTGAGGGAGAAAGGAAAAGGAAGTGACATTTACAGGGCAACTGCCATGGGCCAGGATCTCACCTAATATTCAAGAGAACTCTCTGAGATGACTTTTTTTTGTTTTTCCCTTTAAAGAGGTTCACACTCTGTCACCTGGCCTACAGCGCATCAAAGCTCACAGCTGTGAAACTACAGGCATGGCCACCATGCCTGCCTGGATAATCTCTGGATTTTTTTGAGAAAAGGGTCTCTCTATATTGCTCAGACTGGTCTCGAACTCCTGGCCTTAAGTGATTATCCTACCTTGGCCTCCCAAAATGCCACAGGGCTACACTGTGAGCCACCATACCCAGCTCCTGAGGTGAAGTTTTTGACATTTTTTCTAAGCTCAGGATATAGAGGTGCAGAAAAGTTAAGCACCTTGCCCAGGAGGAGTTATGATGTGACCAAGCAAGGATTCTAAGCCCAGCCTGCCTGACTCCAAGGCTCACGCTCTTTCTACATTTCTGCTGCACTGTCCTGACTCCTTGAGTTTCCATTCCCTTTCTGTTTGCGCTTTTTCTCCTTTCTATTATTGTGACCCCCACCCTGCCTCTATAGAGCCAGCCCTTTAAAACTGTCTTTAGCATTTTCAGGTCCACCGATGCTGAAGTCTTTGAGCCACCAGTGACTCTTTAGCTTCAAAACGGAGGTGCAAATGCAGACATCTTTGTCATCATTATAATCAGGGAACAGACACGGTGATAGTCAGCGCTTACACTGGCTTCTTTGCTAGGTGTATGATGATTTAGAAATAAGTGATCTCTGCTTTCCAGGGCCTGATCACAGGTTCCAGAGAATGTTGTGGTCTATATTTAGAAATAACAAAGGAAGTATGATTTTTGGAATTTTGTGCTGGAAAGACAGATGGGAGGTGCCGTGGGCAATACTGGAATACTGTGGTATAGCCTGAAAGGCGGCTTCCAGAAGGAAGTTAGGGCTCGGCACCTGTAGCTCAGCAGCTAGGGCACTAGCCATATACACCAGAGCTGGCGGGTTCAAACCCGGCCAGGCCTGCCAAACAACAATGACAACTACAACCAAAAAATAGCTGGGCATTGTGGTGGGCGCCTGTAGTCCCACCTACTTGGGAGGCTGAGGCAAGAGAATCGCTTAAGCCCAAGAGTTGGAGGTTGCTGTGAGCTGTGAAGCCATGGCATTCTACCGAGTGTGACATAGTGAGACTTTGTCTCAAAAAAAAAAAAAGGAGGTTAAGCAACAGCGTTGAGGGGTGTGTGGTGTTTAGGGAGATAAGAGACAGGTATGGAAGACAATGGAAGTGAGGACTCCGGAACAGAAGTAAAAAGTATCAGGCATTGGGAGGAGGGAGGCTGAGTGCTGTGCTGAGGTTTTGGGGCCAGGTGCTAAGAGGAAGGAAAATGAAGTCAGTGGGTACCACCTGCGGTGGCGTGACTTAAGGCTAGCTGTTTAATTTCGTGTGCCTCTGTATTCTCAGCAGTGAAACAGGAGTAACAATATCTCACAGAGTTATTGGGAGGATAGAATGAAATCACGTTAATGGTCGGCTCTCTGGAAACTGAAGTGTGCCCTGCAAATGCTTGCGATCAGTTTCAGCCTGGAACCCGTATTTTAATCTGAAGCTTCTGGAGAGCCTTTGGGAGGGGAGAGGCACGTTCAGTGAGGTCAGCAGTCGGCATGAGGCTGGGGGACAGCAGGTTGTGAGGAAGGCCAGACTTAGCAAGGACAGGTTGTAGAAATGGAGAGATGCTGAAGAGCCGGAGGGAAGTAGGACATTCCCATGGACTTGCCACCGCAACTAGTCCAGACTCCATCTATCTTTCTTTTTCTAGGATTTCTGCACTTTCTAGGTCATTGCTCTGCTATTTTGAATAGAGAAGTCCTTGAGTCCCGGTCTAGGAAAGGCAGCCAGAATGGGCCAATGTTTGTAGCTGAGTCATTCTGCAAACACTGTTTTCTTTTGTCGTCTTTTTTTTTTTCTTAAATTTTAATTTAATTTTTTATTTCAGGTTAATTTGAGGGTACAAAGAAATGTTTGCACTTGTTAGGTAGAGTCCCTGTTATAAATGTGTCCCATCCTCAAGAGGTGTGCCAAGCACCGAGCCATTGTGCCCATGCAGTGGAAGCACACCCATCCCCCTTCCTCGTGGTCCCTTGCAAACACTGTTTCAAGGGTTACACCTGAAAGCTGGGGCCAGGGAAGGAGGCAGGGAATGAAGAGCGGGGTGGAAATAAACTCAGGGGAGACTTCTGAAGTGACATAAAGTGATAATTGCGACGATTTCCACTTGAAATCACCTCCCCAGTTATTAGTCATTAACCATCTGGAACCAAATGTGTTAATTTAGCACCATGTTGGAAACCTTATAACATAAACCACATCCTAGGGCCAGGGCCATCTAGGTTTTGATCCTTTGTAAATGTCCCCGTTTTGGAACACAATTTGGTGTCAGTACATAGAAACTAAGAAGTGTGCTGAGTTGTGAGTCATCAGCCATCTGCCTTCCTCTAGAACACGGTGGGGAAAAGATGGGCAGTCTGGTTCCAATAACACCCAGGCTCACCTAAACTCTCACTGAAGGCTGAAGCAAATGCATGTTTTAAAAGGCTTAAGAAATGTCATTGAACTCCGAAAAGAGACAAGAAGTCTCTGTTCTTTGGTTTCACCTGTACCTAAAGTCTTGTTTGGTTTTCCAGGCTATCATATGGGGGTTGTCCACGATGCTTTAGATTTCTAGGGATTCTCAGTCTTGCCTTTTAATGCTTATTTGCAAAATTACCGCACCACGATAGGGTTTAGGGATACAGAGATGACTAAAATGTGGTCCCTGACTTTGAGGACAGCACAGTCTAGAGTGTGGAGAGTATAAATAGTGTTAAGTGCTGTGTTATAAATGACTTTGTAGAGATACAGTACATAGGCTGCTTTCAGGCCCTTGAACATGACCTCACGCTAGAAGGCGGAGTCTTCTCATTACCCCGATGATGCTGCTCTCAGAACTTCCAACCTCCTCCATAAAGCTTGGAAGGGCAAGCTATGTTATTCTCTGCTTGGATTTAATTGACTATGCTCAGGACATATTACAGTATCAGCATAAATTTCAGGGTCCTCTGACAACATCTCATTCATCAATGGTTGAATATTTTTATTTTCAACAACATGCCACTTCCTTTTGGTAAGCAGCCCAGACTTCCTACTGTTTTATAGCCTTTTGAGTAAATTTGGATTTTCTAAGGTTCTAATGATAGCTAGTGGGGATGTGAATTATATTCTTGGCCTTATCCGAAATGGTGTATGGTGAAACTCAGGATTTCCATCGTGTAGTTGTTTGAAGCCTGTCCCTTAGACAGTAGGGGCCACAGTGAAAATGGACAAGCAGGGAATGCACATTGGGAAAGAGAAAGGCACGACATGATTCCGCTACCTTTGGTGGCATTTGGAGGTGTTGTTTGATTTGATTTTGCCATTGTGTGCGATGTGTTATCTGGCTGTATTTACCTTATTTGGGGTTTAGTTTTCCCTTATTTGTGTAATGTCTTTAAAGTGGAAGCTAAGGTCACTCTTTGAAGACCTTTTTTTCTTCCTGCTATACAGGCATAAATTCCCCCACTCCTAATTCAGCTGTATCCCACAAGTTTTGATATGTTATGCTTTTATTTTCATTTCGTCCAAAAGACTTCCTAATTCCCTTTTTGACTTCTTTTTAACTCTTAGGTTACTCAGAAGTATGTTACTTAGGATATTTGGGCATTTTCCAGGTATCATTCTGTTATTCAATATTTATTTATAGTTTAGTTTTGTTGTGATTGGAAAATAAGGTATGTATGACTTGAATTCTTTCACACTTTTAAAGCCTTGTCTTATGGCCTGGAATATGGTCTACCTTGAAAAGAATGTCTGTTCTGCTACTGGAGATGGAGTGTTCTATAAATTTCGTTTAGGTTATATTGTTTGATACTGCTCAAGTCTTCTATATCCACACTGATTTTTTTGCCTACCTATTCCTTGGATAATTGAGATCTCCAACTACAATTGAGAATTTGTCTTTTTCTCCTTTTAGTTCTATCAGTTTTTGCTCGATATACTATGAACTTCTGGTATTAGATGCATAAATGTTTAGCATCTTAATAACATCTGGATAAATTGACCCTTCTATAATCATGAAGTGACCCTTGGTGATGTTTATTTTTGTGCCTCAAACTTGACTAGGACACAAGGTCCCAGATGTTTAGTCAAACATCATTCTGGGTATGTCTGTGGGGTGTTTGGGGGTGAGATTAACATTTGAATCAGTTGACTGAGTAAAGCAGATCACCATCCCCAATTTAGGTGGGCCTCATCCAATCAGATAAAGGCCTGAATAGAACAAGACTAACCCTCCTGTAAGAGGTTAGTATTCCTACCTGATTATCTTTGAGCTAGGAAAAAATATGGGTTCCTGCCATCAGACTCAAACAGACCCATCAATTCTTCTTGGCCTGGTGGCCTTTGGACTGGAACCACATTATTAGCTGCCCTGGGTATCCAGTTTGCCAACTGCAGCTCTTGGGGCTTGTCAGCTTGCACACTCATCTGAGCCAATTCCTTATAATAAATCTCTCTCTCTGCGCGTGCGTGCGTGCACACACACATCTAAATATAGAAAGGTTCTGGAGAACCTTGACTATTCTAATCCATTTTCTTTATGCCGTAATATTCTTTGCTCTGATCTATACTCCTTCCTCTAGTTTTCTTTTGATTAGTGTTTACACGCTATTTTTTTTTTTTTTTTTTTTGTAGAGACAGTCTCACCTTACCGCCCTCGGTAGAGTGCCATGGCGTCACACAGCTCATAGCAACCTCCAAATCCTTGGGCTTAGGCGATTCTCCTGCCTCAGCCTCCCGAGTAGCTGGGACTACAGGCGCCCGCCACAACGCCCGGCTATTTTTTTTTGTTGTTGCAGTTTGGCTGGGGCTGGGTTTGAACCTGCCACCCTCGGCATATGGGGCCGGCACCCTACCTGCTGACCACAGACGCCACCCAACACGCTATTTTTAAATCCTTTTAATTTCATCCTATTTACATCTTAACATTTAAAATGGTTTTATTGTAATTTGGTTTTGCCTTTTTATCCAATATGATATTCTCTACTTTTTAATTGAGGTGTTTGGTGGTCCAACATTTATTGTGATCATTGACATAGCTAAGATTAATCTATCATGCTGTTTTCTATTTATTCCATATGCTCTTTTTCCCCTCTTTTCCACTTTTTCTTTCTTTTTGGATTTAATTATTTTCTTATTCTGTTTTATTCCTTTTATTGGCTTCAAGCTATAACTCTCTATTGTTTTATGTCAGTGATTGCTTTAGGGTTTATAGAGTAGATTTAAAATTTCTTATAGCCTGCCTCCAAATGCTAATATACTGTTTCACATATACAGTTAAGAATCTTACAACAGTATACTTCTATTTTCCCTTTTTCTGTCTTTGTGCAATTTCTGCCATATATTTTAATTCTCTATAGGTTGTAAACCCCATGGCACACTTAATATTTTGGCCTTAAACAGCCAATCATCTTTTGAAAGATATATAAAATAAAGAAAAAAAAAGTCTTACATTTGCCCACATATTACCATTTCTGGCTCTCTTTATTCCTTTGGTTAGATCCAGATCTACATTTTTGCTTCTGCCTGAAGCACTTATTTTAATGTTTCTTATGCAGGTGTGCTGGTGATGAATTCTTTCAGCTTTTGTATGTTTGAAAACATTTTTATTTCATTTTTTAACTTTTTATTTTGAAATAATATTGACTTGGAGGAAGTTGTGAAAATAGTTAATAGAGTCAATCCCATGAACTGTTCTTCCAACCTCCCCCAAGGGTGGCATCTGATAACGAGTGTGATAAGAAAACCAGAAAGCTGACCTGAGTACAGCACTGCTAATTAGACTATAGACCGTAAAATGTTTTTAACCAATTGTTTCATGCACTCAATTGTGTATTTCACCCACCTTCGTTTCTTTTTTCTTTTTTTTTTATTTATTTTTAAACCATAGCTGTGTACATTAGTATGATCGTGGGGCACCATACACTTGGTTCATAGATCGTTTGACACATTTTCATCACATTAGTTAACATAGCTTTTGTAGCATTTTCTTAGTTATTTTGCTAAGACCTTTACATTCCACATTTACTAGGATTCACATATACCAGTTATAACCTAAGAATAGGGAGAAAGGGGAAAGGGAGAGGAGGGAGGGGGGAGGGAGGGGGAAGGAGGAGGATTAATGGGATTACACCTGCGGTGCATCTTACAAGGGTATATGTGAATCCACCTTCGTTTCTGAAAGGTAGTTTTACTGGATATTGGACTTGGTTGGCAATTTTTTCTTTCATTACTTTAAAGCCCCAGTGCTTTTGGCTTGTGTTGTTTCTGATTAAAAGGCTGCTGACATTAAATAATTTATTCTTCTCTATATAATGTGCCCTTTTTTATGGCTACTTTAGAGAATTTTCTTTTTATTACTAGTTTGAAGCAATTGGATTGTGATGTGCCTTGGTGTAATTTTCTTCATGTTTCTTGCACTTAGAATTCTTGGATCTGTGAGTTTAAATTTTTCATCAAATTTGAAATTTTCAGCCATTATTTCTTCTCTGTACTCTGGAGAGTCCAATTACGCATGAAGAGTCTGTACTTAGGAGAGTCCAATTACACATCCAAGCACTGGACTTTTTATCTTTTCTTTTTTCCTGTGTGCTTTATTGAGGATAATTTCTAATGGTATGTCTCTAGTTCATCAATCTTTTATAGTAAGTATATAATCTGGTGTTAATCACATTTACTATATTTTTCATCTCAGAAATTATAGTTTCAACTCTAGAAGCTTCATGGGAGTCTTAAAAAATATCCTCCAGATTGCTAATTAGCATGCTTAATCTTTCCATTACTTTGTTCGATATACACAAGACAGTCATGATACCTTTTAATGTCTTTGTCTACTAATTCTGCACATATCATGTGTTTCATTTCTGAGTCTGTTTCTATTGATCACATTTTCCGCTATTGTAGGTCATATTTTCCTGCTTATTTGCATGCTTGGTAATTTTTGACTGGATGTCAGACATTGTGAATTTTAGCTTGTTGGGTGCTGGATACATTTATATTCCTAAAAATATTCTTGAATTTTTTTCTGGAACACAGCTAAGTTACTTGGAAATAGTTTAATCCTTTCACATCTTGCTTTTAAGCTTCTACTATGGAGGCAAAACCCTTCTGAATATTCCACCCAACCCCCATTACTTATAAAATTTTCCTCTCCGTCTGCTGGGAACACAAAATAATCTCAGCTCTATCTGTGTTTCAAGAATTGTTCCCACTGCTCCTTTTTAGCCGTTCTTTCCCCAGCCTTGGATAATTTTCTCATCTGAATGCATTGAACTGAACTTAGTTGAAGACATGAGGGGTACCCTTTTTCAGATCTCTGGAGTTCTCTGTGTAGCTCTTTCCTGCTCAGTACTCTGCACTGTCATTGCTAGACACATTGGTTTCACCAAACACCTGTCTGATTGACTCAGGGAGACTGCTGCACTGGGTTCCACCTGCCTGTGCTATAGCCTGGATCTTCTTTTCAAGCAGTAAGCTAGGATAATTGTGGGTCTTAATTCTTTTATTCTCCACTCTAAGCAATCACTATGCCTTGCTGTTTGATGTTCTGTGTCTGAAAAATGTTGTTTTATATAATTTGCCCAATTTTATTATATG
Source organism: Nycticebus coucang (assembly GCF_027406575.1). Taxonomy (NCBI): domain Eukaryota; kingdom Metazoa; phylum Chordata; class Mammalia; order Primates; family Lorisidae; genus Nycticebus; species Nycticebus coucang. The sequence goes on along the minus strand of NC_069784.1, from coordinate 17,132,008 downwards.
CTTTTGGCAGGAAGGTAAATCTGGTCACTGTTTCTTCATTTTGGCTTGAAAGCAGAAGTCCTGCCATTGACATTTTGCTGAAAAACTACATGTATATTACTTCCCTAGGGCTACCATATCAAACTGCTACAAACTCAAAGGCTTAAACCAACAGAAATTTATTTTCTGTTATTTCTGGAGGGTAGAAGTCTGAAATGAGGTGTTAGCAGGGCCATGACACCTCCAAAGATCATAAGGAAGAATCTTGCATTACTAGTTGTATTTCTGGTGAATGCTGGCAGTACTCAGCATTCCTTGGCTTGTGGATGCATCACTCTGTCTTCTTCCCTGTGTGCCTATGTCTCTGTGTTCAAATTTCCTTTTATAAGGCCACCAGTCATTGGATTAGGATGCACCCCAATTCAGTATGACCACATGTTAACACAGTTAACAGATTTGCACATTTGCAACCGTACTATTCCAAATAAGGTCACATTCACAGGTACCAGGGGTTAGGATTTCAACATATTTTTTGGAGGGACACTTTCAACCCTATAACAGAAGCTGTCATTCTTCTTCTTGATTAAATAATATTTTAAGTAGAACAAAAGTGACTGGTCTTTATGGCAAACTGTTATAATACTCTGCATTATTAGTTTATCTTTAAATATCCTCAGGTATTTATGCAATCACAATAATTTCAAAATCAACTCCATATTCATCTTTTTTTTTCATCTTTTCTTAAATATGATTTGTTAATATAGTGAGATGGATGCTTTAAAGCTTTAAAGTTTCTTATTTTTTCTTATTTTTTTTTTTAATAAAGCCATTTTACACATGTATTATCTGGCCTTTTCTTTCACTCTGTACCTAAGAGATTTTTAGGGATTAGAAGGGGTTCAAACTTGAAGTTGTGGTAATTAGCTTCTTACTTTTTTTTTGTAGAGACAGAGTCTCACTTTATGGCCCTTGGTAGAGTGCCCTGGCATCACACAGCTCACAGCAACCTCCAACTCCTGGGCTTAAGCAATTCTCTTGCCTCAGCCTCCCGAGTAGCTGGGACTACAGGCGCCCGCCACAACGCCCAGCTATTTTTGGTTGCAGTTCAGCCAGGGCCGGGTTTGAACCCGCCACCCTCGGTATATGGGGCCGGCGCCTTACCGATTGAGCCACAGGCGCCTCCCCAGCTTCTTACCTAAGGATAAAAATATGTGAATTATAGTTTGATTATTTGAAAGAATTAGAAGCAACTGTATTAGGAAAAGTAAACCAATATTTAATGATATACAATAAAAACTATGCATTTTATTATACAAAAACTGTACATTTTTAATCTCTTAATTTTTTATTCAGGATGCTCCTTGATTTTTTAATTTTCCATCGGAAGTACTGAATGATAGGAAAAAATAAGGTTTATTAATAAGGTTTATGTTCTCTGTACATAAGGGATTTTTAGGGACTAGAAGCGGTTCAAGTATTTCATATTTACTTGTATATATTTATTATTTCTGGCATTCATTATTCCTTTGGATAGGTTCAAATTTCCATCTGATATTTTTCTTTTGCTGGAAGAACTTCCTTGAACATTTCTTACAGTTTTAAACTGCAATGATAACTTCTGCCTACATGTGTTTATCTAAAATGGTTTTTATTATGTCTTCATATTTAAAGAATATTTTTGCCAAGTTTGGAATTCTAACCCCTTTTCAGCACTTTAAGCTGCTGTTCCATTGTCTTTGGCTTGCATGTTTTGGTCAAAAGGTCTGTTGTCATTGTATCTTAGTTACTCTGTGGGTAATGTCTTTTTTTTCTGGATGCTTTTGATATTTTCTTTTTATCACTGGTTTTCAGCAATTTGATAATCATGTCTTGGTGCATTTGTTTTTATCCCGCATGGGATTCATTGAGATTCCTTGATCTGTGGGTTTATAGTTTTCATCAAATTAGAAAAATTCTCACCATGATTTTAAAAAATATTTTTCTTTTCCCCTACTTCTCTCTATCTGGAAATTCAATTTCACATGTATTACATTGCTTGCTACTATTCCATCAGAAAAAATAATTTCTGTTCATTTCTTTTCAGTCTTTTTCTCTGAGTGCTTCATTTGGATATATTCCAATTTATTATGCCCTCAGACTCCTGATCTTTTCTTCTGCAGAGTATAATCTGTTGCTAAACAAATGCAATGAGAAATATTTATTTCACATATTATACTCCTCATCCAGTTCTGTTTGATTTTTTAATTTCTACTTCTCTTAATATTTATGTTTTACATTAAATATTTGCACAGAGCTATGATAGGTATTTTAACATTGTTATTATCTAGTTTCATTATCTCTGTCGCTTTCGATTTGCTTCTATTGATTTTTTTCTCTGATTCCGGATCATATTTTCTTGCTTCTAAGCATGTCTAGTATCTTTTTATTGAAAATTGAGTATGATGGCTATTACACTGTTGACTTTTGAGATTTGTTGTCATTCTTTAAGTAGTGTTGAGCTTTTTTGGCAAGTAATTAAGTTACATACAGATTAGTTTGACCCACTTAGGCCTATTTTTAAGCTTTTATGGGAGTTCTATAATAACATTTATTTAAGAGATGGTTCAGTCCTGCTACTAAGATGTGGCTCTCCCATTGTTTCTACTGAATAACCTAGGATGTCATTGAGGTTCCTCTACTCTAATAGTGAAAGTTAAAAGTCAGGAATGAAATTTAAAATAAGGTGGTCATGGATGACTTTATTGAGAAGATGATGATTTATACACAAATGTTTTTCTTATTTCATTACCAAGTAATGGGTATGAATCCTAAAACATCACAACATTTTATGTTTCTACCACCGGTTTAGAAAAGTGTCTGCTTAATAATAACCTTACTTAATATGGAGTTTAATATATTATAGATATCTCTTGGAAGGAATTACACAGCCATTAGGAATTGTGTTTTTGAGGATTATTTAATGACTTGAAAAAAGCTCTCAAACCAATGTTAATCGAACAAAAGCAAGGCAAAAATTCTATGAACATAAAGATCTCATTTATATATGTAAATGTATATATACACATATATGTATCTCATTATATATATATATACATATATGTATATATATGAACATAAAGATCTCAGATATATGTATAAAGGTCATACGTATTTTAGTTAAAATAATTTATTTCTGGATAAAGGGATTATGAATACTTTTTATATTGTCATTATTTTATTTTAGTATAACTTTTATATTAGTCTCACTTTTAAAACTTTTATTTTAAAATATGAGATACCTGATAAATTAGTATGTAGAAAAGAAAGGGCTTTATTCAGAATATGACAATACCTGAGGGCAAGAAAATTTACAAACACAGAAATCACATACCCATTTGTACTATAGCTGGAGTCAATATTTTTCTGTCTCTGAGTTCATTTCAGGATCTTCTGAGTATAGAGTGGTCTGGGCCATCAAAAAAGAATGTCCTGATAGCACTGGTGAACTTGTGTCTATGGAACAGAAACAACAATGTGCCTTGGATCGGCTTTATTTATTTATTTATTTAGCTAATTTAGAACAAGTGCATTTTCTTTGGTCCCTGTTTCATATTACAACTTTAACACAGAATGTCTTAGTTTGCTAGGGCTGCCATAACAAAGTACCAAAGATTGGATGGCTTAAACAACAGATATTAATTTTTTCGCAATTCTGGAGGCTAGAAGTCTTATTAAAGATGTCAGCAGAGTTGGTTTCTTCTGAGGCCTCTGTCTCTTCATTAAGGTCTTCCCTCTATACATGTCTTGGTCAATTGTTTTCTTCTTATAGAGACGTCAGTCATAATGGATTAGGGATAACCCTGATGACCTTATTTTAACTTAATTACCTCTTTAAGAACTCTGATCCAAATACAGTCCCATTTTGAGGTACTGAGGGTCAGGACTTAATATATGAATTTCAAGAGGACACAGATTAGCCCATAGCACTGAGTGAGTTCAGTTCCTCTCTTCAGATTTCTCATGAATGTAGCGTAGACAGAAAACTCATTTCTTTACTTTCTCAGCATAAGTTCTAGATCCAAGAGTGCCTGATGTTGAATGCTGGATTTCTCACTTAAGAGCTGTTTGACCTTGGAGAAGAGATCCAGCCTCACTATACTTCAGTATCTTATCTCTCAAATGGGGACAATATAGATACACATCTCATAGCATCAGTAATTTAATTTATGCAGAACTCACAGAACAGTGCTTGCCACATAGCCATACACCAAGTGTCCAATAAAGATGACCTGGTATTGTTTTATCAAATTATCTTGTTAATGTAGTTATTTATTTAACACTTTACTTGACATAGAAGACTTAATGATGAACACAAAAGATAGTTCCTGTCTTCACTGAAGAGAGATATTTTTTTCTCCCTGGATCTAGATCAGTGTTTTTCAACCTTTTTTGTCTCATGGCACACTTGAACCTATAGTAAACTTCCGTGGCATGCTTAAATTATGTTGATACAAAAAAAAAAAAATTGAAAAAAAGAAAAAGAATATACTTACTGTGCTTTGAACTTCTTTTGAAAATAATGTAATTAATGATCTTTAAAATTTTTCATGGCAAACCTAAGATCCTCTCGCAGCACGCCAGTTGAAAATCGCTGGTCTAAATAATAGTATTTCTGGTGAGAAAGATTTTGTTCTACTTTTGAAAATTCTGTGTAGAAATGCTTTTCTAAGGGATACTGAATGGTTGAAGCTTGATCTCTCTGACCTTCCCTTCCTCACTATAGGTCCTGATTCTTATTATGTGTGGTTTGTAGATTTAGGGAGAGGTCTGACCTCGGAAAGAAGAGGTTGGAAAGAAATCTGAAAGTAACAAATCCTATATCTCTTATGATTATTTCTCTTCTTTCTCTGTCCATTAAACAACACACACATACATACTCTTTTACTCTTGCTGTGCTGGATACATTATCTAATTCCCAGATTCTGTACCTAGATAATGCTGTCTATGAGGTTGTGGTATCTGCTTCATTAAACAGTCCTTCTAGAATGCTTTGATGACTAAAAATATAGATGATGTGTCTGTCCTTTGTACACCAGCTCTCTCACTCTCATGTGGGAACATGTACTTTGGGTACTCTTTCAAGCAAGGACTTGAGCTGATGTACCTCATACATTAATTCTGGCGGTAGTAATACTTTGGGAAAGGAATATGATCCCAAAATAACCTCCAAGAGAAGAGAAGCATGTCATGAAAGGTCATGGCAATGGGGCAGAGGATATTGGACAGAAGAGTTCTAAAAATAGACTGAGCAAGAGATCAAAGAACCAGCAGTGATGAGGAACCTTTTTTGGCTTTGGTTCCCAGGAGAAAGAGAAGGAGGAGAAGGAGGAGGAGGGGCAGCACGCCCAGCCTGCTCGTGCCTTCTGTTCCACCCGCCACTCACAGCCCTGGTGAGGAAATGCTGTGGGTGGGAGGATGGTTAGCAAACTTTTCTGTGCTGGGTGATGCCTGCTCTTATATCACTTTGATGAAAAGTGTATTTCTATAATGCTTAAGAACCTTTCAAAATGAGTAACTTTATGAGGATTTTTACCTTACTGCCATATTGCTAATATTGTAAAAAAAAAAAAAAAATGTGTAAAACATTTGGATCAAGAATCCTTAACTTCAGCTTTCTTCTGGGCCAGATCTTTAGGTTTTACAAGTTCAAATTGACTTTTTCTTGTCTCCCTAAGCTATACCTGGTGATTAAATGTGTTTTAAAAGCCAAGCACTAAATTTTTGTGCATGTATGAAAATTGAGTTGATTAAGTTCAGCTGTGTCAGGTTCTATGAGCAACCCCGTGTGTTCTGCAGGGGTGGGGTTTGGGCATATCTGGCTGGAGTGGAAGAAATTCATATTTCAGATATGCTGTACAACCCTTTCCCCTGAAGATCTAGCTTTGAAAATAATGAGGTGGGTAGATTAAGATATGTTAAAAACAGGCCTCTTGAATGAATTTTGGCAGATGGTGTGTACATGTGTTTGTGTATGGTTTTATTTTCTAATTCTAAAAAGTAGGGAATCAGAAAATCTGGGATGAATCCTATATCCTCTTTAAAGAACAACTTCTTTGATAGTAAAATACATGTATTGACACTTGGGAGACAGTGAATATATGGAAGTGCTTGCCAGCTGTGCAGTGCTGTACAAATGTGCCTTAAGTCCCAGAGTTGTCAGAGAAACAGTATTTGCGTTCAAGCTGAATCCACTCTTTCCTCTTCAAGGAGACTTTTCATTCATTTCAAAACTATTTACTGTATCACTCCTCTGTGCAAGGCACTGTGCCAGGCACCAAAAACATTTAATGATGAATCATCCCCAGATCCTGCCCTCAAGGAACTTAGGGTGATTTGAGGTACAAGGAGTTATGGGATTTTTGTTTGTTTGTTTGTTTGTTTGAGACAGAGTCTCACTCTGTCCCCTTGGGTAGAGTGCTGTGGTATTCTAGCCCACAGCAATCTCAAACTCTTGGGCTCAAGAAATTCTTCTTGCCTCTGCCTCCCAAGTAGCTGGGACTACAGGCACTCACCCCAACTCTTGGCTAGTTTTTTCTATTTTTAGTAGAGATGGGGTCTTGCCCTTGCTCCAGCTATTCTTGAACTCCTGAGCTCAAGCAATCCACCTGCCTCAGCCCCCAAGAGTGCTGGTTTATAGGCTTGAGCCACCACGCCTGGCCCCAAGCTACAAGGAGGCAGATAAACCACTAAAAAATGGTTTCTTTAATTTAGCTTCAAATGATAGCACGATTTAGCATAATATGACATTTAAAAAGTTACTTAGCAGTCCTTCTTAAAGATTTAAATAAAAAATGTCCACGTAGTTGCATGCATTAATCCGTTAATAGACTCATGAGCATATATGCCAGTAGTCACAAGAAATGCACGCAAGAGCAAAGACGTCTTGATTCAGGACAGCCAATCTGAGGTATTGCAGGGAGGAGTGATGACTGATAGCCACTAATCCCAGCCCTTGTTGAGTAATCAGTCTTCATTAGATTCCCCAAACCAAAATTGACCGGAAAACAATTGATTCTTTCTGACTCTGAAGCCAATTTCTCCATTTGTTTTGATTTGAGGCTATCTTGGCCTGAATCATTGTGTGAAAGGCCCTTTTGTTTAAAATCTTAGTTGCAGTGTAGTCAACAAATCTTTGACTTTATTCTAAAAGTAGAGACAAAATTGAGACTTCTCCAGGAGACAGGAGAATCTCAATGTTTACATGAGGGAAATATGACGGCTATAATCCTGAAAATTATGCAATTTCCAGTCATCTGAAAATCGCCACAAAATCTTACTCATAAAATTCTAGCTTAAAGTGGATTCTTGGTCAGAATTACAACTTTAAAAATATTGCTTGAATAAGAATATTAAAGGTCTTCTGAAAATACAGGATATGATACTGATCTTTTCTCCCAAAAGAAGAAGGCTGCTTTAGGTATTAGAAAACATGTGATTTTCTTTTCAGGAAAGCTAAAAAGGCCTGTACATTGGTTTCGAGTTGACCTCCCCTTCAGGCACTAATAGATTTAAATCAGTATGAGAAATCTTAAATACGATTCTTAGGAAAAACAAGCTATTGTGAGCTCAGAAAAGAAGAATGTTTTCGTTATTGTTCAGAAAAATGGTTGAAAACTAGTGGGGGACGATGGGTACTACCATTTAGCTTATGAGTTTCCGCTGAATTGTGGGAAGAGAACTGTAAACTGTGTGAGCAGAAAATATAACCTTCAAGTCAAGATATCCAGGGCAAGTACAGAGACCTGTGCTACCTCATGGGGCCAGACATACAACCTCCAATCAGATACCTCAGAAAGTCCCTCCATAGAGAGGCTAGCAGGCTGGCTCCAACCTTCCAGTCACTAAGCACTCTGACTAAAATGTCTCAGAAAGAAGGAGTCCAGATCTGTACCACATGTCCAGATATAGGCACCTGAGATTATGTGATAGAGATAGTCTCAGTGGCCCATTGCCTCTCAACAAACAGTGTCACCAATATGGCTGATAGTCCAGAGTCAGTCAATTCATACTACAAATATTTATGGAATCTCTACTCTGTACCGTCTGCCAGGCATAAAGAATCTGTTCATGCCTCTGACCCCTGATTGTGCTTCTCCAAAGTCTAGAGGCCCATGAGAGGACAGACCCCTTCAGCCAGCAATACTGCCCTGTGCTGGTAACTTCTGGGCCCCAGTCGCTTCTGGCTTTGTGTTCATATTGAGGACCCAAGTCACTCCCTAGTTTTCACCAAGCACCCTTCATGTTTCAGAAGCTATCAGAAGTTTTTGTTTTGAACTGGTCAGTGGTTTTGACCCTGTCATAGTCCTTAGGAATAAAAAGCAGGGTCAGGGGGCGGCGCCTGTGGCTCAGCGAGTAGGGCGCCGGCCCCATATGCCGAGGGTGGCGGGTTCAAACCCAGCCCCGGTCAAACTGCAACAACAAAAAAAAATAGCCGGGCGTTGTGGCGGGCGCCTGTAGTCCCAGCTACTAGGGAGGCTGAGGCAAGAGAATCGCGGAAGCCCAGGAGTTAGAGGTTGCTGTGAGCCGTGTGACGCCATGGCACTCTACCCGAGGGTGGTACAGTGAGACTCTGTCTCTACAAAAAAAAAAAAAAAAAGCAGGGTCAGGGATTCATTCCCTGGCTTTCCCCACGTTCACTGCAGCGTGACAAACTATGCCCCAAATCAGTACCTTAAACAAGCATCTACATTATCTTATCTCATGGATTCTGTGGGTTAGAAATCTGGACAAGCTTCCTTTGAATGTGATGTTCTTCCTGGAGATGACTGAGGTTCATCGGTGGTACTCAGGTAATTGAGAGGGTCCAAGATGATTTTGCTATAGGTGGAGATGGCTGAATGTGTGCACTCATCTGGGTTGTCCAACTGTAGCACCTGCCTGCGGTCTCTCCAGTACCTCAGTCTCAGGGTGGCTGGCTCTCTTACCTGGCAACTGATTCCCCGTAGGGCAAGGATCTCAAGAGTACAAAGAGGAAGCTGCATAGTCTTGTCTAGTCTAACCTCAAAAACCCTGCACCATTGCCTCTAAAGCAGTGGTTCTCAACCTTCCTAATGCTGCGGCCCTTTAATACAGTTCCTGTGGGTCACAACCCACAGGTTGAGAACTGTTGTTCTAAAGCATTCCAGTAGTCACAAGCAAGTCAGACATACAACGTAAGACCCCTCAAGATTCAAGGGCAGGGAAGTTAGGCTCCATTTCTTGATGGCAGGTCACACATACAAGAAATACTGTTAGGAAATATTATCGAAGCCATCTTTGGCCAGTAATTATGTCCATTCCTCAGACAGCTTCTTTCCTCCTTTTCTTTTCCTGCCTGTCCCTTCCACTTTTTTGCTGCCCATTGCAAAAAAGTTTCCCACAGAAAAAGCAGAGTTCACAGGGCTTAGTTGGGACCAGCAGGGTGAGATGGGTCCAAGAGGAAGGAATAATGATGAAAGAGTTATGGGCACTCCCTTGAGGAGGTGGCCATTATGCTGGACTTTGATGGACAAGTAGAATTCTGACGGACTGAGAATAGAGGAGGAAGTCATGTCATTCCTACCTGAGCAAAAGCACAGAGGCGTAGAGAGATATGCTCGAGGAGAAAAGCTAAGACTGCTGAAGAATTTGGGCTACAGATCCTTTCACCATCGAGAAGCCAAGTTTTAAGCTATTTTAGGAAGACAGCTCTGGCAGAAGTGTGGAAGATGAGATTTTTAGAAAAAAAAGAAGAAGATGATGATGATCAGAGTCTGTAGGGGGCTGTGTATTCTATTGAATAGAAAGGATAGGGCTTTCTTTCTCTCTGTGAGGGGAACAGTAACCGTGACTCTATCTAGAGATAATGGCTTAAACTATTTATCACTAGCCTTAGACCTTGCTTCAGCAAAGACTTGTCCAGATTGGATACTGGGGAGGACTACTCATCCCCTTGGGATGTAAACCCACTCTCCACCCTCATAGTGCAGTGAATCTGTGCCTCAGAAGCCCTGGAAACCTTTAGTTTCCAGTCCAAACTCTTGCCCTAGAGAAGAGATCTTAGATGCTCAGCTCCTTCTTCCATTTTTCCCCTAAACTCTCCGTGCTACCTTCACACCGAACTTCTCACCATCCCCAACCCATGCCAGGCTCTCACACTTCTACATCTTTACATATGATCATCTCTTTACCTTCCCTGGCATCAGTTCATACCAACCTAAACATCTTCCCTGCAGTCGGCGCTGCTGATGCAGTCGGCGCTGCTGTCTGCATCTCCCACAATGTTCTGTCTTCTGCTGTGGCATCTGTGCCATGTGGCACCCTGTTCATTCCATGTCCATTCTGTAGAGTAGGCTGACGCCTCGAGGGAGCAGCCCACCTCTTATCATCTGTTTCACTAGTGTCTCTCACCGGACCTGGCCCATAGGAGGTGATCAGTACATGTCACATGAGAAAAGGAAAACAGGAACTTCATTTCCCTCCTGTTGGTCTGTAGCGCTGATCTAGAAATCCTGACATTCTGAATGAGGCAGGAGTTGCTCCCATTTGGTACAGAACAGTGGTGTTTAAGTCTGTTCAGAAGAAACTGGGTTTCTGTTGACTTAAAGTCACCGAAGTAATTTGGGAAATCAGCCAGTGAAAACCAGCGGATCTCAGAGTAGCAGAGCCTTATTCACAAACCGTGTTTATTTCTAGCAGACTGTTTCCCAGAGGTATCATGAGCAGCCAAATTGCTGGGTCTCTCACACCCCAGCAACTCTTAAAAAAGGCAATTCCTTGCCTGGTTTCAGAGCACGGAGCAGCCCTATATGGTCCCCTGGATTCATCACAGTCTCTTCCCTGAAAAGCTGACATTCACAAGTTAGTTTAGGTCATTGTCAACTTCTGTGGCCTCTTTTTAAAACCTAAGGTCACACATTCATAAAACCCTTCCTGACTGTGTGGATAACAGTAGGTAACTCAGCTTATACGTATACTAAGCCTTCAGGAATGCTCTGTGGGCACAGTTCAGCTTTCTGGGGAGAACTTTGTTCGCATTGTGTTCCAGAGCCTGAGTGGATGGGATATTTTCCTTTTTACCAAGAGCTGTGCCTCAAATGGCTTTATATAACCAAGTCGGTGCTAGTAAGTTGTTGTTGCCACTTTCACTATGGCTGGAGCAGACGGACGCTGCATGTGAATTCCTAAGCCTCAGGTTAATGCACACGTGCTCACCAAGAGCCTCTAAACTGTACCTTATTACTCACTCGGGTTACTCAATGAGTGTATTAAATAACATTCCGCAAAGGTGGAACATTTTGCATCCTTCTGACTAAAAGGGTTTGATTTAATTTTACCCATTAGCACCCATGCTGCCTCTCACTTAATTTCAGTTTCAGATGTTTTCACCTTCAAGATAACACTTACATATAAAAAAATGATAATTTTTGAAATGTATGGATTCTGGGTAATTCATCCCAACATCAAGCAATTCTCCCTTGCAGCTGTCCTTTACAGAAGGAGTTCTCCTATTCCATTTAAGGATTCCCCAAGGACTTGTAGCAGAATAGTTGGTGAGGTGGGATGAAGGTAGAGCGAGAGTTGCCTTTAGAGAGTCACGACCGCGTGCTGCCACTAATCCACGTGACCCAGACCTCTCAGGGGGCCTCAGCTTTTCTTTGAATCAAACTCTTGTCACTGAAGTGGTATACATAAAACAATGTCGCTCCTAGAAGGTGCTCAGTAAGGACTGGTTTCTGTCCTTGACTGGTCAGTAGGTCTGGGAAAGGAGCAAAAGGAGCAGAAACTTTAAACTGAGGAGTTGGAAAGCAGTGGCAATTGGGGTATCTAAAATTATAATGTGGGGGCGGCACCTGTGGCTCAGTCGGTAAGGTGCCAGCCCCATATACCGAGGGTGGCGGGTTCAAACCAGGCCCCTGCAGAACTACAACAAAAAAATAGCCGGGTGTTGTGGCAGGCGCCTGTAGTCCCAGCTACTTGGGAGGCTGAGGCAAGAGAATCGCTTAAGCCCAGGAGTTGGAGGTTGCTGTGAGCTATGCGATGCCATGGCACTCTACCTAGGGCCATAAAGTGAAACTCTGTCTCTACAAAAAAAAATAAAATAAAATTATAATGTGTAAATATGTAAATAGGATCTAACTGATGGTAATTTGACTTGCAATTTCCTGGGAACACATCTATTATTCCAGACATGCTGAGATTTTGTGACTCTGTAGCTACATTTACAGTCACCATTACTTTAAAAAGCCCCTTAAAGCTGTGGATTCTCTGGCATCACAGAATATTCAATTACAGACATTAAAGTTCTGAAAGAGCTGTGGGTTCCAGTGAAGGGAGCCTCAGCCCAAGTAGACAAATGTAAAACTGGCCCATCTGTAGTTACACTTTCACTAATCATATCTCCAAGAAGAATAAACTCATTCTACAAATTATAATCCATAAGATTGGAAGAGAAGTAAGAGATTAATTTTTAAATAGATTAATACTGAGAATTTTCAGAATATCTTCTCCCATTAAAGCTTAATCAAAGACATTATTTTCCTACCTCCATTCTTTATCACTAACTATTGACCTTTAAAAACTTTTGTAAGTAAAAACTTTAAAGCACAAAGAACAACTATATTTTGTTAACTATCCAATAGGATATTAGAAAGTATTCCTATCATTCTATAGTTTAGATTAGCATTTCCCAAGATACTATTTCTTAATAGAAAGTAAGAGAAAAAGTAACAGCCCTGGAAGATGGAAACAGAGACCAAGCAGGTGTTTTCCGTGTTCTACTTCATTGTCTAAATCTAACACAAGGTCCAGAAGAGTGGAACAGTCCCAGACCAGCTGCGTTAGCATCACCTAGGAACTTAAACCCTGGGGGTGGGGCTCAGCAATCCCAGTTGTAACAAGCCCTCCAGATGGTTCTGACAATAATAAAGTTTGAAAACCATTAGTCTAGAAAGGATTTTGAAGAACAGAGGAACACATACCTTTAGAATGGTTTAGCTCTGTCATTGTTATAAAATTTTTATGCCATACTTAGAAAGAGCCAAAAAAATAAGCCCTTAGTAATCTGTTTAGTTCCTATATAAATCTGCCTTTTAACTCAAGAGCTTTATGAAAGCTAATACTATCATAGAATGACAGGTTTTGGAAGAATCTCAAAAGATTCCTTTCCACAGCCTACCACATTATATGGAAATGTTATAGTTACCCAATTTGAGTTAGAACCAAACTGTGTTCTGTAAAACTAGTTCCATGAATTAGTTGTGTAAAAAGGGGGTTCTGATGTCCAGATATTTTTAGGGTGCCTTGAGTTTTACACAAAATGAAAAAGGTTTCCTTACTGAGAAGTCTCGTAAGAAGAGAAAGTGTTCAAATTTGTGTCCTCCAGAGCTCTGAAGGACTTCTTAGAGCTTTTATGTAATTAAAAAAATGTAATTATGAATTACACATTCACGTATTCGAGTAAGTATCCTCTTCTCTTTTGTGTATGGTAGTTTTAGTTGATGGTGTTTCTCTAACTTGTTTAACTGTGAACATTTTTTTTCCTGTGGAGCAACTCTTGGGGCCATAATTCTGCAGATTGCATCTTAGGAAATGCTAATCTACACTATAGAATGATAGAAATTTCTTGGTTGGAATTATCTCTAGAGATCAAGGAATTGAGTCCCTTAGTTCTGAGCATCTGGGTTCCCTAAAGTCACAGAGGTAATCATTCTGGAGCTACTTTTAACCCACAGTTTGCGTTGTTACTAATGATTGCAGAAATGACGATCTTTATTTATTAATCTTTATTAAGCCATATACACATAGATCATGAATACATTTATGCATACGTGGGGTACAATGTGTTGATTTTTTATACAATCTGGCATGCTTACATCAAACCAATCAACATAGCTTTCGCCTCATTTACTTGATTATTGTGTTAAGACATTTATGTTCTATGCTTGACAGATTTGACTTGTACCCTTGCAATAGGCTCCATAGGTGTGGTCCCACTGTTTACCCTCCCTCTATCAAACCTCCCCCCTCCTCCCCCTTCCACTCCATTTCTCTCCTTCATCCTGGGCTGTAGTTGTGTTCTATCTTTCATAAGAAAGTGTGAGTAAATATAAATTGGTTTCTTAGAAGTACTGAGTGCATTGGATACTTTTTCCTCCATTCTTGAGATATTTTACTCAGGAGAATATGTTCCAGGTCCCTCCATGTAAACATAAAAGAGGTAAAGGCTTCATCTTTCTTTTAAGGCTGCATAGTATTCCATGGTATACATATACCATAAAACAATCTTTTTAAAATAAAATTTCACGGATAAACACTCACCCCCTGTGTATGTATATAAGCATGAAAATAGGTAAAAATTTTACACTGATCAATTAGGAACTGACCTAACACTGGGTAATAATAGTACAAGCTATTATTTATCCTAAAATAAGGATAACAATTGTACCTGCCTCCCAGGTGTTAACGACAGCTAAAGAAAATGACCTCTATAAATGCTTAATAATGTAGGTCGCCATTTTTATTGATTGATTAAAATATATATAAAGGACAAAAGCTACAACACCACATTTGTAATGTGTTTTAAATTTTATAATATATCACATTAAAATAGATACACTTCTCCCCATGCATTTGGATAAAAAGATATTGCATATCATTGTAAGACATTATTTATTCATTATACAATGTTTGATGTGCAAACAAATTTGCAGATTCTTAATAATAACTCTACAACATTTGGGGTTTGTAGACTATAGGTTAGGAACAAATGGCCTGTTTCAACTTATTTTTTCTAAAAATAGACTGTCTATTTTTAAAAACATTCACATGGGGAGAGAGCCCTCCGCCTCTTTGCTCAGTTATTTCTGTGTTTAAATTCTCTTACAGTTAATTTTTTATGGGTCTCTTTGGGCATGTTCAAACCCCATTTCCTCTGGTCTAATCTTCTGCAGACCTGGCAACTTGTCAGCATCTTCCTTTCAGTAATATTTCATTCATAGTAAAATCTCTTCCTAGAGAAACTACTCCATCAATCAATTGATAACAATCAATTATGTGCCCTGTATTTGAATAGACACACCTTGAGATAGACAGAAGACATGTTAAACCACTTTTGTCACTTCAGGGATCTTATAATGAAGATGAGGGAACATGTTTATAATTAGAGAATATCCAGGTGCTCTCTTGATGGCTGAAAATGTGGTTGATGTTCAGAAAAGGGCAAAATCAATGTGGAAACATGTCTGTGAAGCTCAGTGCGGGGTGGGGGGGCATGTTGAGTGCAAAAATAATTAAGTAGGAATCAGGATTTAGGTTCTAAGTTAGGTTTCCAGGGTTTTGAAATAAACCTACTGTGTGACCTTGGGGTAGTCTCCACTTCTGTAGATCTGAGTTTCTTAATTGTGACATGAATCATTGAATTAGGGTCTGCTGACACCAATCTCTGGTGGAAGACCCAGCCCTTTGGTATTATTAGCAGCCCTGTTCTCCAGATGTGGACACTGAGGCCCAGTGAGAACGTTAACCTTCTAATGGACAGGTAGTGAGCGGTGGTTCAAGGACTCTCCTGGGTTTTCTCCACTCTGGCCTCTTCGCTCTTAACCACAAAACCAAATTTCTCTTCTAGGAGGATAGGAAAGGGTCTGAGCCGGACCTTCTGAGAAGGATGAGGGCAGAGATTGAGTTATACTGTGGGTCTAACTCAGTCCCCAGAGTATGTGGTAATTTACAGTGCAGCTCCCTCCCTGAATCCCAGAAAGCCTATAATAGGAGGCTATTTCTGTCCCCATACACCAGCATTATTATGGAAATCAGCTGAACATGAAGTTACTTTTTTGCTTATTCATTAACCTTTTCTTTTTTAGGCATTTCTTTTTTATAAATTCTTCAGTTGATTTTACTTAAGTTCTCTTTAATTTTTCAAAGAAAGCTTTGCCTATTATGATAAATACAGAAAGACCATGTTCTTTCTACCTGATACAAATCATAGGCCTATAAATTGTCACCAGTATATCACGTTTAGACGTTTAATAAAAGGATGACTACACCAACGTTCATTTGCTTCTCCTCCACTAAGAGTTTAGAATTATTCTATATGTGACTTTTATTTCTAGTATTGTTTGCCTTCTGCCCTTGCCTGGTCTGCCTTGAATCTGACAGTTTAGAGACAGAAGAGCTAATGTCGATATCTTATTCTATTTGGGGCTGCAAGCACAGAATACCATAGCCTGTGTAATTTATAATGAACAGAAATTTATTAGTTCACAGTTCTGAAGACTGAGAAATCCAATATCAATATTGGATGTCCATCTGGTAGGGCCTTCCCCGCATCATCTGGGAAGTCTGGATGCTGTGTCATCCCATGGCAGAGAGCAAGAGGGCAAGAGAGGATCAAGAGACTACATGCGTCTTTGTGTAAGGAACCCATTCCCTAGATAACTCCATCTCCTGGGAAAACAGCCCTAATCCATTCATAAAGGCAGAACCCTCAAGACCTGATTACCTCTTAAACGTCCCACCTCTTCTTATAATGGATACACTTTTGGGGGGAGACACATGTTCAATGATCACAAATAGTAATTGTAAACATTTACTGAGGGCTCACTTTGTTTTAGGTACTATTCCAGGTGTGCTATCAGTTTTTTGTTGTTTTGCTTGACTTTTTTTTTTTAGAGATGGGGTCTTGCTTTGTTGTGCCTGGGTGCAGTTATAGCTCTTTGTAACCTCATACACTTGAGGTCAAGTGATCCTCCTGGCTCAGCCTCTCAAGTTGCTGAGACTGCAGGTACATGTCACTACCCCTGTCTAACTAAAAAAAGTTTTTGTAGAGATGGGGGCCTGATTATGTTGCTTGGGCTGGTCTTGAGTTTCTGGGTTGAAGTGACCCTTCTGCCTTTGTCTCCCAAAATGCTTCTAGTGAATACAGGCATGAGCCACAGTGCCTGGCCAACGTGTATCATGTTTCATCTTCACAACCACCCCCAAATATTTGAAACTAACTGCTGTTCCCATATTAAAAGCAAGAAAAATTGATTCAAATAAGAATATCGAGATGAAAGTAATTTGTTCAAAGTCACATAGTTCTCCATTTGACAGAGTCCAACTCAAACTCAAGAGAATTGGGCCCTTGAACTTGAGACTATACTTTTGCCTCTCTAAAAGGAAAGAAGTGGGAGATATGTGGAAAGATCAGTTTCCTCTTCTCCCTTCTGCCTCCCTCCCCAATTCTTTCTCCTGCTCACCTTCTTTAGATTGAAATGATTTCAATGGAATGCGTTTGAGCAATGTAAGAGATTCATTATTTAGGCTAGAAGAAAATTAGGGGCAAGAAGCGGAAATTAAGAAAGGGAACATTTTGGATATACATTTACCTCTCACATGTGCTTCTTTCCCAAATGGAGAGTTGTTTCCTGACCAGTTTTCCTAGTGAAAGAGGCCATTCACAGCTCAGGAAAGCAGGCCCCACCCCCGCGAGGATTGGACAGCCACCGCAGTCCCGGTGGGTAGAGAGAGTTGGAAAAATTAATAGCTTACTGCCACTTCCAGCACATCTTAATCATTAAAAGAATGGAAAGTGATCCTTATCTTTTGAAAAGCAAGAAGAGCTTCAGAAAATTACTCCTTCCAACTCCCACCTCTGCTGTGTCTTGCTGTCATGACATAATCATGCGTCCGACATTTTCTGTTCCTCTGCTAATAGCAGGGCTTTAAATCACTGAAGAAGACTGTGAGACCTCCGCTTTGAAAGTCAGTTGCCGTTTTGAGCTTCTTTCTCGCTGCCCAGGAGGGGTCTCTTTTCGGTAAAGACTGGCGTCCTGGCTCTGCTCCATGCCTGTGAGAGTGGAGGGCAGAGTTTAGGCTGCTGAATGAAGAGAGGAATATGTGAGAGACAGGGGCAGGGGGCTGTTGACTTTACTGAAAATACTTCTCGAAAATATCTCATAGAATGTCAGGTTTTGTGGCTCCCACCAGGTCCTCTCTGACCCCCTGCTTTTAAATAAATGTGTGGAGTTGCACTTGTGTACGGAAGAAGTTAGAAAATGAACCCCACTGTTGCCATCTCCGCAGGCATCCGTGCGGGTGTGACAGGGTGAATGGGCCCTTTGGGAATTTTAAGGAGAATCCTCTAGAGCCAAATTCCTCAACCAGGACAAACTTCCATCAGCTGTGTAAATAGTGTGGCAATGTGTGGAGGCCACAGGCAGTTTCCTAATAGTCAGCTACTGTGCCCAGGTAGTTAAAAGGATTCGTGTTCCATCCTGAGGCTTGCAGGGTGTGAGTTGGGTCTTCTAGTCTCCAATGAGAGGCTGGGTAGAAATTTCCTCTCCACTTGGTTTAATACCGAGGGCAGGCAGTCCGATTAAGACTGGTAGGGCTGCTGGCTGGAACCACACCTTAGAGAAAGCTGCTGGCTGTGTTCGTAAAGAGAAAAACTGCCACTGCCGTTTGAAGACAGAATCGGGCACTCCCTGGCAGACATTCATCCAGCTTAAGAAATACCTGGGGATAGGAATAGGACAGTGTGCTTCAGCTGCTCTTTATTTATTTATTTATTGTTGGGGATTCATTGAGGGTACAATAAGCCAGGTTACACTGATTGCAATTGTTAGGTAATGTCCCTCTTGCAATCATGTCTTGCCCCCATAAAGTGTGACACACACCAAGGCCCCACCCCCTCCCTCCGTCCCTCTTTCTGCTTTTTCCAGCTGCTCTTTAAAATGCAACATTAAGCGTAATTCACGTCTCTGGTTTCTTTAACTATTTCCCAAAATGTCTGAAAGAAGGCAGAGACCCAGTGGCTTTCTCTCTGTCAAGCAGTGCTGAGCTGTGTGCTTGCGCCTCTGCTGGGTGCTGGCCTTTCTGCAGCTGCGTGCACCTCAGCTCTTCCCTGTGCAGAAACCTGCATGCTTGCCCCAGCTCCCGGATCTAAAGTGGTTTTATTTTTCTTTTGCTCGTTCTGAAGTCTTCATCGCTGACATTCAATTTGTTAGTTTAGCGTAAGTGAATAAAGATGGAGAAAAAACTAGGTACAAGCAGCCTTCTATGTACATGAGTTACATAATGTTTTCTTGAAAATATGAACAAATCTGCAAGAATCAAATAGTAGACTTAAATATTGCTAAGTGGAGTTCCAGAGGCCAAAACTAAAAATGCTATACAGTGTCCAGATACATCTTTTTAAAAGAGATAGTTGCTCATTTCTAGCATTTTGTTTGTGTTCTTTAATTCTTTTCCTGAACCACTGGACACATGAAGTACTGGCTGATGTCCAGCCACCATCTAATTAAGGCAGAAGTTTCTCTACTTTTGGCTTATCCACAGTTTTCCATCTTCATTGTATTAAGTTTATGAGACTGATCCTGTTTATCAATAGTATCAGTATTTGTTTTCTCTTTTCAGCTCCACTTACATAGATGCATACAGCTAAACCCATCCAAATATTCAAATAATTACATATATGTATTACTTATGTAAGTGTTCTTGACCAAGATGGCACAGGCTGCACTTGCCAGTTTTACTGTGTCCAATTGAAGTGCTTCTATTTCTCCTTTATTTGGTGTTCTACCTGCTTAAACCATTCCAGGGTTATTTATTACCAGAAATAAAGATAGGATGCTGTTGTGAGTATGTTTTCTTGCAGTGATCAACTTTTGGACATTGTTCTGTGATCCAAAGCCACAGGAACTGATGGAAGACAGGGCTCGGGGCAGCTGCTTGTTTCCTGTCTGTGTAATGACTACGTGTGCCTCGGGCCAGTCTGGGAGAAGCCTGTCAGCCTGGTGGACCCCAGAATTCCCTGCATATATTGTGCAGGTTATTTTCCTCAAAACAATAAAATGTTTGATCATTTAAAAAATGTTTCCATATATTGAACATTATACATGTTATAAATAGTTGTAACTATGAATCTGGAGGTGAGGAAGGAAATGGAAACCGATGGAAGGGTTGGATCTTCTTTTTTTTTGTCTTTCCTTCCATCTTCTGGCTCCTTGTGAACATAATATGGTGATGTGTAACATTGAACTTCGTCTGCATCTTAATATCAAACAAAAATAGATCTGAGAAGTGATGAAACAGAATCACTAAGAGCATCAACTTTGAAGGATAACATGCTTTGGATCTTAATTCTACCACTTTTGGCCTCTGTGACCTTGGTGAGTAAGCCCAATGAGCCACAGTATCCTCACTCTTAATATTGAGGTATGTATGCCCTTCTCTCAAGGTCATTATGGAGAGTAAACATAAATTTGTACAAATTTCTTTGAAATCACTCAGTGTTAACCAACATACATAGGTTTGTTTTAAAGATTTCCCTATTGATTTGAAAACTTGTGTTTCTCTAGTTTGTCTTTCACTGTTATTGACCAAATTATTTACACTAACCATGGTATAAAGGGAATGGAAGCTGGAGGAAGAGAGTATGGATAAAGTGTGCTGGTTTAGACAATTTGGGTCTGGACATTGCTGCCATCACTTTCTCCCTGTTTGTGGGTGGTTTTTCTTTTTTTTTTTTTCTTTTTTTTTGTTGGGGGCACAGAATCTCTCTCTGTCACCCAGGGTAGAGTGCATGGCGTCATAGCTTACAGCAACCTCAAACTCTTGGGCTTAAGAGATCCTCTTGCCTCAGCCTCCCAAGTAGCTGGGACTATAAGTGGCCTCCATAACACCTAGCTATTTTTAGAGATGTGGGTCTTCTCTTGCTCAGGCTGGTCTCGAACTTCTGAGCTCAAGCAATCCACCTGCCTCAGCCTGTCAGAGTGCAAAGATTATAGACCTGAGCTGCCATGCCCAGCTGTGGGTGGATTTTTTATAAATCAATACATTGGTTGAGGATATCAATAGACAGAGAGCCATTTCTCTAAAAAGACCAGAAAACCAGCGATCTAGCCCCTAAACCCTCACATCTTATCACCATTTACCTGGATTTACAGTGTTAGGAGATTTTCAGAAATTGAAATATAAAGTGACACAGGAATTCCTAGCCAGACAGCTAGAAATAGAAATCAGAGAGGTTTGAGAAGATGGAGAATTCTGATTCCTCAGAATCTAAGTAATAAAAGGCCGAAGTAACATATTTTTAAATCACAGCATTTCTGCACATGTCCACGTTTCAGCCTTTTAGAAATATTTATTCTTGGTGTCTTTTCAAAGATCATAACAGCAGTTTATCAAAAATGGTCCCATACTTAAAAACCATTTTCTCAAATAAGCGCCCTTGCGGTATTATGGACAATGGGCTCTAGAGCAGGGAGATCTGGATTAAAATCCAGCCTTGGCCATTTATTATTTATATGACCTTGGGCGAAAAGATTCTTCAACAATTTTAAGCCTCAGTTAATTCATTTGCAAAGTGTGTATATTACTACCTACATCAAGGGATTGAGAACTCAAAGTGAAAATGTGTGTCCTAGTCCACTCAGCTAAATACTGTAAACTGGGCAGCTTTAACAACAAACATGTATCTCTCACAGCTCTGAAGGCTAAGACGTCCAAGAACAAGGTGCCAGAAGATTCAGTGTGAGATGAAGTTGTGCTTCCTGGCTCACAGACGGCTATCTTCTCACTGTGTCCTCACAGGCTGAAGGAGAAAGGAGCGATCTGGGGTCTCTTTTCTAAGGTCACTAATGCCACGTTGGAGGGCTCTGACCTCATGATCTACTTGCCTCCCCAAGGTCCCAGCTTCAAATACCATCATATGGTGGATTAGTTTCAACAAATGAATTCTGGGGGGACACAGATATTCAGTCTGTAGCAATGTGCTTTAAAAATTTTGCAAACTACCACTCAAAGTTTTCTTGGTAGATTATCATAGAATTTTGGGGTAACCTATAAAACACAAACAAACAAATGAATACACAAAACCCCAGCACAGCCATCACATTACTAACGTCTCAGACTACAATAATGAGGAATACAAACAAATGCCTATGAAATACTTATAGAAAAAATTACACTTTCTTATGAAAAACTAGGGCCAGGGCCAGGGCCAGGGCCAGAACATATTTAGGATTCCAGCAACTCCTTCCCATCTAGGCAGTGGCAAGAACAAAATCATAAACAATTTCTACTTTAGCACAAAATGACAAGCAGTTTCTACTTTAGCACATTTCTTCTGTTTGTTTTTAGAAAGAATATATATATTATTATTATTTTTTAGACAGAGTGTCACTCTGTCACCCTGGGTAGAGTGCCGTGGCATCATCATAGCTCACAGCAACCTAATATCTTGGGCTCAGGTGATGCTCTTGCCTCAGCCTCCCCAGGAGCTGGGACTATAGGCACTCACCACAACTTCTGGCTAGTGTTTATTGTTTTTAGTAGGGATGGGGGCTTGCCCTCTCTCAGGCTGGTCCTGAACTCACATAGTGTGCTCCATAAACTTACTGTTCTTATAAAAATAGATTTGAACTATGTTTGCTGGACAATGGAGAACTAGTGTAGGGTTTCAGAGAAAAGAATGATGAATCAAACTGGACTATTAAAAATCACCTGCCAATGATATGAAGAATCAATTGAGGGATGGAACCCACGTGGGACACTACTATAATCATCTGGGCAGGAGGTAATAAAGGGGTATTCGAGGAGATAGCCCTTAGGAGAGAATGACATGCACCTTGAGTTAAGGATGCTGGTGACAGGGCCTGCCACTGTTGGGGTGCAGGGAAGGGAGAAGTGGACGTGATGGAGAGAATGGTGCTGTTAGCAGAAGCCAAAAGTACGGGACAAGCAACAAGTGTGGAAGGAAATTGTGTTAGATTTTGAATCCAAGTCCCGATGGAGGTGCCCAAGAGGCATTTAGAAATTCATAACTTCATTCTTGGAAAGAGATGGGACTAAAGATGTAATTTTAGAATCATTTTTATTAGGTGATGATTGAAGCAATGAATGCAGAAAAGTTTTTGTTTGTTGTTTTGAGACAGGGTCTCACTTTGTTACCCTAGCTAGAGTGCAGTAACCATCATCACAGCAAACTCCAACCTCAAACTTCTGTGCTAAAGCAATCCTCCTGCAGCTATCTCTCCCCTGTAGCTGGAACTACAGGCATGTGCAGCCATGTCCTGCTCATTTTTGCTATTTTTAGTAGAGTCAGGGTCTTGCTCTTGTTCAGGCTGGTCTTGAACTCCTGACCTCAAGCATCCTCCTGCCTCATCCTCCCAAAGTGCTAGGATTACAGGCATGAGCCGCTGTGCCTGGCCATGGATGCAGATAAGATTTTAAAAGGAAGGGAATAATTAGGGCAAAGAGAATGAAGCATGGCATCTCTAGAGCAAAACAACATACTGTAGATAAATCATTGAAAAGGAAGCAGAGGAAGATGGCAGCCGAGTAACAGCTTCCTTGCATCTGGGCACCGTGAGTCTGGGGATATAGGACTCCAGGCATCTCTGGCTGGTGGGATCTGCCTATCATCACCCCTGAGAGGATACAGGGAGTCAGCGAGAGACTTCTGGACCCCAAGAGGAGGATTAAAACAGTGGAAAACCGGCAAGTGGTCGCGTGTGTTCAATCTGCCTAAACCCGCCCGCAACTGTAAGTTCAGTAGCAGCGAGACTGCAAACCAGAAAGGCCTTACCTGTGAACTGTTTTGGTGTCTTTGGACTTGGCACTCAGCTGAACTGCCTTGGGGAGAGCCTGAGCGGGCGTGCGGAGAACTTTGGCCTTTGTCTAGGGCCCCAGTCTGAGCCGCTGAGCCAGACGGAGTTAATAGAGTTTGGCTCTGGGTCACAGGCAGACATTGTGAGCGATCTGCCCTGGCAAGCTCCGCCCTCAGGGTCGCAGAGCTGGAATTGGGTGGGAGCTGGTAACCCAGCGACCAAGTAGCCTAAGGGCGGGGTCTGAGCCGCCTTGCAGCCCTAACCCTCGGGGGCAGAGGGAGACCAGTTTTGACACACAGGGTAAGTGGATAGCCACTTCAGCAGTGATTCCAGCAACAAGCACTTCCCTGAGAAAGCTTCTGCTCAGTAAGTGAACAAGTTCAAAGTGCCTTTTAAGTGGGCTGAAGAGAGATTTAGGGTGTCTACCTGCTGGGGTTCGAGAAACTAGCAGCCTCCAGTCGTATCAGAACTGTGATTAACATCTCATACCCCAGAAGACCACGTGTTGCCCAGACAATATTCAATTCCATATACATACTGCTTTGTTTTTGGTTGCGTGTGTGTTTTTTTTTTTGTTTGTTTGTTTGGTTTTTTTTTTTGGTTTGGTTGTTTTTTTTGTTTATTTTGACGTTCTAGATTGTTGTTTTGTTTTTTAAGTTCAACCTTTTCCATACAGATCCTTTTTCTTTCTCAATTTTTCTAGTTTAATTATAATTTCCCATTGCTGCCTATTTCAATAATCAGAACTTCATTTTTGTTAGTGTTTCTACCACTATTATTTGGTTTTTCCAGCCAATTTTATCCCGTAAAGTTTTCTGTTTGCTTGTTTTGGTTTGATTTATAGCATTTTTGTCTTTCCTCTCTACTTGGTGGAGGTGGGGTTCTGTGTCTGATCAGGTTAGCAAAGAGCTGCTGACCTCAAGGGAACCACCCCACTTGGCACCCCCAGAAGGTGTTTTTTTTTTTTTTTAAGGTTGTATCAAAGTACCCTACTGTACACCTATATTCCTCTGTCTCCCTCTTTCTGTGCCTCTCTTCTTTTTGTCAATATTCCTTTCACCCAACCACTCTCCTTTCTCTATTTTTCTTTTTTTCATTTTTTTTTTTTTTTCTTATCACTCGGTCCTCATTTCTTTCATCGCTTTTTTGCTCTTAAACCTTCTCACCCTTCTGGTCCTGTAACCCTTAGTCCACAGGCACAAGAACTTAAAGAGCAAGAGGAATTGAAAGGAAAACTAGGGCAAGTAAACAGATAAAAGAAATCACCCATGAGGAAGAATCAGCAGAAAACTCCAGGCAACATGAAGAACCAGTCCAGAACTACCCCGCCAAGGGACCATGAGGTAGCTACTGCAGAGGATTCCACATATACAGAAATGTTAGGAATGACAGAAAGGGAATTTAGAATACACATGTTGAAAACAATGAAGGAAATGATGGAAACAATGAAAGAAACTGTTAATAAAGTGGAAAATAACCAAAAGGAAATTCAAAAACAGAATCAAATAAGAGATGAACGATATGAAGAATATAAAAAGGATATAGCAGAGCTGAAGGAAATGAAACAGTCAATCAGGGAACTTAAAGATGCAATGGAAAGTATCAGCAACAGGTTAGACCATGCAGAAGAAAGAATTTCAGAGGTAGAAGACAAAGTTTTTGAGATAACTCAGATAGTAAAAGAGGCAGAAAAGAAGAGAGAGAAAGCAGAACGTTCACTGTCAGAATTATGGGACTTTATGAAGCGTTCCAACATACGAGTTATAGGAATTCCAGAAGGGGAAGAAGAATGCCCCAGAGGAATGGAAGCCATACTAGAGAATATTATAAAAGAAAATTTCCCAAATATCACCAAAGATTCTGACACACTGCTTTCAGAGGGATATCGGACCCCAGGTCGCCTCAACTCTAACCGAGCTTCTCCAAGACACATTGTGATGAACCTGTCCAAAGTCAAGACCAAAGAAAAGATTCTGCAAGCTGCCAGGAGTAAGCGCCAGTTGACCTACAGGGGCAAATCCATCAGATTGACCGCAGACTTCTCTAATGAAACTTTCCAAGCAAGAAGACAATGGTCATCTACCTTTAATCTACTTAAACAGAACAATTTTCAGCCCAGAATTCTGTACCCTGCTAAGCTAAGCTTCAAAATTGACGGAGAAATCAAATCATTTACGGATATACAAACATTGAGGAAATTCGCCACAACAAGATCAGCTCTACAGGAGATACTTCAACCTGTTCTGCACACTGACCACCACAATGGATCAGCAGCAAAGTAAGAACTCAGAAATTAAAGGACAGAACCTAACCTCCACACTGATGCAAAAGATAAAACTAAGCAATGGACTCTCACAAAATAAGACGAATAGAATACTACCACACTTGTCAATTATCTCAATAAATGTTAATGGCTTGAATTCCCCACTGAAGAGACATAGATTGGTTGACTGGATTAAAAAACACAAGCCATCCATTTGCTGTCTGCAAGAAACACACCTGGCTTCAAAAGACAAATTAAAGCTCCGAGTCAAGGGTTGGAAGACAATTTTTCAGGCAAATGGAATTCAGAAGAAAAGAGGAGTTGCAATCTTATTTTCAGACACATGTGGATTTAAAGCAACTAAAGTCAAAAAAGACAAAGATGGTCACTTTATATTGGTCAAGGGAAAAATACAACAAGAAGACATTTCAATTCTAAATATTTATGCACCCAATTTAAATGCTCCCAGATTCTTGAAACAGACCTTACTCAGTCTGAGCAATATGATATCTGATAATACCATCATAACAGGGGACTTTAACACTCCTCTTACAGAGCTGGACAGATCCTCTAAACAGAAATTAAACAAGGATATAAGAGACTTAAATGAGACTCTAGAACAACTGTGCTTGATAGACGCATATAGAACACTCCACCCCAAAGATAAAGAATATACATTCTTCTCATCACCCCATGGAACATTCTCCAAAATTGATCATATCCTGGGACACAAAACAAATATCAACAGAATCAAAAGAATTGAAATTTTACCTTGTATCTTCTCAGACCATAAGGCACTAAAGGTGGAACTCAACTCTAACAAAAATGCTCGACCCCACCCAAAGGCATGGAAACTAAACAATCTTCTGTTGAATAACAGATGGGTGCAGGAAGAAATAAAACAGGAAATCATTAACTTCCTTGAGCATAACAACAATGAAGACACAAGCTACCAAAACCTGTGGGATACTGCAAAAGCAGTTTTGAGAGGAAAATTCATCGCTTTAGATGCCTACATTCGAAAAACTGAAAGAGAGCACATCAACAATCTCACAAGAGATCTTATGGAATTGGAAAAAGAAGAACAATCTAAGCCTAAACTCAGTAGAAGAAAAGAAATATCCAAAATCAAATCAGAGATCAATGAAATTGAAAACAAAAGAATCATTCAGAAAATTAATGAAACAAGGAGTTGGTTTTTTGAAAAAATAAATAAAATAGATAAACCATTGGCCAGACTAACGAGGAATAGAAAAGTAAAATCTCTAGTAACCTCAATCAGAAATGATAAAGGGGAAATAACAACTGATCCCACAGAGATACAAGAGATCATCTCTGAATACTACCAGAAACTCTATGCCCAGAAATTTGACAATGTGAAAGAAATGGATCAATATTTGGAATCACACCCTCTCCCTAGACTCAGCCAGGAAGAAATAGAGCTCCTGAACAGACCAATTTCAAGCACTGAGATCAAAGAAACAATAAAAAATCTTCCAACCAAAAAATGCCCTGGTCCAGATGGCTTCACTCCAGAATTCTATCAAACCTTCAAGGAAGAGCTTATTCCTGTACTGCAGAAATTATTCCAGAAAATTGAGGAAGAAGGAATCTTCCCCAACACATTCTATGAAGCAAACATCACCCTGATACCAAAACCAGGAAAAGACCCAAACAAAAAGGAGAATTTCAGACCAATCTCACTCATGAACATAGACGCAAAAATTCTCAACAAAATCCTAGCCAATAGATTACAGCTTATCATCAAAAAAGTCATTCATCATGATCAAGTAGGCTTCATCCCAGGGATGCAAGGCTGGTTTAACATACGCAAGTCTATAAACGTTATCCACCATATTAACAGAGGCAAAAATAAAGATCACATGATCCTCTCAATAGATGCAGAAAAAGCATTTGATAAAATCCAGCATCCTTTTCTAATTAGAACTCTGAAGAGTATAGGCATAGGTGGCACATTTCTAAAACTGATTGAAGCTATCTATGACAAACCCACAGCCAATATTTTACTGAATGGAGTAAAACTGAAAGCTTTTCCTCTTAGAACTGGAACCAGACAAGGTTGTCCTCTGTCACCTTTACTATTCAACATAGTGCTCGAAGTTCTAGCCAATACAATTCGGCAAGACAAGGAAATAAAGGGAATCCAAATGGGAGCAGAGGAGGTCAAACTCTCCCTCTTTGCTGACGACATGATCTTATACTTAGAGAACCCCAAAGACTCAACCACAAGACTCCTAGAAGTCATCAAAAAATACAGTAATGTTTCAGGATATAAAATCAATGTCCACAAGTCAGTAGCCTTTGTGTACACCAATAACAGTCAAGATGAGAAGCTAATTAAGGACACAACTCCCTTCACCATAGTCTCAAAGAAAATCAAATACCTAGGAATATACCTAACGAAGGAGGTGAAGGACCTGTATAAAGAAAACTATGAAATCCTCAGAAAGGAAATAGCAGAGGATATTAACAAATGGAAGAACATACCATGCTCATGGATGGGAAGAATCAACATTGTTAAAATGTCCATACTTCCCAAAGCAATCTACCTATTCAATGCCATTCCTATCGAAATATCAACATCATACTTTCAAGATTTGGAAAAAATGATTCTGCGTTTTGTATGGAACTGGAAAAAACCCCGTATAGCTAAGGCAGTTCTCTGTAATAAAAATAAAGCTGGAGGCATCAGCATACCAGATTTTAGTCTGTACTACAAAGCCATAGTGCTCAAGACAGCATGGTACTGGCACAAAAACAGAGACATAGACACTTGGAATCGAATGGAAAACCAAGAAATGAAACTAACATCTTACAACCACCTAATCTTTGATAAACCAAACAAGAACACACCTTGGGGGAAAGACTCCCTATTCAATAAATGGTGTTGGGAGAACTGGATGTCTACATGTAAAAGACTGAAACTGGACCCACACCTTTCCCCACTCACAAAAATTGATTCAAGATGGATAAAGGACTTAAACTTAAGGCATGAAACAATAAAAACCCTCCAAGAAAGCATAGGAAAAACACTGGAAGATATTGGCCTGGGGAAAGACTTCATGAAGAAGACTGCCATGGCAATTGCAACAACAACAAAAATAAACAAATGGGACTTCATTAAACTGAAAAGCTTCTGTACAGCTAAGGAGACAATAACCAAAGCAAAGAGACAACCTACACAATGGGAAAGGATATTTGCATATTTTCAATCAGACAAAAGCTTGATAACTAGGATCTATAGAGAACTCAAATTAATCCACATGAAAAAAGCCAACAATCCCTTATATCAATGGGCAAGAGACATGAATAGAACTTTCTCTAAAGACGACAGACGAATGGCTAACAAACACATGAAAAAATGTTCATCATCTCTATATATTAGAGAAATGCAAATCAAAACAACCCTGAGATATCATCTTACCCCAGTGAGAATGGCCCACATCACAAAATCTCAAAACTGCAGATGCTGGCGTGGATGTGGAGAGAAGGGAACACTTTTACACTGCTGGTGGGACTGCAAACTAGTACGACCTTTCTGGAAGGAAGTATGGAGAATCCTCAAAGCACTCAAGCTAGACCTCCCATTTGATCCTGCAATCCCATTACTGGGCATCTACCCAGAAGGAAAGAAATCCTTTTATCATAAGGACACTTGTACTAGACTGTTTATTGCAGCTCAATTTACAGTCGCCAAAATGTGGAAACAGCCTAAATGCCCACCAACCCAGGAATGGATTAACAAGCTGTGGTATATGTATACCATGGAATACTATTCAGCCATTAAAAAAAATGGAGACTTTACATCCTTCGTATTAACCTGGATGGACGTGGAAGATATTATTCTTAGTAAAGCATCACAAGAATGGAGAAGCATGAATCCTATGTACTCAATTTTGATATGAGGACAATTAATGACAATTATGGTTATGGGGGGGGAAACAGAAAGAGGGAAGGAGGGAGGTGGGTGGGGCCTTGGTGTATGTCACACTTTATGGGGGCAAGACATGATTGCAAGAGGGACTTTACCTAACAATTGCAATCAGTGTAACCTGGCTTATTGTACCCTCAATGAATCCCCAACAATAAAAAAAAAAAATAAATAAAAATAAGAAAAGGAAGCAGAGGAACCAAAAGAAGAAGGGTTTGAACATTTGAACGAGAGCTAGAAGAAAGCTGTGATCCCTGAATCCAAAGAGAAATGACAAGCTGGCCTGCAGCGCTAAGGACAACCGATCCCGCAGGCAAACAGTACGAGCAGGAACAAATCGGTACTGATACCTCTTCCTTCGCACACCTGAGTTGTCCTTGAATATCTCTTGGCATTCGCCTGCCATCTTTTTACCACCTTCACTTCTTTCCTTTTTCAGCAATTTCTGAGCCCTTTCATTTTTGGCCTGCATTTCTGTGGTTGCTTTAGTAGCTTTGAATGGTTTTTCTTTCCCTTCTTGCCTGTGTACTTGTGGGAAAACGCAGAGCACACATTGTCCAAGGCAGCCCCGTAGGTTAATCCAACCCTGGTACTTAACAATGTGATAGAAAGAAATGAAACCAAGCCCACCTGGGTAAACCATTGAGGCAGGCCTGGGGGTGTTCCCCTTTTAGGGCAATCCAACACTAATAATAATAATGGTAATAATAATAATACCATATGGTTGAGGCTCTGAGTACAGACCTACCCTGATTCACCTTTAAGTTTCTTGGCAAAGTTACTGCTGCTGCCTCTCACATAGAACCTACCCACTGTTTCTCGACTCTTCCCACTTGTTGATGTTTTTATTTTTGTGTTATTTTATGCAGTTATTAGTTCTTTCTTTACCTTGCCATTCAGTGAGCTCATATCCACTGAGACCAGCTTAAATTCTGAGAAATTTACGGCCTGACTTATGTGGAATGCATTAGTACTTGCAGACAGTGGTAGTCTCGTGTTTGTTATAATCACTTTTCATGTGATAATGTATTATACATCAATAGCCTGTTGGCAGTGCATTTAATTCCAGTGTGGGAAACTTGTAGGAATGGATCAGATGTGGCTGTGATTTTCCTTATGGTGGGGATTGTGATGTGTGCATTCAGTGCACCCTCAATGGCTAACTCTGTTAATGTGTTAAAGAGTAAAAGCAGAATCATTTTTACGAAAGAGAACACAACTGTCTGCTCAGTGGGGTTTATGAGGTTTTTTTGGTTTGTTTGTTCCTATTTTTAATTATGGCTTTGATAACTTTTAACAAAATGAGAAAAATGAAAAGATTAAAATCTATTGAGTCTGGGTCTAGACTTAGCCATCTTATTTTTAAGAAGCTTCCCTAATTTTCTAAAGTACCCCCAAATTGGATGGTCACTGTTTTCTTTTTGGAAATACGTTAGAAAACTGAGCAAACGTAGGGAGCTATTTTATTTAGTAAACAACAAATTAAGTAGGTATAAATATTCACAATTATAGCTTATATAGATTTATACTAAAATCTTGTAGCTTATATGGATTTATACTAAAATAGTTAAGACTATCCCCTATTTATTTATGTTTGACTGACATTGTAATTGCACATATTTCTTGAGTAAATGTGATGTTTCAATACATACATATCAGGATGATTTATCTGTCACCTCATTTCTTACAGTGAGAACATTCAAAAGTCTCTTTTCCAGTTATTCAGTGATATGTAATACTCTGTTGTTAATTACAGTCATGCCTACTGCCCTATAGAACACGAGAATTCATTCCTCCTATCTAATTATAATTTTGTAATCATTAATGCCATCCTCCCTCCCCCCATCCCCAGTTTCTGGGAACTCCTGTTCTATTCTCTGGTTCTATGATATCAACTTTGTTTTTTCAGATGCCACATAGGAGGGAGGCGATGTGCTATTTGTCTTTCTGTGTTTACCTTATGTAACTTAACATGATGTCCTCCAGGCCCATTCACGTTGTTGCAAGTGGCAGGATTTCGTTTGTTTTTATGGCTGAATAGTATTCCATTGCATATATACCCCGTTTTCTTTATCCGCTCACCTATTTTTGGATACTTACACTGATTCCTTGTCTAGGCTATTGTGAATAGTGCTAAAATCAACCTGGGAGTGCAGACATCTCTTTGACATACTGATTTCATTTCCTTTAGACCCAGCAGTCCCAGTAGCAGGATTGGATCATATGCTAGTTCTATTTTTAATTTGTTGAGGCCCCTACATACTGTTTTCCATAATGACTGCACTAGTTTACAATCCCACCAACAGTGAATGTTGCCTTTTATGCACATCTTCACCAACACTTACTTTTGTTTTCTTTTGTCTTTTTAATAATAGCCATTTTCACTAGAGTGAGGTAGTATCTTACTGTGCTTTTTTTTTTTTTGAGATAGAGTCTCACTATGTCACCCTCAGAGAGTGCCCTGGTGTCATAGCTCATAGTAACCTCCAACTCTTGGGCTTAAGTGATTCTCTTGCCTCAGCCTCCTGAGTAGCTGGGACTATACACGCCTGCCACAATGCCCAGCAGTTGCCACTGCTGTTTTAGCTGGCCGGGGCTGAGTTCGAACCCGTCACCCTCGGTATATAGGGCAGGCGTCCTACCCACTAAGCCCCAGGTGCCACCCCTTACTGTGGTTATAATTGGCATTTCCCTGATAATTACTGACGATGAGCATTTTTTCATTGATCTGTTGGATATTTACATGACTTCTTTTGAAAAAATGTCTACAGAGGTCTTTTGTTCATTTTTAAAATTGGGCAAGGTGGTTTTGCTTGCTTGATTTTGTGTTTAGCTTTTTTTGCTATTAATTTCTTATATATTCTGAATATTAACTTTTTATCAGGTTTATAGTTTGCAAATATTTTCTTCCATTCCATAGGCTTTCTTTTTACTCTGTTATTTCCTTTGTTGTGCAGCTTTTCAATTTGATGTAATCCCAGTTGTCTATTTTCACTTTTGTTGCCTGAGTAAAGGCTTTAAAAGATAGGCCTCTCTGAAACTTTGTGGCCAAACAGAGAACTTTCAGAAAACTGCAAAAAAGCCAATATTATATCTGAATATTCTTGAAGGCATAGATGAGATCCAGGACTACAGGCTGTGTGTTTAATTTCCATTGCTGAAAAAAAATACACAGCACTGGGAATATTCTTCTAATATTGGTTTGGTAAGTAAGCGACTATTCTCCAATCCTACTTAGGCAGAGCAAAGGGAAGTGGGCTGAAAATAGAGCGTGAGGGATTTAGGTTAGAATGTAAGAGTTTTATGACTGGGAGGGATGTTGGAACAACTTCCTAAGAAACATTGTGCAACGTCTTTCTCTAGAGATCTTTAAAAATAGAATAGATTTTCATGTCTGGTTTAAATCTGGTGCTGCCCAAAGGTGCAGGAAAGCCAAAGTTCTTTATTTTCTGCCTCATATATATTTTAAAGACCTTTAATAATCTATTTCCTTATTTCAAATGTTGGAAGGCAAGCATTTGAGTTATACAGTGGCGTTGCTAATTTTTAAAATATCCTTTTGCCTTAAGTGAATTTTGCTTTACAAAGCAGGATATATGGCTTTGCTGTAAGACTTTCATCACATTCCCATGGAAAAGAAAAGGATGGCTAAGCACACCCACTCCCGCCCCACCTCCTTTTTTTCTTTCGCTTTGGTACACTGTGGTTTTGGTCACATGTATACACAACAGAATTCAAATAAGTAGTCACAGGAACTTTTTCTGGCAGGCTTTGGCCAATCAAATATATGCTCTATAATATATAATAATTATACATGGAGAAAAAAGGCAAAGGGCCCAGAAGCTCCTGGCAGCTGTACTGTCTGGTTAGAAAAGGATGCAAGTTACAGAGTTTGGACATTCAGTTCTGAGACGTTATTCCTGAGTCAACAGGATTTTAATTATGTACATGGCCTAGAAGAGACATTTACGCAAGAGGAACATATTGTTGTCCAATGTGTTTGTGATTTTACTCATGGTTCAGAATTGGAAAGAAGCCTAAAGTCATTTCTGAAGGTACATAACTCAGTCGAAGGAACGTAGGAGAGATACCTGGCCTAGTGGCAGGAAAATAATCCTATCCAAGAAAAGACACTCCCTTTTGTAATTTACTTTATACTTTACAATGCTTTCTTAATGCCATTTTGATTTTCTCTTGCAGACACTCCCTTTTCTTGTGTAGTTACCTTTTTTCAAAAAAAGATGGAGCCCCGTACACCACTCATACCTTTCACATCCCACTGTTTGGCAGGAATAAAGGTTATGTGAAATGCAGCGTCGTCTTTACCCATCTTTTTCTCCTGTCATGGTGTTGTGGTCATTTAGAGGTTTCCTTTATAAGTTCATTGTGTCCTTGGATATATTTTAGACTGGTTTTGGAAAAAGCCAAAAATTTACTCCACTGAACTGAGCTGATAAGGCAGACTCATGGAAAGGTTGTTCTGAATTGTGGTGGGTAACCTTTCTCTCATGCGTAGATTAGAGAAAATGAAGGGGTCTATGAAAGGCAAAGAATTTAGCATTTCTGAGAGTAAGTTTCTCTTCCAGTGACTCCACTGATTGATTGATTCATTCAATATTTACTAAGCACCTACAATGTTTAAATTCTATTCTTTTTGCCTCAGCAGTAGACCTGTGATTATCCACATTTTGTTTTAACTTACCTTTGTTTAATTTATCTTCTCCACACCCTTCCAAGTATACTGCTATAATGACATGCAGCTATTGAACACTTAATAGACATTGTCCCTAAGAGCCTTTTATATGTTATCTTATTTCATTTTCAGAGCAAGCAACCATATGAGGTAGGTCTTATTACCAACCTCATTTGAAGAGGAAAGTGCCAAGTACAGGCAAAATATATATCTTGCACAAGGTCACATCCCTAATGAGTGAAGCCAGGATGTGGGCCTCCTGAGCCTTTATTCTCTTAATTAATCCCATCCTGTACTCCCTCCTAGGATTATTTATTCCATTGTTTTTTGATCTAGAAGTTTTCTCCAGGTGCAAGTTGTCATGGTAACTTCTGTACCTCATTAAATTATCTTTTTCACCTTATGTTTTCATCTCTTTCACCTCCTTAAAAATCCATCTCTGGTTGTTTATTTTTTTAAGAAAAACTACTTGAATCTCTAGTTACTTTGTGATACTTTCTTAATGTCATTTTGATTTTCTCTTAAAGCCTATAACCAAGTCAATATGGCACATTTGTAAAGGTTCATGCAAAATAAATTATTTAGGAATATCAAGAAACTTTTCCCTCTAGTTTCCACATTAAAAAAAAAAAATCCTTGGTGTTTTGAGTAAAAATACTAAAAACCCTCTAAGCCTTTCTGATGAAGGGAAGAAAAGTGCCGAATGTACCTACGTGTGCACAGTATTGGTTTTCTCCAGCTTTGTGAGAGATTAAAAGCAGAATCTTCAGCAAACCTAGAAATGACAGCTATGATTTTATAAGCATGAGAATGTGAATCATGTTTCTTTAATACCAGTTATACCTTCCAAAAAATCTCTCTTTTAAGATGGGCCATATCTGCCAAACCAACATATCATCTTGGAACAATTAAAGGTTTTAGAGTTTCCTCCTCTGGAATCTTACTTCCATTTGACAGATTTTGAAATCTGAAATGTCTATTTAGTAGATGTCATGTACCTTGTAATGTAGAGTTTGCAAAAGCAAATAATTACTTTGTTGTAACCTGGGAGCTCATGGTTGGCTTTGCTCTATCTACCCTAGAGTTGGCATCTAAATATCGAGGGACACTTAAAAGCCAGATTCTTTCCTTCATATCTTGCCTGCACCACTTTCTAGATAGCTGGGTGGTCTTGGGAAAGTTACTTAAACTCCTACTACATTGGGGATTTTTGCTTCTGTAAAATGGGAATAACAACAGTATCCAATTTATAACATGGTTGTGAAATAAGATAATCTGTGTTACTGTACACATAGCAGAGTGCCCATAATAAACACCCAACAAACGTTAGTTTTTATCCACCCCAACCATGCTGAAATTGAAGGTAACTTACATTGAACTCATTATTTTGCAAGAGCTCCATATAATTTGATATTCACATTGTAATTCACAACTTCCTAAGAGATTTCTAGGGTTTTTAGCATTTTTTACTACTCAAAGTACAAAAGATTATTTTTCTCTATATGGACTTCAGAGGCAAAGATCACTTTATATTCTGAAATAACTTATTTTCCATAAACCTTTACAAATGTGTTATATTGATTTGGTCATGCTGATTAGAAGGCTTGCAGAGAGAACCAAGAATGCAGATGGACAGTGTTTGATGTGAAGGATCTACAGCTAGGAGATAGGCAGAAGTCAGAGACTCCAGGGTCTCTAGACAGCAAGTAGAATACACAAGCGCAGAACTCGGATTGGGAGGTGCCTAGAGCAAGGGGAGAAGTGATCCTCCAATTCTCAGCCTGCGTTCTGTAAAACTATTAACCCATCAACTCATGAACGGATTAACAAATTGTGGTATGTGTATGCTGTGGAATACTACGCAGCCATAAAAAGGATGGAGACTTACATCTTTTATGTTTACCTGGATGGAGCTGAAACATATTCTTTTTAGTAAAGCATCTTAAGAATGGGGGAAAATGTATCCAATGTACTCAATACTATTATGAAACCAATATATATAATCACCTACACATTTATACAAATGATAAAATGCAACTATAGTTCAGAAAGAAGGCGGGAAGAGGAAGGAGAGGAGAGGAGGGAGAGCAGGACAAGGAAGCGTATTTGGTGGGACCTCACCTGTTGTGCACAATGCAATGGTACATTTCAAAACTACTCAGAGTAGAGTATAAATGTCTTATCACAACAAATAAGTGAGGTGATGGTTATGTTAATCAGTTTGATGAAAGCGTTCCACATTGTATATTAAATCAGCACATTGCACCCTATAAATGTATACAGTTATGATTTAATTTAAAAAATAAAAATAAGTAAAAAAACTATTAATTGTGATAATAGGTATTACCTACAAATAATGATTTTCTAGTCAAATAGGTTTGGAAAATCCTGGGGTAAACATGGTTAAATGGATTTTTTTTTAAATGGTAGAACCACTCACCATTCAGTCCCAATCTGAATTCCAGCCCTGCCTCTTTCATGCTGTGTGACTGGTTACATCCTCAACTTCTGTTCCCCCAATTGAAAAACAGGGATAATAATAGTACCTATGTTGGTTTATTATGAATTAAATGAGTTAAAATTTGGAGCCTGGCTCAGAGTAAGCACTATATCAGGGTCAGCTTTTATTAATGTGGTAGAGGTAACATATGGAACTTGTGTCATTTAATCCCAACAATGGACTTTGGACCACAAACTTTGGGCCACAGAGATCATCTGTAAAATAGGGGCAAAGGAGCGGGATGGGTGTGCTCCCACGTAAGGGCACAATGTAAGGGTACATGACACACTTCTTGGGTGCAGGACCCAACTACAAGAGGGACCCCACCTAACAAAGGCAAACATTGTAACCTAGTTGTTTATACTCTCACATTAATCTAAAATTTAAAAAAAAGCAGGCAAAAATGCCCACTTCCCTGGCTTATTGTGTAACATACACTAGAAAGATTAAAAATGTAAGGCACAGCAGAGTGTGGAAAGCACAGGGCAGATGTACAATAAACAATGATCTTCTATTTCCCAAATTTAGTATTATTCACTAAAATATGTCAATGCAGGGTTGATGACACATGCAAACGACAGAAGGTCTGGTGCAACGCCTGTAATCCTAGCACTGTGGGAGGCCAAGACCAGAGGATTGTTTGATGTCAAGAGTTCAAGACTAGCCTGAGTAAGAGCAAGATCCCATCTCCACTAAAAATAGAAAAATTAGCTGGAGAGTGGCTCAAAGGAGTAGGGTGCCGGCCCCATATGCTGGAGGTGGCAGGTTCAAACCCAGCCCCAGGCCAGAAATTGCAAAAAAAAAAAAAAAAAATTAGCTGGGCCTGGTGACAGGCACCTGTAGTCCCAGCTACTGGGTAGGCTGAGGCAGGAGGATCTCTTTTGCCCAGGAGTTTGAGGTTGCTGTGAGGTGTGATGACACCATTGCACTCTAGCTTGGGTAACAAAGCAGAACTCTGTGTGAATATGTACATACATGCATATTCTTTTCCCTCAACACCTTGCTATGGAGCTCAGTTAACTGTGCTGCTTGGGAATATAACAGTGGATAGGACAGCACCCTGCCTGGCCTCTGCCACTCAGAGTCTAGCACAAGAAGCAGAAGGTGGCAGACACTGAGCGTGGTGGTGAGTCAGGGGAGGTGATATAAAGAAAGCCAGGGGGTGGCTCGGCGCCTCTAGCACAGTGGTTATGGCACCAGCCACATACACCGAGGCTAACGGGTTCAAACCCAGCCTGGGCCAGCTAGACAACAATGACAACTGCAAAAAAAAAAAAAAAAAAAAAACCAGCTGGGCATTGTGTCAGGCACCTGTAATCCCAGCTACTTGGGAGGCTGAGGCAAGTGAATCGCTTAAGCCCAACAGTTTGAGGTTGCCGTGAGCTGTGACACCATGGCACTCTACCAAGGGCGACATAGTGAGACTCTGTCTCAAAAATAAAAAAAAAAGAAAAGAAAAAAGAAAGTCAGGTGAGAATGGGGATGGCAGGCATGCGGAGAG
Source organism: Nycticebus coucang (assembly GCF_027406575.1). Taxonomy (NCBI): domain Eukaryota; kingdom Metazoa; phylum Chordata; class Mammalia; order Primates; family Lorisidae; genus Nycticebus; species Nycticebus coucang. The sequence goes on along the minus strand of NC_069784.1, from coordinate 17,093,529 downwards.
TTCCCCACTCTCTCTGCAGTCTTTCCATCCCACCTGCCACTGAGAAAGAATCTGGTCCAATAAGGAGATGCTCAAGGGGCCACTCTTAGTGGAAGAATCTGTCCTGCTGTCCCAAAAATCCACATTCTCATATTATTTGGGACTTTGAGTTATGTGTTTCTCAATGCCAATTTATGAACCCTGCAGGCAGCATCAAGATAGGGCCCCATTTAAATTCAACTCAATATAGAAAAACTGAAACTTATAAACCATATATGTCCAGGCAGAGCATGGTCTATTTGCAAAATTGTCTTCTGCGTGCCTGTGGTTACCGGGCTGTAGCTAGCCCATCCATTTAATGGACAAGGGAAGGAGCTCTGAATTAGGGCATCAATATTCACTTACAGAATGATTCTCCATTTTCACAGACGGAGTTACCACAAAGTTAAATAATTACCCTTTTTTTGGTAATTAGCATCTGATCTATCCTCAAAAGTTAAATTTACATATCAATTTTAAGGAATCATCAAATGCCCAGAGCCTGATTCTGTATTTATCCTTGTGGTACATAGGCCCTTCTTACAAATGTCGAAAGTGAGCTAATTCTAAAGTCTAGGCTTTTAATTTTGTATTCTATTTGATATTATCTTTTTGTTGAAAAAATTTCGGTGGGATGTGGAAAACATAAAGGAAGTATGAGGTAGCTTAATTTTTAATTTTGAAAGCTCATAAAAAAATGTCATTTTAAAAAGAAGAAAGGGGTTACATATCTATCCTCTTTGTAAAAGAACACCCAGAATATGAAAACATAACAGGAGTGATCATAACTAACTTAAGTCGAAGATACATACTCCCTTTATTAGCACGTATTTGTTTCCTTGAATCAGTTTACATAGGTGCTTGTATCATTGTTCTGTAACATTTTATTTTCTTTAATACAGCCACGAGATTGTATGATGTGGCAGGTAATGAAGTGTTTCCCAAACTCTAGGTCATGACCCATTAGTGGGTATGGAAATTAATAGAAATGAGTCATACTGAAATTTTATACAAATGAAGTAACAGAATAGAAAATTCCAGAGTGCATCACACGTGGTTCAGTACAGTTCACTAACCATGCTGGTTGGGGATGGAACAGTGGATGGGATGGTGTAACAGTGGACAGAACAGCACCCTGCCTTGGCCTCTGCCCCTCAGAGTCTAACACAGGAGGCAGAAGGCAGCGGGCGCTTACAACTGAGTGTGGCACCTGTACTGTTGTTCCGTAACATTTTATTTTCCTTAATACAGCTTTACTACATAATATGCCTTGGTGAGCATAGACTCTGCTTCATGGTTTTGTGTCATATTTACAGACACATATATACTCATTACACAGATATATATACACACATACTTTTATATATGTATACAAACAGCATATAAACATGTACGTACGTGTGAGTATACTGACTCATTGTGGAATGCGGACAAAAAGTCTGAGAAATCTTAAGATGAATATTCAAAATAAAAATTTAAAAAAAAGACCACAGTACACAATCTGATTTTAAATGCTAAGTACCTTTATTAAAGCAATGCTTTCAGTTTTAACAAATTTACAGTTCTAAGAAACTAAGTGTCCATATACATACTTAGAGATACCTATAAATAGAGTCTTTAAAACCTTTAAATATATTTAAACCTTTACAATATAATCAGAAATAGAATTTCCTGGTTCCATGAATAGCATTTGTTAATAATGTAAAACAAAAGGGGCAATTAGGCTGTTCATTTAACAGAGTCCACTCATTCATATACTCTAAGCTAAAGGCCAGTATAACAAAAAAACTTGCAAGTAGTCGCTTCTTCCGTTTAAAGTTTATATTCTATTTAGCACCTCACCTCTCTTTAGCCTAACATGATAGCAGATGGTGGTGGGATGCAGTTGGAATCTAGAAAGAAATTCTGAAACTGCATTTAATGGTTGAGAAGAGACAATCCCACCCTTCATCTTAATGATTCCCCCTCAGTCTCTCTCTGACTCTCTCTGATCTGAGCCAGTCTTGCTTAACCTTGTAATACTGCTTTGCCCATTCTTCATCATGGACCATAAAGGCTTCTTGGAAACTCTTAAGGCTGAAAACATTCCAGACATTCCTTCACACAACGTTCCTCAAAAGGTTGGTTTCTTAGGCTCCTGCAGTCACCCTGGCGGCGTGGTTCACAGAGACCGCAGAGCTGCATGAGCCTTTCATTAGCAGACAGCCGGACGCTGCTGCCCTTCCTCTCCTCTGAAAGACGGCTTTGCTCGCCCCGGAGCCCATCAGACTGCTTTCAGAGGGGTAGACGGGGACACTGGGATCCTCGGTGAAGGAGAATGAGCCTGGGAGGCCCGGTTTCCAGCAGCACAGTGAAGCTACACAGAGGTTGTGTATCTTGGTATGATGTGTGCTTTCTTTGGAAAGAGGCATTTAAATGCAGTTTTCTTTAGCACAGTCTTGCCCCCTCCCCCAAATCCAAGAGTCTCAAAATTAATTTTAACGAATTCAAGAAATAGAAATTCTGTCCTGGGACACTTATTAGCTGCTTTTCATATAAAAATAATTATAGGACACACCATTTTCCTCTCTTTTTCTCCTTAATATTTCCAATCCACCCTCTTTCCTCCCTCCTTCCTTCTCTACTCACTTGGCTTCACATAGACTTCATTTGAAATTCTCTAACTTCCTTTTTAGACCTGGGAAAATGGATATCAAACATTCCAGGGTTAAAGGTTTTCAGGAAAGAGATGACAAACAAGCCAGCAAACTTCTTTCACTTATGACTAGATGCCTTCGCACTCTTCCTGGCTGATGGATATTCACCACTAACTGCATTTGTTTAATTTCCTACAATCCTACTTCTCCCCTTCTTCCCAATTCAGCCTCTCCTCTGGATCTCCACATTCCTTAAGAAATGCAGCAAACCCAGCACCTTTCTCAGAGACAGAAAACCCTTGTGCAAGGTCTGACATCCGAGTCCTTGGTCGAATGGTGCAGGCTGTGATAACGTGCCTGCGTCTGGGCACCTGACCAGTGGCGTTTGTCAGAGGCCCTATTCTTTCCTGAAGCCCCTTGAGACACTGAACAAATTAGAGATGCTCTATATTCAACTGCCAATTGTTATGCCCAGATCACAATGTCCCCAAAGACCACCAGGGAGCTGTTTCTGATGCAAAAGCAAAAGAGCCTTTTATTGCAAGCTCGAGCTTGGGCTCCTGGGGACTCCGCTGCAACAGATCCAAGCCAGGAGCCCCGAGCTCTGAGGCAGGGGATTTTTATAATGCGGAGCAGCAAGTGGGGCGTATACAACTTGAACAAAGGGACTGCTTCTGGATTGGCTGCCATTGGGCCTGCCATATGGCCTGATCCAGAAGGTGGTTCCTGATTGGGAGGCGGTTGTCTCATGATTTTGGGGAAACGCCTGCTTTTACAGGAAAGTGAAACTTTCAAAACAAAATGGCGGAGAAAACGAACCTTAACTCCTAAGATGACGTCGGTCTCTCACCAATGAAATGTCACAGAGCCCAGGGGTACATCACACAGTATAAAAGCTAGAGGAAGAGCTATTAGCTTCAAGAATAAGCCTTTCCCTCTCCCTCCATGGGCTGGGGCTCACTGAAAGAGTTACTGAAATCATAATAAGGTGGGCAGCACACTTTTCCTATAACACAGAGAGGACACTGAAATGTTCTGTCTTTGGAGCCACCTCTGTTAGTTATTTTTTGGGTCCATTTAACCAGATGGCTTCTGACTTCAGGATCTGTGGCAGAATTTTCAAACCCCCATTCCGAAACAGAGGAGCTTACCTAGACAAATCGGGTAAGGTGCTGCCACCTAAAAATACCCCTTGTCGGGCGGTTAGGGCTCTGGCCCCATATACCAAGGGTGGCAGGTTCGAATCCGGCCCTGGTCAGCTAAAACAGCAGGGGCAACTACAACAAAAAATAGCTGGGCGTTGTGGCGGGCACCTGTAGTCCCAGCTACTCAGGAGGCTGAGGCAAGAGAATCACTTAAGCCCAGGAGTTAGAGATTGCTGTGAGCTGTGATGCCACAGCACTCTACTGAGGGTGACAGAGTAAGACTCTGTCTCAAAAAATATATTTATATAAATTTAAAAAATAAAAATACCCCTAGTAGATTATTGGGAGCAAGAAACAAAGCAGAGATAACAAGTTTACACAGACTTTTAAAAGAGTCACCATGAAGTGATCACACCTCTGCACTCCAGCCTGGGTGTCAGAGCTAGACTTTGTCTCTAGAAAAATAAATTAAAAAAACTAAGTTTTGGTTTTATCATCTTCAAAGACTTTTAAATGTACTTAAGCCTTTGCTGTTTCTCCTATAAGGCAGAAGCCACATCCTATCCTTTACAAGGATCACACAGATGACTAAAATTAGTTGATTCTGCACAGCATTACCCACTGCTGACTCAAAGGGTGACACAAGCAGTGTTAAGCCGTGAGCTCACCAGGAAGCTCAGTCCCTAAAATTACTCTCTTGCAGGGAAAGACCCCTCTTTCCTATCGGTGACTGGAAGAGGGGGTATAAATAGCAACTTGGCGTGCCATCACTCAGAAGCTGTGTCTTGCTTATCTCTCCAGTTCTGTTTCTTGCAGATGTCTCTCGGTGATCAAGAGTATGGTGTGTGTGTGTGTGTGACAGAGAGAGAGAGAGAGAGAGAGAATATCACTGTTCTGGTTGTATGATAAAATAACTAGAATACATGCAGTTAAGTGATCTGATAAGGATCATCCAGTAATTCATTGGTACTTGAGTTTTGGAGGGTACACACCTGTAACCCCAGCACTGTGGGAGGCTGAGGTGGGAGGATTACTTGAGGCCAGGACTTCGAGACCAACAGTGAGACCCTGTCTGTACCAAAAAAAAAGGAAAGAAAGAAAGAAAGAAAAGAAATGCCAAGTGTGGTGCTGTGGTGGTGGGCACCTGTAGTCCCAGCTACTCTCGAGGCTGAGGCAGGAGGATTCCTCCAACCCAGTTGAGTTTACAATGAGCTATGATCACACCTCTGCACTCCAGCCTGGGTGTCAGAGCCAGACTTTGTCTCTAGAAAAATAAATTAAAAAAACTAAGTTTTTGGTCTTATCATCTTCAAAGACTTTTAAATGTACTTAAGCCTTTGCTGTTTCTCCTATAAGGCAGAAGCCACATCCTATCGGTTGACCAGAGAGTTCATGGTCTGCTTATGAGAAACACGCTCAGATAAACATACGCAGAAAAGACTACGTAGATTCCTATGCTGGTGAGGGTGGTTTCTCTGTCGTAAAAAAGAAATGTGGGTTTTTTTTTTTTTTTTTTTAAGGGGAAGATTATAAGAATTAAGCTGCATCCACACTACATTAAAAGTTACTGTTTCGGTTGCTTCACTCAAATGGTCAATTAAATAAAGAAAAGAAGTCAGTGGCTCCAGCATTTTTCTATAGGCCCATACCCTGTTATGCTCTCTCTTGATGACTGATTTTGTATTCCTTTTCCTATTTACTACAGATTTTCAGTAACATTCATTTCAGGGCACAAATAGACACATTCTTTAGTGCGTGCCAGAGTCATTTGGGTTCTGCATAATTCTCTCTCTCCATTGCGGCCCATTCTTTGCCACTGATAACTTTCCTCCATCTGTTTAAGCCATTTTCTGGCTTATTAAGTACCAGGATGATTTCTTCAGTGACTGAAGAAACTATGCATCACTGATTTTCTATTTCTGAAGTCCCAGAATTTTTCTTGTGGGGACACTAAGTACTTCATTTCTAATTAGGCTTCCCTCTTACTCATATTTGGCTTTGCTTTATCAATAAATTACACAACCAATAATTGGAAACAGGATCCAAGAGTGTACCGTACACATGCTTGCTTGTGCCTTCAGGGAAAAGAAGGAGAAATGTAGGGAGAAATGGATGCGAGATGATTATCAGGCTTGATGATGTAATGAGTAGTTGTTCAGGTTTAAGCAACAGCTGGACTCTTTCTCAGGTTGGCAGTAGTTCCGTTTTGTAGTCAGATAAAAGTGATCAGTGGAAACAACACCATTTTATTGGCTACAGTATTTTCTTCAACATAGTCTTTGCGCCACGCATGTTTAGAAAAAGCCATTGAACCCGTTCTGTTGCACCACCAGCATTGAGTTAATGCTCCCCAAGTAAAGTCAAGATCCTATTCTAATGCCTCCATTCTGTGAAGTGTCTCCTGATCACCCCAGCTGAGAACCGTCTCTCCATCCTCTTGACTCCCACAGCACCTTCAGATAATCCAGGTAAGGCACTTAGCGCAGAGCCTGGTGTAAAGTAAGCGTTCAGGGTTTGTTATTATCATGTCGGCCTCTCTGTAGCACGGACACTTTCTGCCTGTGTCTCCATCGTTTGCACACAGCTTGTCTCCTCCACTGACTAGAGGCCACTGGAGGGTCTGATGGATTGTTTTATTGCCAGCATTGACTTGCGCCTTCTGGGTCCTCGGTGAATATGTATTGAATGAATAAGAGATTGGTGGTCCTTATTGAGTATCCTCGTACCCTCATGCCTGACCTTCAGTAGATGCTCAATAAATGTGGGGATAATAAATTTTCAGTGAGTGAATATAAGCAAAAAATTCCACTGTTAACTCTTTTGAAAGGCTGCCAAAGTTCAGCCTTTGTATTCTTAGGGGTAATTAGGACCAAAGACAGTAAACAACAACAGCAACGTTACTCCTGAACCCAGTTCCTGAAAGGCCCTGCTTATTATTTACATAACTGGCCAACTAATTTCACGTCCCATATGAGGAGTAATAGAACTATGACTAATACTTAACTGGGCATGAACCTTGTGCCAGGCTCTGTTTTGTGCTCGCTATACGAACTCACTTGTTTAATTCTCACTGCAACCCATTTAAAGGAGGAGGCCCTGAGAAACCAGGAGGTTAAATCCCTTGCCCCAGAGCAGGCTCTTGCAGACACTGCACTGTAGCCAGAGCTGGGCTGGAGGTGGGCACCATATGGTTTGATGGCACCATTTCTCCACGTTTTATGTAAAATGCTGAAAAAAGAGCAAGATGCTCCTGTACACAGGCAGGCTGAAATGTCCGTCTCAAATCGACCTGAGTTCTCACGTGTTCTCTTTATCACGGATGCCCCAGATGGAGAGGGGGAGGAGGGCTGCAGAAGCCATGGCTTGCTTTGTGAGCACAGAAAACATTTCCAGAAAGACTCAGAGTCACTTCTCTTTGTAACTATCTGCTCTGCTCCATCAGTCACCACCACCCTGCCGCGTCTATTTCCGTTTTCCTTCTCCTGCTCAGACCTCTCCCATGTAGTCCCTTGGGTTTCAATTGTCCACTTTCCTGCCCTTCTTCAGCTACCTAAACCCTACATGGCATTTGAAATGCAGCCTGGTGGTACTTCTTGCCTAAAGCCGTCCCTGACTGTCCCAGACAGGTGTTGGTGTCCCTGCAACTCCCCGTGCCTCCCAGCATCACAGCTCTTTCTTGCTGTTCTTGCAATTGTGGATTTAGTTGTCTCTACTACTAGAATACCAGGTCATCCACGGTGGGGACCCTGTCTTATTCGCTGTGAACACAGGACAATTCTGGGCACATAAAAGGTGTCTCATGAATCAGTGAATTAAAAGTGTTCCTCTGCAAGTGTTCATCACTCTATAAGTATTATGTAAACCAACTACAGGGACCATGTACCCCACATTTAAATGTCCAAAATTTGGCAGGAAGGACACAGCAAAGAATGACGGGCTAAAGATGCTATTTCTCTGCCCCTGTATGGCGGACAGAAAATATCCCACTTTTATCTAACCCAAGACCACAGGAGTGAATGATTTTTGATGAGGGAAAAAAAAGGAAGCCTGAAAAATGTGTGGCTGGAAAAAAATGGTTTCAGACAGCACTTTGTTCCCCTCCTCGGTGGGCTTGTTGTATAAATCATGTGAAGGCACATATGTGATAGACAGATGCCGCACTAATTACTTGTTCTCAAATGTTTGGTTAACCCCACCCCTTCATCCCACGTACAGTAGTTTAGCACAGAATTAAATTCTGCCGCTTAGGCAGGATTAACATCGGCTGTTTCTTGTTTCTGTACTTTAAATGTTTTTATCCCAATATTTGTACTTTTCCATTTAGAATAAATGCACTGAGTGTGTGCGGAGAAATATAAATAGCACAGAATTTTTACGATTCGACTCATCAACCTTATTGGTTTGTGGTCAATTTTTATGGATACCATTTTTTTTTAAGTTACTCATCCATAATTAGTTACAGGAACGTAGAAAGAATGGTTAGACCGCTCTTTCCTATAATGAATCTAGTATCCCCTCTTTGCCAATAATTAGGGTCTTTTAATTTTATAAGAGAAAAAATAACTTGCTCGGCCTTTACTCTCAAAATGCATGATTTTGAGAATAAATGATATGGTTTTATATGAAATAATTAGGAAGAAAGGTTTTTCTCTGCTGCCAGATAGATCAGGAAAGGAAAGAAACTGTTGCTCTGATTAACTGGGGAATCTAGCCCCGTATGAGTGGTACTACTCATTCATTCATTCATTCATATTTGCTGCATGCTTAAAACATACAGGAAACCACTATTTACTGGTCTTTCTCCTCAAAGAGCTTACAAAGGAGGGGAAACAGGTTGTATAAACAATTGCAAAGGATCATGGCAATTTTTACATGGATGTCTGTACACAGCACAGCAAGGCTTTAGGAGCAGAACACGAGCTGGCTGGGCTAGGAGTGGGTGGGCAGGAACACGGGTGTGCAGGGGAGTTTCTGAGCTGAGACCTGTGGGAGGAACAGAAGCAGGAATTTGCCAGACAGCAGAGCTTGTGACTCAGAGCTAGGGAAAGGCCATCCTAGACACAGGAATGAGAAAAGTTGGTCAGTGGAATCTTTGGGGCTTTATTATTGCTACAAATGGCCTGTGACCCACCTCACAATTCACAGAGACATGAAAGGCAAAACCCCATTGTGAGGCTCAAGCGTAGTGGGGCTCTGTTCAGGTTGGCCTTTAGAGAGGAAGCAAGTTCACCCTGGCAGCCGTGTGGCAGGGACCACCAAGCAGCTGCCTCAGAGTTTGTACAAAATAAGATGAGGCTAGATCTGAAATAATAGCAGTAGGAAATAGGGTGTGAGCGGTCATGAAGAGGCAGAGGCAGTGGGCCCTGGTGATTGACTAGGCAGGTCACAGGGTACACTTGGCGCTATAATTCACAAGACCTGGACCAACTCAGTTCCGGTTAGTGGTCATGGCTATCTTCATCATGGCCTAAGTCCAAATAAGACTTAGGTTGAGCCTTGCACTCAAATTAACTTGAAGGCAGAAAGGAGAAGTTAGCCCAACATTAGTGTATTTTGGTGGCATTAAGTGAGATACTTTCAAAATAAGTCGTCCTTTTTTGGGAAGAGGATATTTGTCTGATCGTCTGTTACATAATTATATCTGAAGCCGAGCATGGTGGCTCACACCTATAATCCCAGCACTGTTGGAGGCCAAGGCAGGTAGATTGCTTGAGGCCAGGAGTTCAAGACCAACCTGAGCAAGAGCAAGATCTTTCTTTACTAAAAATAGAAAAATTAGTCAGATGTGGTGGCCTGTAGCAATAGTCTCAGTGACTTGGGAGGCTGAGGGGGAGGATGGCTTAAGCCCTGGAGGTTGCAATGAGCTATGATAATGCTGCTGCACTCAAGCCTGGGTGAAAAAGCAAGACTCTGTCTCCAAATAAATAAATAAGTAAATAAATAAATATTTCCTTCCTTCCTTCCTTTCTTCCTTCCTTCTTTCCCTTCTCTTCCTCCTCCTCCTTCATTTCTTCTCCTCCTTCTTTTTAAGGAATGGAGTATTACTTTCTATTTTTTTTAATTTTTTAGAGACAGGGTCCTGCTATGTCGCCCAGGCTCGTCTCAAACTCCCAGGTCGAGAAATCCTCCTGCTTCAGCCTCCCAAGTAACTGGAACTCCAGTCTTGGACCACGACACTGGGAAGCATTTCCCCTTTTTTCTTTCAAAGCAGTCCATTAATACCTTCTTCATGCTTCACATTTTTAATGTGGAGCTAGAACAGGTAGAGCAAAGAAGCTGATTATCAAGATTGATAGAAATCTGTGAGGTCCGGTCCTTTCCTCCCGGCAGGCTACATTTCTATTTAGTCACACGTGGATGGTTTCTTGTGCTTTTCCCGTTTAAGTACCTATGTCCATTTCCATAGCTCTTCAAAATTTCAGGAAGGAAATCTGCAATCACCTTGAACCACCACTCTCACCACATTGGGTGATAAGGTCCCTTCTTTGTGCCTCAGCTCAGTTCATTTTCCTATCTGAATTGTCCTCTCTTAGAAATCCATGAACTTCTTCATATTCTGGCTCAACATTAGATTTCTCTGAGAAATTTAGTCACCATTCCAGTTGCTTCTTTGTTTCTTGATGACATTTATGAACCGTATTGATGTTATCTTAAGTCTTCTTAAACATTTTCGCGTATATCTTGTGGGCATTTTCAAGCAGGATCATCCTTAAACTAGTGTGAGTGTTCAATAGATGATAACCTTAACTCATGGACAGATTGTGGAAATTCATTTCCATCTCCCTGCCCTAATTTTATAATTTTTTCTAGAACCAAAAATATATGTCCCATTAGGATAGTATCCCTATTTCTGACTTCTAAGTACAAGTCACTGAATAAATGTTTATATGCACAGAAAAGGACAAACTATAATGAACCAGAACAGGTTCATTACAGGTAAATAGCAGATATGTTTCAGATATTTTATTTTTGTTACAAAGAAATAAAATATTATGGATATAGTAGAGCTCCCTTTTGTAACCTTCTCCCATGGAGTTTCCCTTTCTCTATTTCTAGAGGCAACACAAACCTTGACTGGTGAATTTACTGCCCAGCTCTGTTGCTAAATATGCATCTCTCTGTAATCACTATATTTTTAATGTTTGTGTTTTAAAATTTTACCTGAATGATGAATTTTGTTATTTTCTCTAACCCAAGAATTTTGTTATTTTCTCTACCCTGAGAATTTCTGTAACTAAACAGAATTTTAACAAACGATGCACTCCACCATCTTTATGGGGATTACTGATATGTTTGGGATTATTTCTAGCATCTTCCTTGGGATTTTTGGTTTTCTGTAATTTTTCAATGCTCTTTTTACAAATCTTTATCTTTGTATAAGTGACTCTTTATTGCCTTTTTGCTTCCACATTTGGAAAATAAACATTCTATTTATCTTTCTACTGGGGCTATCCCTTTAAATGCAAAAACAAAACGTATGTATCATTAAAAAAATTCCAAGTCTGTATTTACCTTCTCAATCTCAATCTGTTACTCTCTGTTCATTTTTCCCTATGTGAATTCAACCATCTATGTTTTCCTTTTTCCTCTTTGTATAGAAAAATGGTTATACTATACACTGTTTGTTTGTTTGTTTGTTTTTGAGACAGAGTCTCACTATGTTGACCTCAGTAGAGTGCTGTTGCATCACAGCTCACAGCAACCTCAAACTCTTGGGCTTAAGCAATTCTCTTGCCTCAGCTTCCCAAGTAGCTGGGACTACAGGCACCTGCCACAATGCCTGGCTATTTGTGTCATTGTTGTTTAGCAGGCCCTGGCCGAGTTTGAACCCACCAGCCCCGGTGCATGTGGCCAGTGCCCTAACCACTGAGCTACGGGCAAGGAGCCTCTTCTATAGCTTTTAAACATCTATGCCAGTAATACAACTCTTTATCTCCTTCTTTTAAATGGCTACATAGCAAGGATGCTGATAGCAAACATTTGCTGAGCGATTACTATGTGCCAAGAGATTTGTCTCATGTAGAAGTCACAACAATTATATGTGGAAGGGGGTCCCATTTCAGAGATGAGGATACTGATGCTTAGAGAGGTGTGGTAGGTAGAAAAGAATTCCTAGAGATACCCATATCCAAATCCCTGAAATTAGTGAATAAGGGGACTTTGCAGAGGTTATTAGAGCTCTGGACACGGCCAGGCAAGGTGACTCATGCCTGTAACCCTAGCACTCTGGGAGGCCTAGGCCGGTGGATCACTTGAGCTCAGGAGTTCAAGACCACCCTGAACAAGAGCAAGACCCAATCTCTAATAAAAATAGAAAAACTAGACGGGCATTGTGGTGGGTGCCGGTAGTCCCAGGTACTTGGGAGGCTGAGGCAAGAGAATCATTTGATCCCAGGAGTTTGAGACCAGCCTGAGCAAGAGCTAGACCCCATCTCTACTAAAAATAGAAAAATTGGCTGGGCATTGTGGCAAGCACCTATAGTCCCAGCTACTCTGGAGGCTGATGTTAGAGAATTGCTTGAGCCCACGAGTTTGAGTTGCTGTGAGCTATGACACCACAACTAGCCTGGGCAACAGAGTGACTCTGTCTCAAAAAAAAAAAAAACTGAGGACCTTGAGAGGGGGAGATTATGCTGGATATCTGGGTGGGCTCAATCTGATGATTTAAGTCCTAAAAAGTGAAATGTTTTCCAGCTTGATTAGAGAGAGGTGAAATGGTGGAAGAAGGGTCAGAGAGATGGCAGGAGGATTAAACACCCTGTTGCTGCTTTTGAGATGAGATCTATGTGAGGA